>NW_011494872.1:1451106-1451491 GCF_000754665.1 Bison bison bison
AATATACCATGTTCATGGATTGGAAGAATCAATATAGTGAAAATGAGTATACTATCCAAAGCAATTTATAGATTCAACGTGATCCCTATCAAGCTACCAATGGTATTCTTCACAGAGCTAGAACAAATAATTTCACAATTTGTATGGAAATACAAAAAACCTAGAATAGCCAAAGCTATCTTGAGGAAGAAGAATGGAACTGGAGGAATCAACGTACCTGACTTCAGGCTCTACTACAAAGCCACAGTTATCAAGACAGTATGGTACTGGCACAAAGACAGAAATATAGATCAATAGAACAAAATAGAAAGCCCAGAGATAAATCCACGCACATATGGACACCTTGTCTTTGACAAAGGAGGCAAGAATATACAATGGATTAAAG
>NW_011494872.1:1451814-1464387 GCF_000754665.1 Bison bison bison
ACACCACAGCAGGATCCTCTATGACCCACCTCCCAGAATATTGGAAATAAAAGCAAAAATAAACAAATGGGACCTAATTAAACTTAAAAGCTTCTGCACATCAAAGGATACTATTAGCAAGGTGAAAAGGCAGCCTTCAGAATGGGAGAAAATAATAGCAAATGAAGCAACTGACAAACAACTAATCTCAAAAATATACAAGCAACTCCTACAGCTCAACTCCAGAAAAATAAATGACCCAATCAAAAAACGGACCAAAGAACTAAACAGACATTTCTCCAAAGAAGACATACAGATGGCTAACAAACACACGAAAAGATGCTCAACATCACTCATTATCAGAGAAATGCAAATCAAAACCACTATGAGGTACCATTTCATGCCAGTCAGAATGGCTGCAATCCAAAAGTCTACAAGCAATAAATGCTGGAGAGGGTGTGGAGAAAAGGGAACCCTCTTACACTGTTGGTGGGAATGCAAACTAGTACAGCCACTATGGAGAACAGTGTGGAGATTCCTTAAAAAACTGGAAATAGAACTGCCTTATGATCCAGCAGTCCCACTGCTGGGCATACACACTGAGGAAATCAGAAGGGAAAGAGACAATGTTCATCGCAGCACTATTTATAATAGCCAGGACATGGAAGCAACCTAGATGTCCATCAGCAGATGAATGGATAAGAAAGTGGTGGTACATATACACAATGGAGTATTACTCAGCCATTAAAAAGAATACATTTGAATCAGTTCTAATGAGGTGGATGAAACTGGAGCCTATTATACAGAGTGAAGTAAGCCAGAAAGAAAAACCCCAATACAGTATACTAACGCATATATATGGAATTTAGAAAGATGCTAACAATAACCCTGTGTACGAGACAGCAAAAGAGACACTGATGTACAGAACAGTCTTATGGACTCTGTTGCAGAGGGAGAGGGTGGGAAGATTTGGGAGAATGGCATTGAAACATGTATAATATCATGTATGAAACGAGTTGCCAGTCCAGGTTCGATGCACGATACTGGATGCTTGGGGCTGGTGCACTGGGACAACCCAGAGGGATGGTATGGGGAGGGAGGAAGGTGGGTTCAGGATGGGGAACAAATGTACACCTGTGGTGGATTCATTTTGATATTTGGCAAAACTAATACAATATTGTAAAGTTTAAAAATAAAATAAAATAAAAAAAAGTACAGGATGAAAAGACAAGCTATAGACTCACACACATAGAGAATATTTGCAAAAGACATATTTGACAAAGGACAAGTATTGAGAAAGTATAAAAACTCTCAAGAGTTAACACTTATTCTTCTAAGACTCTTCTAAAAATCGTAGAGGAAGGAGCTCTCCCAAGTTCATTCTATGAGGCCACAATCATCCAGATACCAAAGTGAAACAAAGACATCACACACACACACACACACACACATACACACACACACAAATTACATGCTAATATCACTGATGAACATAGATGTAAAAATCATCAACAAAATACTAGTAAACTGAATCCAACAATACATTAAAAGGATCATGCAACATGATCAACTGTGATTTATTCCTGACATGTGAAGATTCTTCAATATATGCTAATCAATGTGATACACCATATTAACGAACTGAAGAATAAAAATCATAGGATCACCTCAGTAGATGAAGGAAAAGCTTCTGAAAAAATCTAACACTCATCTATAAATAAAAACTATCCAGAAAGTGGGCATTGAGGGAACCTACTTCAACATAATAGAGGCCATATATGACAAACTCACAGCAAACATCATTCTCAATGGTGAAAAACTGAAAGCATTTTCTCTAAGACCAGGAACAAGACAAGGATACCCACTCTTGCCACTACTATTCAACATAGTTTTGGAAGTCCTATCCACAGCAATCAGAAAGGAAAGAAATAAAAGGAATTCACATTGGAAAAGAAGAAGTAGAACTGTCACTGTTTGCAGATGACATGATATTACACATAGAAAACCCTAAAGATGCTACCAGAAAACTAATAAAGCTTATCAGTGAATTTAGTAAAATTGCAGGGTACAAAATTAATACACAGAAGTCACTTATATTCCTATGCACTAATAATGAAAGAGGAGAAAGGGAAATTAAGGAAATAATCCAATTTACCATTGCATCAAAAAGAATAAAACACATAGCAATAAACCTACCTAAGGAAGCAAGAAGAAGGCAATGGCACCCCACTCCAGTACTCTTGCCTGGAAAATCCCATGGACAGAGGAGCCTGGTAGGCTGCAGTCCATGAGGTCCCTAAGAGTCAGACACAACTGAGCGACTTCATTTTCACTTTTCACTTTCATGCATTGGAGCAGGGCATGGTAACCCACTCCAGTGTTCTTGCCTGGAGAGTCCCAGGGATGGGGGAGCCTGGTGGCCTGCCATCTATGGGGTTGCACAGAGTTGGACACGACTGAAGCTACTTAGCAACAGCAGCAGCAAGGAAGCAAAAGACCTGTACTCAGAAAACCATAGGATACTGATGAAAGAAATCAAAGATGACAGAAACAGATGGAGAGATATACCGTGTTCTTGGATTGGAAGAATCAATATTGTCAAAATGATTATTCCACCCAAAGCAATTTACAGATTCAATTGAATCCCTATCAAATTACCAATGGTATTTTTCACAGAACAAGAACAAATTTTTTAAAAATTTGAAGACCACAAATAGCCAAAGCAATCTTAAGAAAGAAAAATGAACCTGGAGGAATCAGGTTCCCTGACTTCAGACCGTACTACAATGCTACAGTAATCAAAACACATACACAACATAGAAATATATAGAAATACACATGAAAACAGAAATATAGATCAGTAGAATAGGATAGAAAGTCCAGAGATAAACCCACAAATAAACCAACCTATGGTCACCTAATCTATGACAAGGAGGCAAAAATATACAATGGAGAAAAAGACAGTCTTTTCAATAAAGGATGCTGGGACAGCTACAAGTAAAAGAATGAAATTAGAACATTCCCTAACACCACATAAAAATAAACTAAAAATGGGTTAAAGATGTAAATGTAACTTTAAAGGAAAACATAGGCAGAACATTCCTTGACATAAATTGTAGCAAGATCTTTTTTGATCCACCTCCTAGAGTAATGAAAATAAAAACAAAAATAAACAAATGGGACCAAGTTAAAGTCTTTTGCGCAGCTATGGAAACCATAAATAAAATGAAAGACAGCCCATAGAACAAGAGAAAATACTTGCAAACGAGTAACCGACAAAAGATTAATTTCCAAACAATGCAAACAGCTCATAGAGCTCAAAATTAAAAAAGACAACACCAACTACTCAATCAAAAAAACGGGTGGAAGATCTAGACATGTCTCCAAAGACGACATACAAAGATGTTTTGAAAGCGCAAGGAAACATGCTCAACATCACTAATTACTAGAGAAATGCAAATCAAAACTACAATGATGTATCACCTCACAGCAGTTAGAATGGCCATCATCCAAAAATCTACAAACAATAAATGCTGGAGAGAGTGTGGAGAAAAGGGAACCCTTCTATATTGTTCAAGAAAACATAAATTTTTATAACCATTATGGAGAAAAGTATGGAGTTTCCTTAAAAAAAAAAAAAAACGAAAAATAAAGCTTCCATATGATGCAGGAATTCTACTCCTGGGCATATATCTGGAGAAAGCCATAATTCAAAAAGATACATACACTCCAGTGTTCATGCTGCTGCTTCTGCTGCTAAGTCGCTTCAGTCGTGTCCGACTCTGTGCGACCCCAGAGAAGGCAGCCCACAAGGCTCCCCTGGATCATAGCAGCACTATTTACAATAGCCAAGACATGGAAGCAACTTAAAGGTCCATTGACAGAGGATAGTATAAAGAAAATGTGATATATATGTATATATACACAGGAAGGAATATTCAGTTCAGTTCAGTCACTCAGTAGTGTCCGACTCTTTGCGACCCCATGAACTGCAGCACGCCAGGCCTCCCTTGTCCATCATCAACTCCTGGAGTTCACTCAGACTCACATCCATCGAGTCAGTGATGCCATCCAGCCATCTCATCCTCTGTCATCCCCTTCTCCTCCTGCCCCCAATCCCTCCCAGCATCAGAGTCTTTTCCAATGAGTCAACTCTTCGCATGAGGTGGCCAAAGTACTGGAGTTTCAGCTTTAGCATCATTCCTTCCAAAGAAATCCCAGGGCTGATCTCCTTCAGAATGGACTGGTTGGATCTCCTTGCAGTCCAAGGGACTCTCAAGAGTCTTCTCCAACACAACAGTTCAAAAGCGTCAATTCTTCAGTGCTCAGCCCTCTTCACAGTCCAACTCTCCTATCCATACATGACCACTGGAAAAACCATAGCTTTGACTAGACGGACCTTTGTTGGCAAAGTAATATCTTTGCTTTTCAATACGCTGTCTAGGTTGGTCATAACTTTCCTTCCAAGGAGTAAGCGTCTTTTAATTTCATGGCTGCAATCACCATTTGCAGTGATTTTGGAGCCCCCCAAAATAAAGTCTGACACTATTTCCACTGTTTCTCCATCTATTTCCCATGAAGTGATGGGACCAGATGCCATGATCTTAGTTTTCTGAATGTTGAGCTTTAAGCCAACTTTTTCACTCTCCACTTTCACTTAATATTACTTAGCCATAAATAGAATGAAATAACGCCATTTGTAGTAACATGGATGGACCTATAGATTATCATAATAAGTGAAGTAAGTCAGACAGCAAAAGATAAATATTACATGATATCACTTAAACGTGGAATTTAATAAAAATGATACTAATTAACTTATTTACAAAACAAAAACAGACTCACAAACCTCAAAATCAAACTTACAGTTATCAAAGGGGAAATGTGGGGGGAAATGATAAATTAGGAGAGTGTGATTAACATATACACACTTGTACTATATATAAAATAGACAACTGATCTAGATGTCCATCAACAGATAAAGAAGCTGTGGTACATATATACAGTGGAATATTATCCAGCCATAAAAGGAATGAATTTGAGTCAGTTCTAGTGAGGTGGATGAACCTAGAGCCTGTTATACAGAGTGAAATAAGTCAGAAAGAGAAAAATAAATATTGTATACTAATACACTTATATGGAATCTAGAAAAACGGTACTGATGAACCTATTTGCAGGGCAGGAATACAGAATCATACACAGAGATCAAACTTACGAACACAGGTGGGGAAGGAGAAGGTGGGATAAATTGAGAGAGTAGCATTGAAATATATACATTACCATACGTAAAATAGATAGCTAATGAGAAGGTGCTGTATAACAGAAGGAGCTCAACCTGGTGCTCTGTGACACCCTAGAGCAGTGGGCTGGGGTGGGAAGCAGGAGGGAGGTTCAAGACGGAGGGAATATACGTATACCTATGGCTGATTCAATAGGCTTCCGGGTGCCTCAGACGATAAAGAGTCTGCTTGCAATGCAGGAGACTGGGTTAGATCCCTGGACTGGGAAGATTCCCTGGAGAAGGAAATGGCAACCCACTTCAGTATTCTTGCCTGGAGAATTCCATGGACAGAGGAGCCTGGTGGGCTATGGCCCATGGGGTCACAAAGAGTTGGACATGACTGAGCAACTAACACATACATGGCTGATTCGTGTTGATGTATGGCAGAAACCAACACACCATTATAAAGCAATTATCCTACAACTAAAAGTAAATAAATTTAAAAAGATAACTCATAAGAACGTGCTGTATAGTACAGGGAACTCTACTTTATATTTTGTAATAAACTATCTGTGAAAAAACTGGAAAATGAAGTGAAAGTTGCTCAGTCGTGTCCAACTCTTTGCGACCATATGGACTATATAGTCCATGGAATTCTCCAGGCCAGAATACTGGAGTGGGTAGCTGTTCCCTTCTCCAGGGGATTTTCCCAACCCAGGGATTGAAGCCAGGTCTCCCTCATTGCAGGCGGATTCTTTACCACCTGAGCCACCAAGGAAGTCCATACACACACACACACACACACACACACACATATATATGTATATCTGATTTACTTTGCTGTACACCTGAAACTAACACAACATTGTAAGTCAGTTTAAAAAGAAATATAAAAATTCTCAAAACTAAACAGTAAAAAATAATTCAGCTAGAAACTGGGCAAAATACATGAACAGAAAATAATGGATGGCAAATGAACACATCAAAAAATATTCAACATCATCAGCAAATGCAAATTAAATTAAATTTGGAAAATGCAAATTAAAACAACAAGATAACACTACATATCTATCAAAATGGGTAAAATTAAAAATAGTGCCAACACAAACTACTGGCGAGAATGTGCAGAAACCTTGTTTCTCAGGCATAGCTAGTGTGGATGTGATATAGCCCCTCTGGAAAGCAGCTTGAGAATTTCTTATAGAGTTAAAACTGCATACTACTTGACTTAGTAATTGTACTCTTGGGTAGTCATACCAGAGAAGTGTAAACCTATGTTTGTACAAACACCTGTACATGAAGGTTCATAGTGGATTCATCCATAATGACCAAAATCTGAAAATAGCCCAGATGTCTTGACCAAAGGAATGGTCAAACAAGCTGCGGTCCATTCATATCGTGGAATACTGCTCCACGGTAAAAATGAACCAACTACAGACACACACGACAGCTGGATGAATCTCGGCGGGGATGGGGCTTAGTGGAAAAAGGCAATCCCAAAGGTTACATGCCATGTTATTATGTCTACATAACATTTTTCAACTGAAAGATTTTAGAAATGCAGAACAGATTAGTGGTTCCTGGGAACTGGGGATGGGGGGGATGGACTCTGGTGGGGAAGAGCATGTGGGTGTGGTTACTGAAGGGTGACCTGAGAAACCTTCACGTTGATGGAGCTGTTTGGTGTGTTGACTGTTAGCAGAGTTAAAACTGTACAGAACTAAATACGCTCGCACAAACACATACATACAGTCACATATACACACTCCATGCAAAGCTGGGGTAATCTGAATAAGATCTGTGGATTGTATCAATATTATCCTGGTTGTGATATTACATTAGAGAGAAGCTGAGTTAAGTATACATAGGATATCTCAATATTATTTCTTAAGACTACATGTGGGTCTACAATTACTTCAGAAAAATTCAGTTAAAAAAAGTCATTGCTTGTCATCTAGCTCAGGGGGGAAGCGTCCAAAGAGGAAATGTTCTTCATCAAGTCCAAGGATGGATCTGACCTCACTGTGTTTTGGTTTCATGGCTCTAAATGACCCTTTGTATGGGTCTCCTTATTTTATTTTCAAATGAGTTAAAAATAAAAACATTCATCATGCTCATTTGAAATGATTTCGATCTGGGATGAAGTTCTCCTGACCTTTTCAGGGCAACCAAGACACAGTTTCTGGTGCCCCTGCTGCTGTAGCTCAGGATAAATCAGCTCATTTTCTCTGGCTTGTTTTTAATTTAAATAAAATGCCCTGTATTTCCTCAAATGGTTGCTAAAGACATTAGTGCATAATAATCAGAATACTTGACCTACTAGGAGGAAGCCTGTGATGTAAAGCTGGTGTTAATAACTATGTTTCTGTGTTTCTATTCTTGCAGTTCTTTGTGAGTTACTCCAAGAGATTTTAGGTGCAGATTGATTGATTTTTTTTTTTTTTTTGGTACAAATTCACAAGCCTAACAGCTCATGTTCTCATTGTTTTCTCATTAATTAACAGCATGGTTCATTAAAACACCGTGACCTTTGTCTAATCTACAAGCTGTCTGCTGTGACCATCAGTTATTTCTGTTTTCATGCCATCAAATAGCATTTTTTGTGAAGATGATACACTGACATTGTGAACCCCGTGACATTTGCACCAATTCTTGAAGAGCTGTGGCTAATTAGACGTAGAAAATTGGAAGTACTGCCCTTATTCTGAATATCAACATCATCACTTTCCAGCTGTCTTTGCTCTGCCTTTTGTATGTGTACTTAAAGTAACACAGGGCTCGCAGGCCAGGAGGCCTCCTCATACAGTCCCTGCAGGGAAAGGATCTGTGATGTCAGCGGAGCTGTAAATTGTAAAGAAAGGCAGCAGTCAGAGGGGTTGCAGTTATAATTCTTTGTAATCTGGAGACCCCTATCAGTATAACACTGTAGGGAAAGAGCGAAGTAGCCAAGATGGCGGTGGTCACGCTACGTCACTCAGTGGCCTTTTGCTTTCTCCCCACATTTTGCAACGATTATGTAACAGCTGAGATGACTTACAGCACTGTGCACGTGTGTCACATGGTACTTGCTTGGCCACGGGCTACTTTTGTTTTGTGAGCATATATAAGCTCAACCTGGTAAAGCCCTCAGGGCTACGTTATGGCTGCACTATGGTGGTGAGGCTGCACTATGGTGGTGAGGCTGCACTATGGTGGTGAGGCTGCATTATGGTGGTGAGGCTGCATTATGGCTGTGTCCGCTGGGTCAACCACAGAGGAGAGAATACAGCATGTCTGCTGCTATGGCTGCTGTGCCAGTCAGGAGAGAGTAAATGTGTCTGCAGTTCCTACGATTCCTTGAGTTTCCTTCCAGCTTCCCTGCTCGCGTCTTACCTACCCTGGGTTCAACGGACAGTGCCAACCCTGAGATGACTGGCATAGTCGGCAGGATCAGCGAGACAAATACTTACTGAGGACATGAAGTTAGGATCGAGTAATGGCACAATGCTGAAATTGGAATGTGGAAATAAACATCAAAAGTAAATCATCTTTTGGATTTTTGTCTCTTTGCAGGGCAGAAAAAGACCCCAAACCCAGGCTTACAGACCATTACCTGGAGGCCATCATGCACCACCATCAACCTAGCTCGATTTCACATTCTCCTTACTTTTGGGGGGATGGTATATTAACTGTTAGTGAATTGGAAGAGATGTGAGGCAATGAATGTTTTTACCACAGGGATTGATTTGACTTGAAGACAGGATCACGCTTATATTGAGCATGGTGGTGTGGGTGTGGCAGCATTCACTGAGGAGACACTGAGTGGGGTGAGCAGAGGAGGGACGTGGAAGTGGGAGTAGGGTGAGGATGAGGCACTGGTGGTTGAGATGGTTTCGAAGCCAGTAACTGGGCCGCCTCACTGGCTGGGATAGGAAGACTCTGGAAAATGAAATTGTTTCAGGACTAACAGGAAAATTCAGGTTTCTTGCTTGCTGGTTTTTTGATCCTTCAAATTTCTCTATACATAACTTATCCTTTCAAGTTTCCCACACTTTAAAAAAAATTTATTTATTTTAATTGGAAGCTAATTACTTTACAATATTATGGTGGTTTTTGCCATACATTCACATGAATCAGCCATGGGTGTACATGTGTTCAAGTTTCCCACACTTTTAAAATTCAAATCCCTATCTGAAAAATGATTCATTTAATCACATTTATACACTGATGTTCATTTATTCAGAGGGTTCTCAGAGGGGCACGAGGAAGGGAGTAGTTTGAAAACATCCCATCCCAAATGCCGGAGTCACATTTTGTTGCCTAAGAAGGACCAGGGGCAGGTTTTCATCAGGTGTTGGGGCCACACAGCAGAAGGTGGGTGCCCCCAATATTGGAGAGTCAGGACCAGACGACATTCATCCTAGTTGCTGGGGGGAGACCTTGAGGGGAACACTCCCTACAGTGAGTTTAGACACTTAACAATGGGCTGGTTGCTGTCAATTGCTGCAGTGCCTGCCTGATGTGAGGGAACCAGCCAGGGACCCCTCTGGGTTCCCCTTTCACCGTCTTAAAGTCACAGTAACATAAGGGCAAAGCATGCTTAGGCCCAGGAGGAGGGTGGGGTCTGTCTGCAGGACACAGCACAGTGGTGCTCTCTGCTGAGGCGCCATGTTGGCGGTACATGCAGTGGAAATGAAAGGCAGCCTTAACCATGGCTTTTTGGTCCTCCAAACTCTAGCAAAATTACACATTAGCTTGTTTAAGGTTTATATACAGGTGTGTCTGCATGCACATGTGGATAGCTAGAGTTAGAACAAAAATACTGAGGTGTGAGTTCCAAGCTAGAAAAGTTGGAAACAGCTTGCAGCACATTGAACTGAACTCAATTATCATTCTGCTAAGGTTTTGCCAAATTATCACAAAAGAATCTGTTCAACTTGAAACTGAAGTTAGAAGTCCAGATCCGATTGAAGTGGGAACACCAAGAGTTTCCCAAATGAGTGAAATCAAACCATGTTTTCATTTGATTCAGTTTGATAATTTGTTAATTTATCATTATCCTATAGGCTTTTCTTTCTCTCAAGAACTATAGGAACTTACCCACAAAGAATTTGAAATTTAAATGAATATTAATACCTGTACATGATAGAAACTCTCCAGAAAGTGGACATAGAACCTACCTCAACATAATAAAGGTTATGTATGACAAACTCACAGCAAACATCAATCTCAATGGTGAAAAACTGAAAGCGTTTTCTCTAAGATCAGGGATAAGAAAAGGATATCCACGCTCACCACTACTATTCAACACAGTTTTGGAATGGCAATCAGAAAAGAAAAAGAGATAAAAGGAATCTAAACTGGAAAAGAAGAAGTAAAATTGACACTTTTTGCAGATGACACGATACTATACATAGAAAACCCTAAGGATGCTACCAGAAAGCTAATAAAGCTCATCAATGAACTTGGTAAAGTTGCAGGATACAAAATTAATACACAGAAATCACTTACATTCCTATACACTGACAATGAAAGATTAGAAGGATAAGTTAAGGAAATAATCCAATTTATGACTTCATCAAAAAGAATAAAACACTAGGAAGTGAAAGACCTGTACTATAAAACTGTAAGTATACCATGCTTACAGTATACTACAAAACTATAAGATGCTGATGAAAGAAATCAAAGATGACACAGACAGATGGAGAGATATACCACGTTCTTGGATTGGAAGAATCAATATTGTCAAAACGACCATACCACCTAAAGCAACCTACAGATTCAATTCAATCCCTATCAAATTACCAATGACATTTTTCACAGGATTAAAACAAATTAAAAAAAATTGTATGGAAATGCAAAAGACCACAAATAGCCAAAGCAATCTTGATAAAGAAAAATGGAGCTGAAGGAATCAGGTTCCCTGACATCAGACCATACTCCAGAGCTACAGTAATCAAAGCATATACACAAATATAGAAATACACAGGAATACACACAAAAACAGAAATACAGATCAATGGAATGATACAAAGTCCAGAGATAAACCCACATGCCTATAGTCATCTGCTGCTGCTGCTGCCAAGTCGCTTCAGTCGTGTCTGACTCTGTGCGACCCCATAGATGGCAGCCCACCAGGCTCTGCTGTCCCTGGGATTCTCCAGGCAAGAACACTGGAGTGGGTTGCCATTTCCTTCTCCAATGCATGACAGTGAAAAGTGAAAGGGAAGTCACTCAGTCGTGTCTGACTCTTAGTGACCCCACAGACTTCAGCCTACCAGGCTCCTCTGTCCGTGGGATTTTCCAGGCAAGAGTACTGGAGTAGGTTGCCATTGACTTCTCCAACAGTCATCTAATCTATGACAAAGGAAGCAAGAATACACAATGGAGAAAAGACAGTCTCTTCAATAACTGGTGCTGGGAAAACTGGACAACTACATCATGTAAAATAATTAAATTGGAACACTTCCTAACACCATACACAAAAATAAACTCAGACCAGATACTATAAAAGTCTTAAAGGAAAACATAGGTAGAACACTCTGACATAAATTGCAGCAAGATCTTTTTGATCTATCTCCTAGAGTAATAAAAATGAAAACAAAAGTAATCCAACTGAACCTAGGTGAAAGGAAACTGTAACACAATGAAAAGACAGCCCTCAGAATGGTAAAATACATACTTGAAAACAAAGCAAGTGACAAGGGATTGATATTCAAAATATACAAACAGCTCATGCAGGTCAATATCAAAAACAAAACAAAAAACAACCCAATGAAAGAATGAGTAGAAGATCAAAATAGACATTTCTCCAAAGAAGACATACAGATGGTTACACATTTGAAAAGATGCTCAACATCACAAATTATTAGAGAAATAATAAACCAAAACTAAAATGTTTTGCAAACCAAAACTAAAATGTGGTATCACCTCACAGTGGTCAGAATGGCCATTATGAAAAAGTCTACAAACAATAAATGCTGGAGAGGGTGTGGAGAAAATTAAACCTCCTACATTGTTGGTGGGAATGTACATCAGTGCAGCCACTATGGAAAACAGTAAGGAGTTTCCTTCAAAATCTAGAAACAGAGCTACTGTATGATCCAGTAATCCCACTCCTGGGCACATATCTGGAGAACACCATAATTTGAAAGGATACATGCACCCCACTATTCATTGCAGCAATATTTACAATAACCAGGACATGGAAGCATTGTAAATGTCCATTGACAGAGGAATGGATAAAAAGATATAGTAAATATATACAATGGAATACTAGTCAACCATAAAACAGACAAATGAAAGCCATTTACAGCAACATGGGTGGGCCTAAAGATTGTCATACTGAATGAAGTAAGTCAGAAGGAGATAACTGTTATATGGCATTGCTTATA
>NW_011494872.1:1464487-1470218 GCF_000754665.1 Bison bison bison
ATTGCTTATAAGACTAAGCAACTTCACTTTCTCTTTTCACTTTCATGCACTGGAGAAGGAAATGGCAACCCACTCCAGTGTTCTTGCCTGGAGAATCCCAGGGACGGGGGAGCCTGGTGGGCTGCTGTCTACGGGGTCGCACAGAGTCGGACACGACTGAAGTGACTTAGCATAGCATAGCATAGCATATGTCGAATATAAAAAAAAATGAATTTATATACAAAATAGAAATAGAGTCACCAGATACAGAAAACAAACATGGTCATCAGTGGGGAAAACTGGGGGAGGGATAAATTGGGAGAGTGGGATTGACATATACACACCACTATGGCGGATCAGAAGGTAAAGACTCTGCCTGCAATGCAGCAGACCTCAGTTTGATCATTGGGTTGGGAAGATCCCCTAGAGGAGGGCATGGCAACCCACTCAAGTATTTTTGCCTGGAGAATCCTCATGGACAGAGGAGCCTGGCAAGCTAAAGTTCAGGGGTCGTAAAGAGTTGGACATGTCTGAGCTACTAAGCACAGCACAGTATGTATAAAGTAAATGACTAATAAAGACCTTGTTCTCATAGTAGGAGATTCCCTACCTTCCAAAAATATGCCCCTCCCTTCTGCCTTTGGGGTATTTGCTTTGTTTAATATAACCAACCGCTGTGTGATGGCTACTTCACTGGTAAGTGTTCTGTTTTTCATGAGTCACTTTACAAATGTATACTGAAGAGCATAGCCAGGCAGGACATCAAGGTGAGCAGCATGTCTGTCTCCAAGAGGAGATTTCAGTCTGTTTGGAATGGTAAGATATATTCACAAGAAAACTCATACTTTGAGGTGCTGTGAGGTCACCCACTGCAATAATTCGCTCTCTAAATGCCTCCTGAAGTTTCCTTAGGTTCAAAACTTTAGCTTCAGCAAGCACTAATTAGCATACTGCTTTATCAATCCATTAAAATCACCGTCCGGAGAAAGAGCTAGCTAGGAGAAGAAAAATTGGAAGGAACTAATTGGCCCGTGGTTTTTTCCTAAGCTGCCTATCCAGCATTATTGACACTAATTGCGATTGCAGAGTGGCTTCTCACCACAAGATGTCTGGTGTCATTGGGCTTGTTCTGAAGAATCTAAACTGGAGGACAGTAACAGTAATTACCAATCTCACGCTTATGATTTATAACAATTTTGTTTTCACCGGGGGTCCTGTGTTGAGGTCTCCCCTCTTCTTACTATCTCACTGGAACAATAGGATTTTTTCACCATTGGCTAAGGAAGGTTCTTAAGACATGCTGGGAAAATAAAGAGACAGTGAAGGGCAGTGTATTCCTTTTATTTGAACATGTTTTAGGCAGAATCCTGAAAGGTTTCGGTTTTTGAAGGACATGGAACTTCAGAGTGGAGCCACCGTGTCTCCTGAAGGCCCAGCAGGAGCAGCTAGGGTTTTATTTACTCAGGAATGAGGAGGCAGAGGCTGCGCTGATGGAGGGAGAACCCTGAGACCCTCACGGTCGAGCTGTCCAGGGAGATGGTGCTCAGCTAGTTGGCAAGTTGTGAGAATGGGGCAGGGTGATGGGGGGGTGTCCACCAGGAATCAGACACCTTTTTGCTTTCCTTCTACACCATGCCACTAATAGAAGCGCATATCAGCTTTCTGTTCAATCTCTGATAAACACAAAATGTTATCTCCAAAGTAAATCCGTGGCACTGTAACAACATTCCATTAATAACACTCTTTGAGTGGAAGAAAAATTTCAACTTTTCTGCTCTTTGGAACATTCAGATCTTCAAAAAATCAAACTTATGCAAGATCATTTTTTTTTATAGCTTCGATTTTATTAACCATGTGAATCTTCACACTGTATCCTTTAAGAAGCCTGTCATGATTCCGGAATGTTTATTTACATCTCTAGTTATCCATCAGAATCATTCAAGGCCCGTTACGCTGTAAATCAAGAACGTTGTTCTTAAGTTGGGAAGATGAAGAGCCTGTTCCTTGATAAACATGAATTAATTTACTGAGGTCCTCTGCCTGTTGTTCCTTTGAATCATTAAACAATAGAATAATAATGCATATGTCTTCTCTACCCCGGGCTTAAAAACTAGAGTTGAGAATAAAAACAAGAAAACTACTTGGAAGATTTCCAGGTGTTTCAGAACACCGACTTTTATGATCTCTAAGCATACGACATAGCACAGGGAAATACTTATTGATTTGATTTAAAGGTGAGTTATCCTGACAACTGATTTCAAGAATCCCTCAGGGTCTCGCTTGTTTCTATAACAGTCCATGTCTCCGCTGTGCCATTCACCAGGCCGTGCTCTGACCCTCGTCTGTTCTTCTGGTCTCCCAGATGGCGAGAAGACGCCTCCTCTTCTGCATCTAGCATGCACCTCAGACAGAGGTGGCTCCTGTTGTACAGAAGCATCACTCTTACTTGCTCTCATTGCGATTTCTGCCAAACATCTCTGTTCCCATCATCAGCGTAGCCTAATTAATACACCCCTGCTGGTTCCCCATCACACACACCTGCCACACAACCTCTGATGAACAATGGCCCCCATCCAGCTGACGCATCACTATCACCAGGATTGACATGGAAAGTCACTCAGGGTTACAGGGATCTGATTGGTCATAGTAACTTGTAACACTGCTCTGCTCTCCTGCTCTTTTCTTTGGTTGCAGACTCCATCCTCTCTGGCAACACGACGCTTGATTTGGAGACTCTGGTGGTAACTGAACCACATGTGAGAGGATCGATTCACAGTGTGAACTAATAAAGCATCCTGCACACAGTTAGTGACCAAAGCTGTGGAAATACAGACCCATGAACTTGTCTGGACTTAAAGTAGGCCCTTGAGCAAAAATAACCATCTATTCAGAAGCAAGGCTTTGCCCCCCAAAGCATGCTTGGAGGAAACACCCTCCTTGCCACTGCCTAGGCAGCATGGAAACCTGAATGGAGGGAATGTGATACAGCAGTCGTTGGATCCTCTCTAGAATCTAGACAGAGGAATTCAAGCAGCAAAGTGTGAGGAGAGCAAATTTACTCGGTGAAGGGTGGAGGGTGGGGGCCAGGCTGGAGGGGGCTGGGTGAATCAAGGAGGCCCTGGGAGTCTCCTTGGCTGCCATGGAAACAGTTCTCTTCTCTGGTCTGCATCCCCTTTTCCTCCTCTCATCTTCCAGACAGACCATGAGGCCTCCAGTAAGGAAGGGCCATCTGGCCCCCTCAAGGCAGCCTCACTGGGCACCCTCTGGTCATGGCTGAAGACCCATGGGTACAGGGTGCAGGTGTGGGTGTGGGGGGTGCTCATCTGCTGCTCCCCTGCCCCCCAAGAGGCAGAGTATAGAATTGTGTTAAAGTGGGAATTTACACTCCCCTCCCCCATAATAAAGACTATCTAAGAGTCACTGAAGGTAAGGTTTTCAAAGACTAACATATATATATATTTATTTCTATATATACCCCAAATCAGCACCTTATTAGAAAATAGAAATTGCTTATAAATACTATGGAAGTTCCTATTTTCACTTCTTCCACTACTTTGCTTGTTTGCACACTAAATGCAGATCCAGTAGAATCTTATCTTCCTCAAGAGCATAAATACAGTTCAGCACTTCCATTTATACTCCACTAATTCAAAATTTGTGATAATTCTGCTAGAGTTTGGGTAACACTTATTTTTGTACCATTTTTAAAAAGGATTTACTTGGCAAATTAAGAACAGAAATAAGAGGATAAAAGAGAAGGTTTAACATATTTAAGAGGAAATCGTTTTCAAGATCCTTAATAGAACTTTTTTGTATTTAAACGATTAATGGAATAATTACAACCAAGCCATCTCATTAATTAAAGGAAACCCAGCAGGATCTTTATTTGGCAACTGTTTGTTAGCAGAAATATGCTTCCTCCCAATTCTAATTACCCCCTTTCAATCATTGTGATTGCTTCCCCAACATGGAGGCGATTGCTCCAACCAGCTCCTTTATAAGATGCATAAAGCCCTACGTGAACACGTGTCAGTCTGTCTCACGTGTGCTTTACGTGATCACAGTCCCTGGGATTGTTGGGAGAAACCCTGGCCCAGGAAAGGGCGCACGAGAAGGCAGGATAAGAAGGAGGGTCTACAGTTGACCCCATGATTTGAGACTCATTTCCACAGCCCTGTGTCCCCTGTCCTGCTATGAATGTACAAGTTCTGATTTCTTCACATCTCTGTATGACCCGCCCCAGTAGATAGCCTATTGCCTCTCTCTCCTGGATACCAGCCCCTGGACAATCAATGGGCTGCTCATTCCCTTCCAACACAGTCCCTTGATCAGGTCACTGTCACACACTGGGATCACTCTTGTGGTTACAGTCGGATGTTTAGGACAAAATGCAGAAAACAGATATTCCACCATGTTTCATTCATTCATTCATTGGAGAGTATGTGTCAGAAGCATGGAGGAGCCCGGCCACGTATCAGCTGTGTTACTTTGGACAAGTTAACAAACCTCACTGTGTCTCACTTTGCTTTTCTGTATATTGGAGGTAAAACTCCTTCTTTATAGGGTTGTTACCAGGGTTTAAATGACTTAATATTTGTGCACTGCTTAGGACAGTGTCTGATGCATACTATTAAATAAAATAAATTCATTCTTTCAATGTTTATTGAGTGTTTCCTATATGCCAAGTAGTATTCCACATGGTGGAAATACAGAAGTGACCCAAGAGTCAAAAATCCTTGCGCACTCTATGCCTGCTTGAGGAGGCAGAAAATAATCCTAATAAATAATCATGCTTTACCACTAGGAGGTGAGTGCTACGGAGAGCTATACAGGCAGTGCTGGGTGGGGCAGGCAGCCATCCTCCCGCAGGATAGCAGGCTGGCTCTGCTGCACAGTTGGACGTGAGGAGGTGTTGGATGCGAGAGGCTGCTAGGTTGGGAGAGGCTCCGAGGCAGCAGCTCAGAAAATGAGTGGATGGAGAGTGGGAGGGAAATTCGGGGAGGGGAGAGGAGAAGACAGGGCGGATGGGAGGTGAGGGCTAGACCATGGAGGGGCTCTCAGGTCCTCTGAGATGAGTGGGGGTCTGCCCAGGACCAGAGTCTCCGGGAGGCCTGGCTGTGCTGTGTCCTCACACGGCGACTCTGGCCATGTACCAGGTTTTGTAGGGATGGAAGTCTTCCTGGGAGGAACTGGGTGCCCACAGGGGTCGGGCAGGGGCACTGAGAACTGGGGCAGCACCCACGTCCCACGTGTCTCTTCTGGGCAAGAGGAGAGGAATGAGACTGCAAGCTGAGAAGGCTTCCCTGCCACCTGCGACAGCAGAAGGCTGAGGCTGCGAACGTGTCACGCCCTCAGGAGAGGGTCTCCCACATGATCAGTATCCCCAAGCAGATGCTACTCTGCCCACACTGCCTTGTTCTCGGTGCTCAATGTGGCCCTGAACTGACAAGCTTCCGGGTGGCTCTCAGGCAGTGAGAAACAGTGTGAGATGTGACATCATTTATTGGCAGAAAAGGAAAGAAAAACAGCAGGAAGAAAGAATCATCTTATATTTGATTTTTATACTTTCCAAGATAAATTTAAACAGAAATTTATTTAATGCATGAAATGTTTTAATTAACTCCTGGGTTATGTATTTAATACTTTAATTGAAGTCTGAGGTTAAGACACAGTGATCTGATATTTTATCATTACAAAATGACCACTGTGGTAACTTTGGTGACCCTATGTCACCATACAAAACTATTATAAT
>NW_011494872.1:1470380-1494607 GCF_000754665.1 Bison bison bison
TCACTCATCCCCCAATGCCATCCTCTCTGGCGACTACCTGTTTTTCCTCTGAGTCTGCTTCTGTTGTTTTTTTTTTTTTGCTTCTGCTCTTTTAATGTTTCTTTTTTTTTAAAATTTTATTTTATTTTTAAACTTTACATAATTGTATTAGTTTTGCCAAATATCAAAATGAATCCGCCACAGGTATACACGTGCTCCCCATCCTGAACCCTCCTCCCTTTTGTTTTTAGATTCCACATATAAGTGAAATCACATGGTATTTGTCTTTCTCAGCCTGACTTATCTCACTTAGCACAATCCTTTCAATGTTCATCCAAATTGTCACAAAAGGCAGGACTTCCTTCTCTTTTTTACAGTTGAGTAGTATTCTACTGTGTGTATATCTATCTACTTTATCTGGCTATCATTTATCTATCTCATACATTTATCCATTCATCTATCAATGGACACTTGGTTGCTTCTATATTTTGGCTATTATAAACAATGCCACGAATTAGCATATGGTGCATGTATCTTTTTGAATTAGTGTTTTTGCTTTCTTTGGAAAAATACCTAGAAATGGAATTGTTGGATTACATGGTAGTTCTACTTTTAATGTTTTGAGGACCCTGCATACTGTTTTCAACAGTGGCTGCACTAATTTACATTCTCAACCAAACTGCATTAAGGTTCCCCTTTCTCCACATCCTCACACAACACTTGTCATCTATTGTCTTTTGATGATGGCCATCTTGACAGCTGTGAGGTGAGATATCATTGTGGTTTTGATTTGCATTTCCCTCATGATTAGTGCGGAGAAGGCGATGGCACCCCACTCCAGTACTCTTGCCTGGAAAATCCCATGGACGGAGGGGCCTGGTGGGCTGCAGTCCATGGGGTCGCTAGGAGTTGGACACGACTGAGCGACTTCACTTTATTTTTTTCACTTTAATGCATTGGAGAAGGAAATGGCAACCCACTCCAGTGTTCTTGCCTGGAGAATCCCAGGGACGGGGGAGTCTGGAGGGCTGCCATCTATGGGGTTGCACAGAGTTGAACACGACTGAAGCGACTTAGCAGCAGCAGCAGCATGATTAGTGACGTTGAGCATCTTTTCATGTGTCTGTTGGCCTCTGTATGTCTTCTTTGGAAAATGTCTATTCAGGTACTCTGCCAATTTTTAACCTGGTTGGTTGTTTTCCTGATATTGAGATGTATGAGTTCTTTGTATATTTTGAATATTAACCCCTTATCAGACATATAATTTGTGAATGTCTTCTCCATTCAGTAGTCTGTTCTTTCATTTTGTTGACTGTTTCCCTCACCATGCAGAAGTTTTTTAGTCTGATCTATTATTTGCTTATTTTTGTTTTTGTTTCCCTTGTTGGAGGAGACATATCCAAAGAATATTACTAGTATTGATGTCAAAGTACTTACTCCTTATGTTTTCTTCCAGGAGTTTTATGCTTCCAGGTCTGACATTTAAGTCTCTCATTCATTTTGAGTTTATTTTTGTATATAGTGTGAGAAAGTAGCTGTGATTCTTGTGCATGTAGCTGTCTAGTTTTCCCAGAACCATTTTTTGAAGACGTTGTCTTATTCCTATTGCTTATGTTTGCCTTTTTTGAGTAGATTAACTGACCATATAACTGTAAGTTCATTTCTGGGCTCTCTATTCTGTTCTGTTGATCTATGTGTCTGATTTTGTGCTGGGACCATACTGTTTGATTACTGTAGCTTTGAGGTATAGTTTGAAATGAGGGAACGTGATACTTCTAGCTTTGTTTTTCTTTCTCAAAATTGTTTATGTTAGTCAGGGCCTTTGTGCTTTCATACAAACTTTAGAATTAGTAGTTCTGTGAAACATGCTAATCAGAATTTTGATAGAGATTTTACTGAATTTATAGATTGCTTTGTGTAGTCCAGGCATTTTAACAATATTAATTCTTCCAATCCATAAGCAAGGTATATCATTTAATTTGTTTCAGTCATCTGAAGTTTCTTTCATCAATATCTTATAGTTTTCCTAGTACAGGTCTTTTCTCTCCTTGGTTAGATTTATTCATAAGTACTTTATTATTTTTGATGCTATTGTAAAATGGGATTGTTTTCTTAATTTCTCTTTCTGATAGTTCATTGTTCATTCATTTCAGTCGCTCAGTCATGTCCATCTCTTTGTGACCCCATGGACTGCAGCACATCAGGCTTCCCTGTCCATCACCATCTCTCAGAGCTTGCTCATTGTTAGTGTATTGTGTATAGTTCATTGTTAGTGTGTAGAAATGCAACAGATATCTATACCTTAACATGTATCGTGCAAATTTACTGAACTCATTGCTAAGTTTTAACAGTTTTTTTTTTTGATGGCCTCCTTAGAATAGTCTAATTAAGCATAAGCATAAGCGTTAAGTGTAAGCATAGTCGCTCAGTTGTGTCTGACTGTGACCCCATGGACTGTAGGCCACCAGGCTCCTCTGTCCATGGGATTCTCCAGGCAAGAATAATGGAGTGGGTTGCCATTCCTTCTCCAGGGGATCTTCCCGACCCAGGGATCGAACCTGGGTCTTTCGCATCACAGGCAGATGCTTTACCCTCTGAGTCACAGGGAAGCCCAATCTAATTATAGTATCATGACATCTCTAAACAGTGACAGTTTTACTTTTTCCTTCTCATCTGGATTCCTTTTATTTCTTTTTCTTACCAGATTAGTATGACTTAGACTGCCAATACCATGTTGAATAAAAGTGGTGAGAGTGGGCTTCTTCATCTTGTCCCTGATCATAGAGGAAATGGTAAAAGCTGTGGGTTTGATGTATTGCAGAAGACTCTTGAGAGTCCCCTGGACTGAAAGGAGATCCAGCCAATCAATCCCAAAGGAAATCAGTCCTGAATATTCATTGGAAGGACTGATGCTGAAGCTGAAACTCCAATACTTTGGCCACCTGATGTGAAGAACCAACTCATTGGAAAAGACCCTGGTGCTGAGAAAGATTGAAGGCAGGAGGAGAAGGGGATGCCAGAGGATGAGATGGTTGGATGGCATCACTGACGTGATGGACATGAGTTTGAGTAGGCTCTGGCAGTTGGTGATGGACAGGGAGGCCTGGTGTGCTGCAGTCCATGGGGTCACAAAGAATCAGACACGACTGAGTGACTGAACTGAACTGAACTGAACTGAGGGTTCTATATGGCCTTTACCAGGTTGGGATACATTAATCTTTGTTTCATTAGGTAGGCTTGTATAAAATTCCCTCTTAAACTGCTTTTGTTGAATCCCACAGATTTTGAATTTTTGCATTATCATTTTCCTTTGTCTCCAGGTATTTTTTGATTTTGTCCTTGATTTTTTTCAGTGACACATTAGTTGTTCAGTAGCATATTGTTTAGTCTCCATGTGTTTGAACTTTTTGAAGTTTTTTTTCTTCTAGTTGATTTCTATTTTTGTATCATTGTTGTCAAAAAGATGCTTGATATGATTTCCGTTTTCTTAAATTTATTTAGACAGTTTTTGTGTTCTAGCATGTGATCTATCTTGGAGAATGTCCCATATACACTTGAAAATGTGTATTCTAATGCTTTTGGTCAAATGTTCCACACATATATCTATTAAGTCTGTGTGATCTTATGTGTCATTAAAGGCCAATATTTCCCTATTAATTTTCTGTCTGGATGATCTGTCCATTAATGTAAATGAAGTGTTAATGTCTCCCTACTGTCATTACTCTCAATTTCTCCCTTTATGTTTGTCAGTACTTACTTTATGTAATTAGTTGCTCCTTTCTTGAGTGCGTATATATTTATAATTGTTACAGCTTCTTGTTGGATTGATCCCTTTATCATCATGTAATGTCCTTCTTTTCTGCTGTTAGTCTTTGCTTTAAAGTCTATTTTGTCTTGTATGAGTTTTACTACCCAGGTTTTATTTCCATTTCCACTGGCATTAAGTACATTTTTCCACCCTCTTCACTTTCAGTCTGCGTGTGTCTTTAGAACTGATGTGAGTCTCTTGAAGGCAGCATATATATGGGTCTTGTTTTGCATCCATTTAGCCACTTTGATTGTATAGCATTTACTCTATTTACATTTAAAGTAGTTATTGATGACTATATATTTATTTCCATTTGTTCATTGTTTTTTTTTTTTTTTTTGTAGTTCTTGTTTTTTCTTTTTTTCGTCTTTGCTCTCTTTCTTTGTGATTTAATGACCATCCTCAGTATTATGTTTCAAGTCCTTTCTCTCTCTCTCCATTTTTGGCATGTGTATCAGTTATAGATTATTGGTTTGTGGTTACTGTGAGGTTTATTTACAACTATGCCTTTATAAATGTATATGATTATGTGGGTGATCATTTGTAATGCATTCTAAAACTATGCAATTTTACCTCCCTCTGTGGGGTGCATGGACCCTTCTTTTGTTGTAGGATCAACTATGGTGGTGTGCTGGTATGCATGGGCTGGCCTTATCCCTGTTGGCTGCAAGGCTCTGCTGCATGCCTAAGCCTCTGACATCAAGTCTTGGTCACATACTAAGCAACAAACATCAATAAAAGAGTTTAGTCACTGGCATCAACGTCTGCATCATCAAAACAATTTCAAAGGAAAATAATTTTAAAAAATTGTTTAAAGTTTTAGCTTACCTGAATATGTGTAAGCTTTTTGTCATCAAAAGATAGCTAGGAATTAAAAAATCAAACTTTGGGATTTTCAGGAGGCAAGATGAGGAAAACCAAAGAGAAAAATTAATTGCTTGGGAGAATCTCCAAGAAAAATCCATCTGAAATGAGGGATTACTCTCTCTTCATTTTGTAATATTCAGAAATATAGAGGCATAAAATAAATTTTCAATATGATTTGTTCCTAACAAGAGCCAGAATTCATTTTTATGTTTCTACTGATGACCAACAATTTTATTTTTTTTTAATTATAAGGTGGAAATTTCTAAAAACTGTGGTGACTAGCCACTTTTTATGACTAACATTTCAGATGAACAAAATCATTATTTAAGTGGGTTCTCTTTCCATTAGATAGAAAAAAAAATCACCAAAGCAAATAAGCACATTCAACTTGTGTTAACATGCCCCAGCCTGAGGATGCTAAGATACTAGAAGCACCCTGCATGCCAGGGTCACCCACTACCTCCTTTGCACAGCTCAGCACTGCTGAGCTCCTCAATGCTCAAAGATTTCAACATTTAAGTCACATATCAATAAGCCATATGCTTTCATTAACATCTGGGGCACTCAACATTTCATTGAGAGATGGGGACAATAGTACTATTTTATCCCTAAATGCTTCAATAATATTCTCACCTTATGGTCACTCCTTTACACTCAGCTCTGTCCTCCAGTGTTCCCTCCCTATTCCACTGACCCTCCAAGGTGCAGGCAGAGTTATTTTTCTCAAAAACAAATTTGATGAGGTTATTGAGCTGCTTAAAGACCTCATATGGTTTTCATCACTTACAGCATGAGTTCCAAATGACTTTAGTTTAGAAAACCAGGTTCTTCTCTGTCTGGTTCTAGCCCTTCTCTGAGCTCTATCTGTCTACCTGAACCCTAAGAATTTAGCCAGACTGATTCAGATCTCTGTGACTCTAGATCTCACTTAAAGGTCCCCACCTCTGGAGCCTTCCTCATCTTGCAGTGGAGAAACAGTCACATTCTCTGTTGTAACCAGTGGTTCTTTTACACATTTCTATTATGTCATCATATTTATGGTTCACATCATCTTTAATTCTGCTTACTTTTTGTTCTCTTACTCACTTTTGATTCTTTCTCTCTTCAGACAAGACACTTGGTCTTTTAATTCACAATATTATTTAAAATTCTACTTTAGGTTAAAAATGGGAGAAAACAGAATAATCCAAATGAGATTAGGGAGGAAACCAGGGTGTAGTGCCTAGAACATAGTAGACACTAAAGAAATGCTTTTTCAATGCATGGTTTAAAAAAATTGTGTCAAAAGTGAAATATAAATAATGCTTTGCATGAGGTCTAGGAGAGAGTGATGAAAACATCTTAGTTTGAATAGGTGCAGTTGATCTAAAACACTATCGTAGGAAGCTGTTTAGAGGCATTAGTCCCTATTGCTTTTGCCTCTAAAGATCATTAGTGAAGGAGTAAGTCATTGGTAAATGGAGAAGGCAATGACACCCCACTCCAATACTCTTGCCTGGAAAATCCCATGGATGGAGGAGCCTGGTAGGCTGCAGTCCATGGGATTGCGAAGAGTTGGACACGACTGAGCGACTTCACTTTCACTTTTCACTCTCCTGCATTGGAGAAGGAAATGGCACCCCACTCCATTTGTTCTTTCCTGGAGAATCCCAGGGACAGAGGAGCCTGGTGGGCTGCCATCTATGGGGTCTCACAGAGTCAGACACGACTGAAGTGACTGCAGCAAGTCATTGGTAAATGAACTTATAATTAAAATATGTTAGTGTTGAGTAACTGACTGGGTCATGGCAGTAATTCTCTCTTAGTACATAACCCTATTCATTTTTAATGTTGGCTACAGACTCATATTATATGATTATTCTTTAATGTTGGTGATCAGCTTGCTTTGATATTAGGCAAGAGTATTTGTTGTAATAACATAAATATTTGATGATCCCAGATTCAGAAGGGTAACTGAAGCTCAGCAGAAGATGAGGATGAGTGGGGAAGAAAGAGGCATAAGTTAACAAATAATCATTTTATTTTAGATCTTGAAACTTGTGCACAACACTACTTAATTATATTTGCCTTTACAGATCTTCCAAAGGATGAAAAATTGTTTTTGGAATTTTATACTGCTAAAATTAAAAGATTAATTAGGGCCAGGGTATTTTAATGTCTTCACGGAAGCACTGAATTTATACACTAATATCTGGATCTAGTCATTTGTTTTGCATAGTTGATAGTTTTATTTTGAACCTTTTTTTCTCCCAGTCATTGAGCACCTTTTTGTTCCAGACATTGGGGTGGGAGTGATGAACAGGGCAAGACCCATTCTTACGGAGCCTGCATTCTGGGGACAGAAACCACAGTCACAAATAAGCAAAAAAAAAAAAAAATCATGATAATGCTATAGAGCTGACAAAACAGGCTGCATGTGGAGTATATTTCCAACTTCTTTGGGCTAGGCAGCTGGGTCACACGTTTTTTGAGCACTCGCTACTTGCTAGGCCTTGTGGTACAAACTAGGAAATACAGAGACTAACATATGGTCCCAATTTTTAGGTAGTTTTCTGTCTAGCAGAAATGAAATGTTTGGAAATTGATGATCATCCTGGATACAAGGAATGCTGTTATTGACCATCCACTGCTATAACCTGTCTTCTGGGAGCTGTTCTGCATCCCAGAACACAGAGGAAGGAAATGTAACAATTCCTGGGGAGGGCAGGTCAGGGAAAACTTCCAGGGAGTGGGAGTGAGACCTAACAGATGAGTAAGAATTACTATGGTGGTGGTAGAACAGGGAAGTTGTATAAACTGGGCTTTCAAGTAGAAAAAATCCATTTATGAAAATACAGAGGCAGTGTTCTTGGAAAGCGTGAATGGTTCGCTATTGCTTGAGTGTAAAGTGTGACTGTGAATGAGTGTGTGAGTGTTTACACACATGCACACAGGTATGCATACACATGATGCTGCTTGTGTGGGCACCTTTAAGGGTAATCCATGTGGAAATAAGCCTAGAGAAACAGGAAGGACCAGAGAGATGTGGGAAGAAGGTCATGTGTGGCAAGGTTAAGAACTGCATCTTCTAAGTCTAAAAATTATTTGGAATTTTACTTTATGTTAAAGACAGAAAAAGATAGAACACAAATGTTGTAGATTTTACATACTGAGAAGGTGTCAAAATCCATAGAGTTAATGTGAAACATTAGGTTTATTGTTATTAAATCAAATTGTCTTATATTCTAAATAAAATATTCTCAACTTTCTCTATTATAACAGTCTTAAAATTTGTTTCAGAAATGTTGCAGAAACATTATTTTTCTATCTAAACTGCATACAAATTTCCTTGATTAAAATTGACTAATTAAAAAAATTGTGAACCTTTCATGAACAGGTTTGTAGAGCTTAAAGATTTAATATAGCTTGAGAAAAGGGAGAAGAAGACACTTTGGATGAAGAATAAACCATCATCTGACACAGGTTTTTATCCTTCTGGTTTATGTGACCTAAGAATGACATCTCCCATGTCATCCTATGACTTAAGGACACACTGATGCCTTTCACTGGAACACATGTATACCTGTAGCGGATTCATTTTGATATTTGGCAAAACTAATACAATTATGTAAAGTTTAAAAATAAAATAAAATTAAAAAAAAAAAATAAAACTGAAAAAAAAAAAAAACAACCATAGTATCAAGCAGAATGCATCAAGTACTTCTGGATTGGCAAATGGATAGTCTCATCTACTTATACCAACTTTTTTGCCAAAGTGCAATAAATGCATTGATGAAATGCTGGATAAGATGTGGAAAAAAATAAACTCTCCTACACTGTTGCTGGGAATAGAAATTGGTGCAGTCACAATGGAGAACGGGATGAAGTTTCCTTAAAAAACTAAAAACAGAGCTAACATATGATTTAGCGATCTCACTTCTAGGCACAAATGTGGAGAAAACTCTAGTTCGAAAATATACATGCACCCTTATGTTCAAAGCATCACTACTGACAATAGCCAAGACATGGAATCAACCTAAATGTCCATTGACAGAGGAATGGATAAAGAAGATGTGGTGCATATATACAATGAAATACTATTCAGCCATGAAAAAGAATGAAATAATGTCATTTGCAGCAACTTGGATGGACCTCGGGATTATGATCCCAAGTGAAGTAAGTCAGAAAGAAAAAGACTTAGTTATATGATATCACTTATATGTGGAATCTAAAAAGTGATACAGATGAACTTACTTATAAAACAGAAACTGACTCACAGATAGAAAACAAACTTATGGTTATAAAGGAGAAAAGA
This sequence comes from Bison bison bison, assembly GCF_000754665.1. NCBI lineage: Eukaryota > Metazoa > Chordata > Mammalia > Artiodactyla > Bovidae > Bison > Bison bison. The sequence goes on from NW_011494872.1 coordinate 1,479,329, forward strand.
GGAGGAGGGATAAATTGGGAATTTGGGATTAACATATATACACTATTATATGTAAAATAGATTAACAACAAAGACTTATTGTATAACACAGGGAATTATATTCAACATCCTATAACAAACATAATGAAAAGAATAATATATATGTCTATACACACACATGCACACACACACACATATATGTATATATATATAACATAACTGAATCCTGAAACATTTTGCAGTACACTCGAAACTAATGCATTACTCTACCAACAAAGGTTCATCTGGTCAAAGCTATGGTTTTTCCAATAGTCATGTATGGATGTGAGAGTTGGACCATAAAGAAAGCTGAAAGTGAAGTCGCTCAGTCGTGTCCAACTCTTCCCTACCAGGCTCCTCCCTCCATGGGATTCTCCAGGCAAGAATACTGGAGTGGGTTGCCATTTCCTTCTCCAGGGAATCTTCGCGACCCAGGGATCGAACCCAGGTCTCCCGCATTCCAGGCAGATGCTTTACCCTCTGAGCCACCAGGGAAGTTGAGCACTGAAGAATTGATGCTTTTGAACCACGGTGTTGGAGAAGACTCTTGAGAGTCCCTTGGACTGCAAGGAGATCCAGCCAGTCAATCCCAAAGGAAATCAGTCCTGAATATGCATTGGAAGGACTGATACCGAACTGAAACTCTAATACTTTGGCCACCTGATGTGAAGAACCGACTCACTGGAAAAGACCCTGATGCTGGGAAAGATTGAGGGCGGGAGGAGAAGGGGATGACAGACGATGAGATGGTTGGATGGCATCACTGACACAATGAACATGAATTTCAGTAAACTCTGGCAGTTGGTGATGGACAGGGAGGCCTGGTGTGCTGCAGTCCATGGAGTCGCAGAGAGTCGGACAAGACTGAGCAACTGAACTGAACTGACTCTAATGCAACATTGTAAATCACCTATACATCATTTAAAGAATAAACGCATTGATGAAAACCCAGGTTTTAGGTAACCTTGCTCCATAAAAAAATCAGGCTTTATGATAAAAATAGAGCTAGGGCTTTCTATCTTGTTCCATTGGTCTATATTTCTGTTTTTGTGTCAGTACAATATGGTCTTGATGACTATAGCTTTTTAGTATAACCTGAAGTCAGGAAGCTTGATTGCTCCAGTTCCATTCTTCTTTCTCAAGACAGAAAACAGCCAAATTCTGTAAATCAGTTATCCTTCAATAAAAAATAAATTAATTAAAAACATAGCACTAGGGTAAACCACTCTGAGCCTATGGAACTTTCTCAATAGAGATTTAACATAAACAACAATCCTAATAAGATACCAGTATGGTTTAAAAGACATGTCAAGTTCTATCAGAGAGATGCTGTGAAAGTCCTGGCCCTCACTCACATCAGTGTGGAGAGAGCCTGAGGGGGGGTGTTGGGAGGGTGCAGTCCACTGGCTTTGGAGACAAGGGCCCCACATCACAAGGCACAGGGAGAGAGGTGCAGGCTTCTCACAAAATATGGTGCTAAAGATGGATCACTTTTCTTTTGTGTGGTTGCACAGACTGGAGAGAATCATACTACGTGCACTTCCAAGGCAGAGCAAGTGTCCAAAACAAAGAACAATGTGACCCCACCCCTCCAGGCTCGCTGTATTCAGCCCAGATAATGTGCTTTACACTCATGCATGAGTGTGTGGGTGTGTGTTCTGTGGTGTTCAACTCTGTGATCCCATGGAATGTAGTCCACCAGGTTCCTCTGTCCATGGAATTTCCCAGGCAAGAATACTGGAGTGGGGTGCTGTTTCCTACTCCAGGGGATCTTCTCTATGTTCAGCTGCTGCTATTTAGGAAAACTCATCTTTAAATTTCATGTTACACTGACATCATTACCCAATTGATCATCACCTGCTAAGTCGCTTCGGCCGTGTCTGACTCTCTGTGACCCTATGGACGACAGCCTGCCAGGCTCCTCTGTCCATGGGATTCTCTGTGGACGTGAGTTGCCAACCCAAGTTATGGGTTGCCATAACCTTCTCCAATTGATCATCACATTTGAGGCAATTTGCATCATGGGACTGTGAAGAAAGAGAACTGCATATGCATAATACTCAAAACTCTCCACCTGATTTAAGTAGAAAAATGGTTTTGAGGAACTTCGACAGACAGGGTGGGGACTGTAAGTGTCAAGTATACAGCTGGCATGTGACATGGATAGTCCCTCTGGCTCAGAGCATTCCCAGGAGGTGCTGAGTGAATATTCCATATGGGTGAATAAATGGGTGAATGGATAGATGAGCAGCTTTAGGTCAAGATGTCCTTCAGGATGCAGAGGGGCCTTAAGGAATCATTTGTCCTCTGAACAGCCCAGCTGAATGTTGCCTGTTTCTGACTCCAGCCTACAGTTCTTTTACTGGGCTTTATGAACAGACAAGCCTCACAACCTGCTCACACATTGCCTGCCTGAATGGGGTGGGGTGGCGGGGAGCATGCTCATCCCTGCCTGGCTACAGTGACCCTGAGGACACAATTATCCACTGCAGGGGACCCCAGGCCAAAGCCAGAAAGTGACTGAGGAAGGAGCTTGCAGGAGAGACCCAGATGGGTTGAACAAGTGGGGCCCCATACTCACAGATGTGTAATCAAGTCACAAGTTCCCCAGTTATTACCATCATGATCTCGAAGAGGCCAAAGAGCAGGAGGCTCCCCATCTTCTGCCTGCAGTGTGCACGATGCCCTCTGATCAGGCTGGGATTGTTCTCTTCTTTTTTTAATTTTAATTTTTCTTTCTTTATTTTTGGTTGCACTGGGTCTTCGTTGCTGAGCACAGGCTTTCTCTAGTTGCGCAGAGCAGGGGCCACTCTCCGTTGTGGTGCACGGTGTTCTCACGGTGGTGGCTTCTCTTGTTGCTGAGCACAAGCTCTAGGTGCACAGGCTTCAGTAGTCGCAGTGTGCAAGCTCAGTAATTGAAGCTTGCAGGCTCTAGAGTGTGGTCTCAGAAGCAGTGGTGCACGGGTGTAGTTGCTCTGTGGTGTGTGGGATCTTCACAGATCAGGGATTGAACTCGTGTCTGCTGCATTGCAAGGAGGATTCTTTACCACTGAGTCACCAGGGAAGTCCCTGTTCTTTACTTTGAAGGCTGCATTTGATGGTGATAAGTACCTGATTCCATCTGATTTAAGAAAATAAAGTTCAGGAGAGTCCGGGGTGGGGAGTGGGGGCCAGAGTGAGTCCTCTCTCCTGCCTGACCACCCAGGGCTGGTGCTCCCCTCAGTCTGGGCCCCTCCCAAGGGCATCTTTGTTGAGGTGCTTTGGCTCCTGGGAGGAGGGCTTCTAGGCTTCTCCCTTCAGCACAAATTGCCTGCAGCCTCCGGTAAGGCACAGCTGGAGGGCCTGTGACACCTGCAAGTCTCACTTCTGTTTTCCATTTCCATTATGATCTGTGGATTCATTATGATTTCCAGCCCCAGAGGAAGTCAGGCCTGCAGCCTTCTCCTGGAATCCAGCCTGTAATGCTGTTTGTCAAACGGCCATTTACAGCTTGGAAATTTTTTCTCTACTTTGCAAAAGCACTGATGTGTCTTTTTACCTTAATTGTGACCCCTGATGTAGGCCTGCAGGGTAAAGAAGACCCTCATATTCCAACTCAATATTCAATATCTGAGTGGGAGGTAGGTTGCATGGGAACAGCTTTGGGTTTATATAGTTCCAAACCCAAATTCCCCATGTACGGGTGATCAGTAGACCTATATTGAAAGTAGCTTTTGGTAATCTTATCTGTGACTTTCATGAGAAATCAATGACTTGAGATAGATTTATTCTCTCATGTCCATATATCTTCAGTTCAGTTCAGTCATTCAGTTGTGTCTGACTCTTTGTGACCCCATGGACTGCAGCACGCCAGGCTTCTCTGTCCATTGCTAACTCCCAGAGTTTACTCAAACTCATGTTCATTGAGTCAGTGATGCCATCCAACCTTCTCATCCTCTGTTGTCCCCTTCTCCTCCTGCCTTCAATCTTTTCCAGCATCAGGGTCTTTTCAAATGAGCCAGTTCTTCCCATCAGGTGGCCAAATATCTTAAGTGGGTATTAAAAAATGTCAAATTAACCCATTTTTCTTTCATCTCCTAGTTTCATCATTTATTTTTTATAGATCCATGATCTCAAGGCTTTTCATTTTCCCTCTATTAGTCAGAGGCTGTAGACAGGAATACGCTAACGGGTCTGCCACTAGGTCAGGGTGGTGTTAACTCATGTCTGGGACTCCAGTCACTGGGCTGGAAGGTAGGAAGCACTTCACATTTATCTGAATTAAAACTGCAGTGAATTAAGGCACCAGGCCTGGAGCAATGAGGACAGGAGGGAGGTAGGATCCAGGGAAATTTCTGGAAATCTGTGGAATTATACAGGATCAGAGACCAAATGGAACATCCAGAACTGGGGTACACAGGTCAAAGGAAGATGTGAGTCTAAGCCACAGAGACAGTGAGGAGACCAAGGGCAGATGAAGAGCCTAGACAGGCAGGGAGCATCTGAAACGGGGTGTACCCTGCAAGCGGCAGAGAGTCTTGGTTCTCCCACAACTGTCTGCGGGGCCCTGTCCAACCACACAGGATTTGCAATTCTTATTCATCTAGGGGCCACGTCTTTGGTTCCAGTCAACCCCTACCTTGGGCTTATCAGACCTCACTTCTGCCTTGTAGTCTATTAGGTTTTCTGTTATTTTCCATTAGGTTTTCCACAAACGATGCCGATGGTTCCCAGAGGGCTGCCCCTTTGTGACTCCCCTGCTCCATCCAGTTCTTTTAAGTCAGGAACTGCATCAGGGTTTAATTTTGGTGCCATATCCACGAGAGAGCAACATTTCAACATTAATCTTGTGCAGTTAAACCATCAGCCGTCTTCTCTCATCAAAGAAGATTTCTTGATAATTTGCCACCAGATCCCACTTTACTCAGCATTGCTGCTGAGTTAGAGCCCATGATGCCTCAGTTTCCCCAGCCTACATCACTCTCCCTCAGCTGGCCTGGTCCTCTTACCCTCCTGAGGCTCAGCAGGTGAAGTCCTGCTGGGGCTTTTACCCTCCCCGCTCCATCCACCTGGAAAGCTCTTTCCTCTAATCCCTGCAGGGCTGGCTGCCTCACCTCACTGCAGCCTCTGGTGCGAGTCTACCCTTCTTGGCAGACCTGTATGAACACACAATTGAAACACTCCGTAATTACCTATTCCCTTTTTTCCCTACTGTTATTTTTAACACTTGTTTTGTTAACTTGTCTACTCTATATTTTCCATGAGGACAGAGATTTTGCTGTTTTGCTTACTGTTGTACCCCGATCTTCCCCCTCAAAACCTCATCCACGCTGGGAGCTGCGGAAACACTCTGGCATCCATGGAGAAGGGAGGAGACACACCTTCAGACTCGGGTGCTGCAGGAGGTCAGAGGGAAGAGCCCGTTCATTCTCCACAGGAGGAGGTGTCCGAGCAGGTTTCAAACGATGGAAAATATTGAAGCCTGGGACCATGGTAAGACAAGTTGCCACCCTTCCTGGACTCTGCTATTTTCTAGCCACCCTCTACTGCTTCCAACACCACCATGTTCCCCACCACTCTTCCTGCTGAGTAAGCTTCTGTGATTAGAGGACATAGCTGCTGGCATCAGAGCGGCCTGGCTCAGGGCTGCTCATTATGTCAAGACACAGAGCCGCGTGGAGCAGGTCTGTGACACACACTGGACACCCTGGTGAAGACCCCGGCATCCACATCTCACGCTGGGAGTGTGGAAGGTCTTGGCTGCCTTAGTTGTGGGTGGAGACATGGTCTTGATTAGGCATAATTCCATTATCTTCAACTTGAACAACTCTTCCCTCTGAATCTGAAGTACGTTTCACAGAGTGCCTCGCCTACTCTGTTATTATCCTCGGTGAAGATTCCGTGTAGGTGTAAACTGCTCCTGCATTTTCTTTTCAGTCATCAGCAGATTGATGAGGGTCATTAGTCCCCATGAATCATTTAAAGTTTATTTGCGTTTGCCTTGATGAAAGACAAGCAAAGGAAAATAATTGCAGTTTTCAATGTTCCTTGGGATCTTCTGCTTGCTTTCTGCAGTACATGACAGGGATGTGATAAACAGAAAGGAGCATTGCTCATTCCTCACTTTTGATCATTTCACATCTTCTATCCACAGAAGACTGAAGACCTTCGAATGGATCCTTTTCCTGACGTTGTTATCCTGTTTTACAATGTCCATGCCAGCCTTTAAATGTAAAGATGCAATGTCATCTTGTACATCAAATCTACGTAATTTTATGTGCAAGCCTTTCTACTTTGGAAGGACTGGTAAATGTTTCTGGGGCTGACTTTCCTTCTGCCAGTAGGATAGATGGGAAATGGTAGCAACATATCTAATCTTCAGTACCGTGTTATATAATGGGTAGTTTACAGTGATTAAAAAAAAAAAAACAAAACCCACATGTACCCACATTAGAGGAAGAAAACAAACATGTAACACAGATTAATTATGTACTTATTAGCTTTTCAAGGGGACTCTTCACTTTACAAAAGGATTCACTACAGATTTTCTTTAAATAGTAAGCTCCACTAGTGCATTGAAGATATAATTAGATCTGCCTAAATTGGATTTGTACACATTTCAGGAACTGATTCATTGTGCACAGAAACAGCAAACCCATGTTTGCTTTGTGACACAGAGCACAACCAGCAAATATGCATATGCTCTATCCAGAAGGTGCCAAACAGCCAGATGTTTGGGAAAGCCTGGATCTCTGACTGTGTGTATGAGTCTTGTTCAGATGCTCAGCACAATCCATTGTGGTTGGAAGTCCTACCCACACAGCGGGAGGAAAGTGAAAGTGAACTTGCTCAGTGGTGTCCTACTCTTGGCAACCCCATGGACTGTAGCCTACTAGGTTCCTCCATCCATGGGATTTTCCAGGCAAGAGTACTGGAGTGGGGTGCCATTTCCTTCTCCAGCAGGAGGGCAGAGGAGCAAATACACTGAGACATTCTCTTCTTGCTGAAACTAATAATGACGTTCTTTTTACTGCATATGTGTCAGCCATCTTAGAAATGACCACCTTCAATGAACATTTTGCAAACGATATACATCATTTTCATTAAGAGGAGAGGTCATCAGGGGAGGATGTCACAGGAAATATATACAAATCATCAACATGTTGAAGAGTTTACATTTAAAGGCCAAAATGAATACTTTAATGTGGAAGACAAGAGGTTATCCAATAGAGAGGAATTGGGCTCCAAGCAGCATTGCTATTAAGAAGGTGAGATATAGATGCAGAAACATACAAACTTGAACAAAACTTTCCACACTAGTTTAACTGAAAATAGGAGAGCTCCATTCACCAACAGGTGCTCAGGTCATCTGCACAAAGGAGCCGGGACTGTTGGCACGCCAGATGGGAGCTGTTGATTGTTCACAAATTCGGATTTGTAATTCTTGATACAAAGCACTGCTAGTGGTGTGAAGGGATACTCCCGTTTGTGACAGCTTTGTAAACAGACTCTTTAAGAAAAAAGAAATGAACTTAACCTAAATAAAAGGGTTTCAGGACTCACTCTTGGCATATGTGGAACCACAGGGAAGGCTTGGATGGTAAAGCTGCCCTGAGCGACGCCAGACTCACTGGGCTGACCTGTTGGTCTCAACTGAGGGGGAAGAGAGTGCGAGGTGGCAGCCGGGTCTGGGGCGCAGCCTGAGCTCTGCCTTATACTTAGTGTGGTAAAACGGGAAGAATGATGCTCATATCGCAAGTTTTCAAAAATGTCGTATGCTTTAATAAGAAATCAGTGAGCCTGATATGTGAAAGGTAGTTAAATGCTAGTTCCATTTCAGTTCTGAAAAATTTACAGAGCACAGGAAAACAACACCAGCTTTTTGTTGTCCTTGGTGCTTTGCTCTGTTCTCTTGAGCTCATAGGTTCTGTTGTCACCCAGAACTGCACTCCCCTGCTGCGTGTAAACCTATAACTTACTGGCCTTGATTACAAGCCAAATGGGGACCACGGAGCCCAGAATGAAGAGCATGATGTAGACTCTGGAGTCAGGACTCCAAATTCCACTTCTAACACTTTTTAGCTGAGTAATTTTAGGGAATCACTTCTCTATGCCTTCATTTCCTCGTCTGTTAAAAATGGGTAGTAACATCACCTGCTTCATAAAGCTGTTGTGAGGATTAAACCCCAGTGCTGAGCTCAGTGCAAAGAAGGCACCAAATATGATGGTCACTCCACTTCCACATGCACTGGGGCCTGATGGGGGCCAATGAACCAGGAATATTTGAAAAGGGATGCATTTGGGAACGTATCATGCTTTCCTAATAGTAAAAAAAAAAAGTATCTTTGCAAGAGTTTTCTCACCACAAACTGTACATTACAGCAGCTCTTTACACAGACTTGTCCCTCCAACCAGAAGTGACTCTGATGCCCACTTTAGGCCTGGCTCATGTGCACAATAACCACCTGTGTTTGGTGAGGAAGGAAACAGATTTTGACTGCTATAGTTCCCTGGTAAATGTGCCTGATGACTGTGCTCATGGCTGTTAAAGCTTTCCCTTCGTTGTCAACCGGCGAGTTGAGCAGTGGTGAAGGGGCAGCAAGGATCTGGGGACACACACAGAAAAGGACTGGTTTCAACTTTGTCAGAGCTGCAGGCATTTGAGACTGAGGGATACTCCTACACTCTTGGTGGGAATGTAAATTGGTGCAGCCATTACGGAAAACAGCATGGAAGTTTCTTAAAAAACTAAAAATAGAACTACCATATGATTCAGCAATCTCACTCCTATCTGGAGGAAAATGTAATTCAAAAAGATACATGCACCTTAATGTTCAGGACAGCACTATTTACAATAGCCAGAATACGGAAGCAACCTGTGTCCATTAACACATGAATGGATAAAGAAGATGTAGTTCATGTATACAATGAAATAGTATAACCATAAAAAAGAATAAAGTAATGTCATTTGCAGCAAAATAGATGCACTCAGAGATTATCGTACTAAGTGAAGTAAGTCAGAGAAATATCATATGATATTGCTTATATGTGTAATCTAAAATATGATATAAATGAACTTATTTACAAAACAGAAACAGACTCATAGACATAGAAAACAAACTTATGGTTATCCAAGGAGATGGGGAGTGGGGAGCGGGATAGATTAGGAGTTTGGGATCAGCAGATACCAACTACCATAGACAAAATAAACAATAAGGTCCTACTTGTTGTATAGCACAGGGAACTATATTCAACACACTCTAATAAACCACAATAGAAGAGAATATAGGAAAAAAATGTATATTGGAATCATTTTGCTATACACCAGAACCAACAGAACATTGCAAATCAACTATACTTCAATTAAAAAACATACAAATGAATATCAAAACTATCATGTTGAGTATAAGAAGCCAAACACAAGACTATATAATACCTCTTTCTTTCACTCAACACAATGATATATATAATTTCATGTATATGACACACTTTGTTATACAGCCCTAAGAAACGAATACACGTGACAAACAACAGGTGTTTGTCAAAACTCACGAAAGTAGACACTTAAAATGCATGATGATTGTTCTGTGTAAATTGTATCTTAATAGACTTGATTAAAAACAAGGGAATTAGAGAAAAAAAAAAAAAAAGACTGAGGGATAAAAGAAGACTTATCAACGGCCAATGGGTACACAAAAAGGCCCTTGACATCACTAATCCTCAGGGAAATGCAAATCAAAATCACAATAAGATTTCACCTCACACCTGTGAGAATGGCTGCATTAAAAATCGAGGGATCAGTGTTGAGGAGAATGTGGAGGAAAGGGAACCCTCCTACACAGTTGGTGGGAATGCAGAATTGGTGTAGCCACTGTGGAAAACAGTGTGATGTTTCCTTATAAAACCAAAACCAGAATTACCATATGATGCAGCTATCCTACTCCTGGGTATTTATCTGAAGGAAATGGAATTAAGATCTCAAAGAGACCTCTGCACCCCCATATTCATTGCAGCCAAGACATGGAAACTATCTATCCATGACACATACACATGTGAAATGGAATAATATTCAGCCATAAAAAGAAATCTTGCCATTGTGACAGCATGGATTGTTCTTATGCTAAGTGAAATAAGTGAGACAGAGAATATGGTATGATCTCACTCACATGTGGGATCTAAAAGTCAAAAACCCCTGACCTCATAGAAACAGAGTAGCCTGGTGACTGTGCAGGCAGGGTGGGGGAGATGGGTGAAGATGCTCAAAGGCTATGAGCTCCCTATTACAAGACAAATGAGTTCTGAGGGTCTAACGCGCAGCATGGTGGCTGTAGGTAATATGCTGTACTGTATATTTGAATGTTGATAAAGGAGTAGATCTTAAGCATTCTCATCTCACACACACACACACACACACACACACACACAATGGTAACCATGTGAACTTATGAAGTGTTAACTAAGTTTATGTGGTAGTCATTTTGCAATATATATGTATATACAATCATCACACTATATACTTCAGCTTACACAGTATATGTCAATATATCTCAATAAAACTGGCAAAAAAACAATGGGAGGTATAAAACATCTATATTTTTATATATTCACATATACTTTAGTTACTGAACTCTGGTTAGTTTTCTACTGCTCAGGAAATTTTAAAAATCATGATATTAACCAGCTTTTGCCTTTTTAATAACATAGGTTTCTTTGAACTATTTAGAAACTCTTTAGCAAGGACTGAATTGCTCAGACCATTTGGTGTATGAAGCTAAAAGCCCACTTTCTACCCCAGTGGAACCCCTGGAAATGGAACAAATCCCCAGTGGGCTCTTTAGTCTATTTGTTGTCTGCCTGGGCTTTGAAATAGTAACCTTGATGTTAGTAATATATTGCTGAGTACAATTTGTATGGAAACAAATGGGAAAAGATTCATTCTAAGTTCGAAAGTGATTTCTCTTTCATGTAGGATGGAGTCTGGATCAAGTCTTGGTAACTCCATGCATAAACCAGTCTCTGACAGGGCAAAGAAAAGAGCAGCTCTCCAGGTTATATGAGTTGACACCTTTCACTTTCTGGCTTCAAGGTAAAAGTACTCTCCTTTGTAAAATGTTCATTGCTGTGCATAACCAATTTCTGTTTATTAGGGCACACACTCATCTTACTCCACCCTCCTCTTTCTCTCTTTCCCTCTCTAGTCCACCAAATGTTATGGAAAAGTAAGTTGTTCCAATTTATAGCTCATTCAGACAGTTCTGACACTGTCAAGTCTGATACTCTGGGACATGGTGAGTAGGTCAAAATGGATGTAAATGAACCAAACTTTCAATCAGCTGTGATTTAAGTATACAGTACCATAGCTCAGTTGTAATAGAACGGATAAGAGCTGAAAAGGCCCAGAATAATTCAGACTAAAATATCTTGTGGTATTTTTCCATTTTAAAATGAATTGAGCAATTCTTTCTGGTTGAGGATTGACAGCATAATGGAAACAGAGCAAACTATAGAATTTCTCACCAGGTAACTGCATTAGCAGCAAAATTCATAATACAGTCTGTTGGTTGAAAAGAGCATGAAGCCTTCTGTTTTCTTATGAGGTGCTATATCCTCACAGTTCTTGGCCAATTCTAAGGAGCTATATTGCCAAATTGTGGTTATCGGAAAACACTCTCTAACCTGTAACTTTTAGCAATATTATGAGAGACTGCATAGATGCTGATTCTCCTTGTAATTTATTGTGGTGGAGAAACATAATTAAAACTGCTTCCAAGTATTGCCTTCTACTTAGGAGGCAACAATCACATAAGACACTGCTACATAACAGCAATCTGGAATATGTCCATGTATTCTAGAGGACTAACTAAAGATTAAAAGAGCAGGCAAAGGTTTCAGTGACATTTGGGACTTTTATACTACACAGAAACTCTTGTTTTTTCTAGAGATAACTTTTTGTGGGACAAAATGCATTGCATAAATATTATAGACAGTCCACACATTATGTAAACTTTATGTAAACATTTGTTTTTATGTTTCACTTACCAGAATCAAGAGGCAACTTGAGGCCAATTTGGTGTGCTCAGGGATGGTGGAAAACACTGACAAAATCAAGCAACCAAAGACGAGGAGAAAACTGCAAAACAACAAAATAAGAGAAATCTGATGAGAACCTGGCCTCAGCATGACAGACTTAATTTCTCATTTCCAGTGGATAAAGCACACGATCCATTTGAATTGACATTGGTTAAATTGTAAAAGCTCTAAAAGCGGCTAGCCATTTAAAATATCAAAGTACAATGTGATGTCCAGTGCATGTGGGGCTCCTTTGTAACTTTATTGATGAGGGGTGTGTGTGTGTGTGTGTGTGTGTGTGTGTTGTGTACTATGCTTAAATGTCCTCCCTCGGCTAGGAATCTGTAAATTTCCTACAAAGAGCTCTCCTGAGCAGGCATCCTGAAAGGCCCAGAAGTGTGTTTTGCTTTCCTGTTTGGAGCACAAACTGTAGCCGCTCTGCTGTTAAAGGAGCAGACTCACCCCTCTGTTTAACAGCTTTGGTGAACCGTCAAGCGTTCTGAGTGGTTACTAAGCCATGGGCTCCTTTTTAGAGTCCAACATTGCTCCCGGATTCTCATTTGTCATTTCTTTATTTTAATAATAAGAACAGAAAGTGACTTCTGCTACCCACATGCTTTCCATTCCTTTCCGGTCAAACCCTTACAGAAATGTTCCCCTGCCCAGCTTCATTTGTGCTGTAGTGACAGGGAGCATGTCTAGCAGTCAATTTGCAGGCATTTTCATTCCTAGAAATACTGAACCTCTGGGGCCCTGGGGTGGGAAACCAAGTTTCCAAAGTAAATGTCTAATAAAACGGGCAGGCTTGGTTTTAACGTTGAAAATTTACTTATTCTGAAATTAAAAAAAAAAAAAAAATCCCAATAGCTGAGCTACTTGCTCTAAGTCATATAGCTATATTGCCAAATTGTGGTTTTCAGAAAACCCTGTCTGACCTGTAACTTTTAACAATATTATAAGCGACTGCTGATTCTCCTTGTAATTTATTGTGGTGGAGAAACAAAATTAAAACTGCTTCCAAGTATTGCCTTCTACTTATGAGGCAATGATAACATAAAATACTGCTACATAATAGCAATCTGAAATATTTCTTTGTATTCTAGAGGACTGACTCACATAATTTCATCTCTTATTCAACAATCTCCTTTAAAACATCAGCTCTGTGTTCTTTAGCATCGCGTGGATCTAGCCTTTGGCCCCTCTTGTCTTCCTCTGATAAATCTGCATGTCTTTCTATTACACTTGACTGGGGCTCCCAAGAGTTCAAAGCCAGGGATTGGTGACTTAGGGACAGGGGACAAATCTGGCCCCTACAGCCACACTCATTCACTTGTGTATTGCCTATGGCTGCATTCATGCAAAACTCCAGAACTGAGATTTGTGTTCTAAGCACGAGGCTGGAATGTTTACTCTCTAGCCTTTAGAGGAAAATTTGCTGACTCCTGATTGATACCAAGCATTCCTTATTTCTATACATCCATTTCGGTGCAGAAGTGAAGTGGGTCTGCTGATAATTACTTACATTCAGAGGGTTTCCTATAAGGGAGACACTGTGCTAAGTCCCTTTCACATGCACTTTCCACATTATCCTCTCAAATTTATGGAGTAGAAATCTCATTGTCCCTGTTTTGTAGACATGAAAACTGAGAATTAGGAACATTTTGTGACTCATCCCAGGCTATTTAGCAGGAAGAGGGTTCGAGCACTGTCTGTCCTGGAGTCACCGTGCAGTGTTGCTGAGGAGCAGGGAGGATAGCAGTGATGGTCTGGCAAGACTCTTGGAGTTGGAAGTGGGGGGACTTCTCTCTCTCTTCCCGCTGAGAAGGAAGTAGTTACCATTCTGAATAGCAGAAGCCTTCAAGAAGGGCTTCAGGGAAGGACGCTACTAGGGAGAAAACTTGGTATCTGAGTTAATAACCACTCATCATACTTTTGACGCATGTACTTCATGATTCAGGATTCTTCCAATTTTACTATAAATTGGCTCTAAAAGACTGGGAATCGTAAACTAGAAATCAAATTCCAGCACACCTACACCTGGAAACCCAGGGATCACTAAAGTAGTTCGGAGAATGATATGGCATCAAATACAGACAGTGACAGATGTTTCCCTCTGGTGAGTGACTGCTATCTAGAGATGCCTCCCGAGTCCAGGGTGAGCAGAAAACATGCAGAGAAGCAGGCAGGGGATGACTCAGTCACTAAGACACCGTCTCCTCCAAGAGCATCTCCATAGTGGCTTCATGACCCCCATGTGTATTTTCAAAACAGACCTACATCACTAGTCCTTTTGTGAGTGCCTTCTTCATTAACAGCTGGGTGTTGCTTAATCTTTTGCCTTCATGTCAGTGCTTTGCCCATTTTCTCTCTTGAGCTGATCTTACCCTCCTTTTTAACAAGAGTAGTTTCTGTACTAGAAATCTGTTATTTCTATGGGAGCCCAGCTGAAGACAGAAAACCAATGACTTCCACTGCTCTGGCTGCCCAAGAGGGTATGGATGAACACATACATTTATTAATCCCCGAATTCCTTCCTTCCTTCAACCATTCATCCACTTGTCCAGTCAGCAAATACTGATTATGCATATGATACTAGGCTGAGTCACAGGGATATAACAATAAACAAGACTTTCTTTTCCTGCCTTTGCAGAGTTTATGATCTGTTGAGGCATACAGGGTAGCAAACAGATGTAAAAAGTAAGTGAAAATTCTGAGTGATGACTGCAAAGATAGGGAAGATGCAGGGGATGACAGGAGCATACGGGACAGGAGGAATCGCACGAGACTGGTTACTTAGTTTGTGGTGTTGGTGCAAAGTGAACACGTGGGGACCCTTTGTTAAAGATTAGGAAGAATTTCAAGGCAATGACAGTGGAGCGTGACACCAAGTGTGGCACCCTTCAGTTCTGGGCTCCATGAGACTGCACAGGTGGTATACCTACAGAGTCAGACCTGGGGTTTGGGAAGACTTCTTGGAGCAGGTAAGGACTGAAACGAGCCCTGAAGGCCCAGGAGGGTTGGTCTGCACTACGGTTGTGTGGCTGGGGAAAGGGATGGTCTAGGCCATTCAACTGCGTGGGTGAAGGCCAGGTGCAAGCATCACCAAAACTCACTAATTAATCAACAGGGTAGAGTTAGTGAACTCCTTCTAGCTAGCTTATTCTTTGGTGGTTCATGAAAAGTGTAAAGCAAGTCATTCTTGCAACTTCATTT
>NW_011494872.1:1494707-1511431 GCF_000754665.1 Bison bison bison
TTTTTTTTTTAACATAGGAATCATCTTGGCTCCATTGAAAACATGTACTGAGTACCCTCCGTGAAAAACATGCCAAGCATAACTGAGAGATGAGAATAAACCAAAGTAGACCCTATCCTTAACAAGCAGTGTGGTGAATAAAGAGAACACACAAGACAGTCGTCATGAAGGTAGAGACAGATACATGCTAGGAGAAATATCACAGAGCCTGAAAGGAAGTGGTGGGGTTGGGGGGCGTGTTCTGTTCATTTGGGAGTTGTGGAAGCACATCAAGAAAATCTCCAAAAGTGGGTGTTGCTGGAGCTGGTCTTTGAAGGAAAGGTTGGGCTTTGACAAGAGAAATTTCTGGAGAAACACATTCCAGAAGGAGAATACAGTAGGAGAGAGGCAACGAGCCAGAAAATGGATGAGATAAAGTATCTGCTCCTGCTTCCTGTTTCATGGAACAAGAAGTTACTGAGTTTAACTGTAGCATGGATGGGACAGGTGGCTTGAATTGGGAGTCTGGGGCCATGACGGATAATACTTCAGGGTCTGTCTGTAGTTCAGCAGACAGTGGAGGCCACTGAACAGGAAGTAGCCTTTGTTTCTGAACAGGAAGCTCATCTCATCAGACGTGCCCTCTGGGAAGACCAAGTCAGCAGCCACGTGTGTTAGGACATCTCTGAGTAGCTGAGAAATAGGGTGAGGAGTAATGGTGACTCGGGTTAGGCTGAGAGCTTGCTGGCAGAAATGAGGCAGCCTGAAGGGATGTTGTTAAAGCAGTAGCTCCCTCACTTGGTAACTCTTGGCCTTGCAGGTAGAGTTTGGGAAGCGGGTGGGGGCTGAGAAATCTGAGGTCTCCATCCGCACTTACTGGTGATGCTCTTAACAAGTCAGGAGGGGAAAAGTCAGGAGAGTGAAGAGGAAAACCAGATTCTGAGGAGAAGACAACCCCAATCTTGGACACCCACATGGAACTGTGGGTCTGAATCTTGGGCACAAGTTCTGGCTGAGATACAGGAGTGCCCTCCTCCAGGAGGAAGCAAATGAACAGAAAGTGCAGAATGAGCACAGAAGGTTTAAACGGCATACAGGCTAACTGGGGACACTTCCTGATCTTGGAAAGTGGCATTATGGGAACAACAGACACACGCTGCTGTGAAGTAGCTCTGGGTGGCCCTGCCAGAGACAGGGCCCTTGGCTGGAGAAGCACTGGGCTGACAGCATCACCCCGGAGGGGACTGCCTGCACTGCTGGGTCAGAGTGTGGCTCTGTGGACCTCACTGCTCCTAAGGTCCCACACACCCATGCGCAGTCTGACAACCACCCTACTCCACCCCTCTGCAGGCTGAATAGAAGTGGGAGCAGAGGCAAGAGTCACTAGACATGGGGTGTCTTTATCTAGGGTATACAAGTCCCCAAGGGCTCTGTAGGTAGAATTTCAGGGAGGGGTGAATGTGGATGGGAAAAATTATATCTTTGTCACAAATCATGGCAAAAAATCATGAAGGTATCATCAGGATTAAAAACCACAATGGTATCAGCAGGACTCGTGAGTCTGTCACTCACAGAAACCACAGATATTTTCAGACCCCATTCTACAGCTGTAGATGAACCATTTGTGTTTCATCTCAAATGTTGATTTTGCCTTATCACTATTTCAAGATGACGGTAGTTATTAGACCCACTGCTGGGAGTTGTTTTTTTTTTTTTACCTCATCAATAAAGAAGCATATGTATAATTCTATCGGACACTTTAATATTTTAATAATAGCATTTCAAATTTAATTTTTTTCTTTTGTAATCACCTGTATTTTATGCATTTAAAACATTTTTCTGAGGAAAAGCTCACAGGCTTTACCAGACTGCTGAAGGTTCGTGGCACACAAAAATTAGAAGCCTGTGGTAGGAGATGAGTCAGGCGCTGGGGAGTGGAAAATTACCTATTAGGCATGGGTCACCAACTTACTCAGGTAATGTTTCTTTTTTTTAATCCTAGAGCATTTTAGATATTTATTTTCACGTATTTAATCCTAATTGTTTATTTTCCCCCTACAGGTAGGTTTTAAAATAATTTTGAAAGAATATGAATATTCTTTCTCTTATAATTAATCCTGCGGTATCATAAAATCTGTATTCCTAGAAAATCATTCTGTAACACCTATTGGCTTTTACTTTGCCTGAAGCAACCATTTATGTCTTGTTTCTGAGGAAATTAACTTTGATGTGGACTTTCTGTCCTTTAGAACGCAGAGATTATTATAAGAGGAAAAGAAGGGTATTTATGATACAAAATATTGTCAGTTGAAAGGCCTCTATGTTTATCCCAGAAAACTACCATCAGCTTTTGTGGGCTTTAATTAGCCCAGTTTGTCAGATTTACTTTGGTGCGTGCATGCTCAGTCCCTTAAGTCATGTCTGACTCTTCACCATCCTGTGGACTATAACCCACCAGGCTCCTCTTACTTTGGGAGAAGGGTCTACTTGGAAATAATGTGGGTGCTTGTGGAATAGATGACGTCTGTGACTTGGGAAGCCAGTTCATGCTTTGAGCAGGGGTTCATTTAGGAAGAATTAAAGTGATGGGAAAATAAAGGAAGTTATGCAACATCGTTCACACAAACACACACCTCAGCCCCGCAGGAGCCGCGGTGAATAACACAGTGGAGAAGGAGGAAGAGGGGCTGATGGAGACAGTTCTCTCTGAGGCAGCTGAGCTCAGTCAGCAGGCAGACTTACAGCACAGGCTTCTGTGGGTGCAGCAACCACACACTCCCACTTAGAAGGTGCTCTTGGCAAGGATTTTGGGGGACAATATGCTTTCCACGCGTAACTGTCCATGTGAGTCAACTATTTAGGAAAGTTGTGGGGTAGAGACCCGAATTGCGGAATTAAAATAAAGAATGACAACAGGAAGTAGATAGGAAGTTGTCAAAGAAAACAGTTCTTTAGAAGAAACTTCTGAAGGAAATTCAACCCTGCCTCTGACTTCTCATGAATTTCTCATTACCGCTTTAATAGAGTGTGTATCTGAGGAAAGACCTCACGGTGCGCAGTGAATCACGAGGACTGGAGTGCACGCACTGGCATCAGCGACCACAGATAACCCGCCGGCTGCCACCGCATTTGCCTGAGGAAGTGCTGCCTGAGAAATCTGGAAAGAAATCTGAGAAATCTGCCTAAGGAAACTGGAGCCCAGTTTTTTTTTTCTTTCGGCATCCTAAATTTGCCTTTATTTCTAAACTTGGCACTTTGCAAAATGTCCTTCTTGTATAATTTTTCCATAAAAGGGCATTTTGCACATTAAATCTATCTACCACATGCCCTAACTTCCATTGCAACGCAATGGTAATTAAATACATTTTTGGTGTCTTTAAAGGTGGTTTGGTGTCTTTAAAGGTGGTTTGGTGTCTTTAAAGGTGAGAAAACTCTGTAAGGTTTGTGTTTTGAAGACAAGTGAAATCCCATGATCCATTGAGCTAAAGCACTATCTATTGCTTCTGGGGAAAATGCTGAGGTTTTACTTTATGAAGGCAGTAATCTTTTAACGTATTTGTCTCCTTGCCTTGGCTGCTAGGAAGCTGGGTGGTGAATTTGTGACTTGGTAATAATGACACAGATCCTTCTGGCAAATGTTTAAGGATTAATGTCACTCCCGACTTCTTTAAATTATCCTGTCATTGTCTTACCTTTACTGTATTACTTCAGTCACTGGATATTTACTGGCACTGTGCACTTTGGCATGGTCTGTGCTTAACAGGGCCTTCAGTTTAGTGGGACCACAGACCTTCGCTTATTTTTATCCACTTATACCATATGTGTTTTGTTAGCAGCCTCGAGTACTTTCTGGATGATGCAGGGTATCTGGGGTATACTTCATAAAGATATGATTTTGTCTGTAACTTCTCTTTCCTTGAAATAGAAATATTAATGCAGCCTAAAGTTGTACTCTTTTTAAAGAAGTAAATGACACCACTGGTTCAAATTTAACAATGTAAACTAAATCTAAATTTCTCTCACTTAAATTTCTGAAAAGCTTACATTTACTGCTTTTACATTTTATTATGTTAATCTTGATCCATTTATTCCTAACATGAACTACCAACTCCCTACTCCAAGAATCCCCAAATGCACCGTGCTTGTCTTCAGAGGGAACAGAACACCGTTTCCTAAAGGGCCCGAGGCTGCAATTCAGAAACCATCAGTCAGGCCCTTGTTTCTGCGTTCTTCCCAGGAGACACTACTGAGACTGAAAACCAGTGTAGACAGTTAAGAATTAATGAATTTAAAATAAAAGTGAAAAAAAAAAAAAAAAAAACAAAAAAAAAACACAAACACCCCAGCTTCCAATTTGATGGTATTTAGAGGCAGGGCCTTGGAGAGGTAATAGGTTTAGATATGGTCATGAGGGCGGGACCTCCGTGATTAGATTAGTGTCCTTAAAAAAAAAATAAAAAAAAAAAAAAATAAAATAAAAAGCAAAACCAGTCTTCCTACTGTCATATATTAATGCATGAAACAGGAGGACATTCTATTTGATATTTGATATTGTTTCCCTGTTGCATTTTCCTCTGCAAATAACATCAACTGGAATTCTTATTTGCTTGTTCATTTTAGTCTCCTCTGTGAGAAAGTAAGCTCCACGAAGGCAGGAACCTTCTCTCTCTGATTTGCTACTAACCACTAACCAGTAACTAGAATCAGGTCGGTGCTGCTACTGCTGCTGCTGCTAAGTCGCTTCAGTCGTGTCCGACTCTGTGCGACCCCATAGACCGCAGCCCACCAGGCTCCCCGTCCCTGGGATTCTCCAGGCAAGAACACTGGAGTGGGTTGCCATTTCCTTCTCCAATGCATGAAAGTGAAAAGTGAAACTGAAGTCACTTAGTCATGCCTGACTCTTAGCGACCCCATGGACTGCAGCCTACCAGGCTCCTCCGTTCATGGGATTTTCCAGGCAAGAGTACTGGAGTGGGGTGCAGGTACTAGTAAATTCATTTACTCACACAACACATATTACTCAGAATCTGCCATGTGCCAGGCAGCGTTCTTGGTGCTGAAGGACAGCGGTGAATAAAATCAACAAAAATCTCTGTTGTAGGATAACCGGGTTGCAAACAGTGTCAACAAATAAAACGTATATAATGTTAGAGAGTGATAACTGCTAAGGAGGTGGAAAACCCCTACACAAGCAGGGGAGGACAGGGTGGAGATGAAGTTTGGACAGAGTGTCCAGGAAGGTCTTATTAAGAAGGTTAACATTTGAATTTCACAAGTGATAGCCCTGATCCATCAAGCCGAAGCAGCGGTGCGCTTGGAATTCAGCCTGGCGCAGGCCTGCTTTTGTCACGCCAATTTCCCATCTTAAAAGGTACGGTTCCTTTCTCTTGTTGTCACATCCAAACTCCTTTGTTGGGGTTTTAAGATCCCCACCGGAACATTAATTCCACCATTTTCCAAGAGAGACCCTCTGGGCAGCTCTGTTTCCGTTCTATTTTCCGCACAACATCTTCTGTAATGTAATAATGGGAGTAATAATGGAACTACATCCTTCCGTATGCTGCTGCTTCTGAGTCAGTCGGTCACGTGGCAGCTGGTCCCTGCCCAGCCCCCTGTCCATACACCTAACTGCCTCTCCTCTAGAACTGTTTTAAAGGCTAAACGAGGACGCATCAAACTCGGAGTTTGTGTGTTTTAACCTAACAACCAAGTATATAAATACCAAATTGAGTTAAAAATGCCAACTGAGCATCCCACTGACACACAATTGCTACACAATTTCCACCAGTTTTACTAACAAGGATGAAATCATGAAAAGAATTAAAGTGACTGATTGTCTAAAACTCCTGCTTATTGTAAAGGAAGACATCTGAAAATGTCTCACATGCAGCAATGCCCAGCGGGGCCTGAGGGGCTCAGGTCACCTCACGCTGTGTCTAGGTGAGCCCGCGTGAATGACAACGTGAACGTTGGGCTGGAACCTCTGTGACCACCTTCCCCAGGCTCACTAGTCACAGTGCCTTCCTGACACATAACAGTCGTGGACAGCTGGACCTCGGTGTCCAGTCGCTCATTACTCCAGCTTCTGGAAAGGACTTGCTGCTGCTGCTAAGTCGCTTCAGTCGTGTCCAACTCTGTGCGACCCCATAGATGGCAGCCCACCAGGCTCCCCCGTCCCTAGGATTCTCCAGGCAAGAACACTGGAGTGGCTTGCCATTTCCCTCTCCAATGCATGAAAAGACTTGAGGCTGCCCTAAATTAACAGGTGGCAGCACTGAGAAGCTGATGGGCTGCGGTCTCTACATGGGAAGGAACCTTGGTGGAATTGACTAGACAGAGATTCACCCTTAAAATGAGCTCCAAGAACTACAGGCCAGGTTGCCACGCTGATGAACAGGCCACATGCAGTTGAAGAGGCCTTGGAAGAATAACATGCTAATTATAGTCATGAATGAAGTAAAAGTTGTTTGCAAAGGTTAAGAAAGAGACAACGTTGTATAATCTATGTGAATGTTGCTTTCAAAGGCATCTTTTCAAGAGGCAATTTTGGTGCTGACATCATGGAAAATAATCCAGACTAATAGTTTTGATAATATGCACCCATGTGAATTAAATTTTCCATGCTTTGTTTCAAAAGGTCTGTTTATGCAAGAAAGTGAGCTATGGCAAAGGTTGAAAACATATGTTAAACGATGTTTGACAATAGTTGTCTGGCCTGAATGGTTTTTCCATAAAAGAAATGGTCAATTTATTTGGCAAATAATAACTTAATTATTGCAATTTTCTATGAATATATGATAATAGCCATTACATTATCTGAAAATGAATAACAGAAATTCTGAAGTAACTTAAATATTTTTACTGGGAACAAAGTAAAAGGGGATAAAAATAGGCTTTAAAGTTATTTTTCCCTGCAAGCAAAAAGCTATTTTAAAGTACTATATTTGATAATAAAAAGTCAATTATGAATTTGGTTTCTTTCAACTGATTAGACCCATATGATCCACTTACTTTAAAAACAGACTTTCCTTGAGAGGTTTCCTGAGAGCAATCACATTACATGGGAAATCTCAGTGCAACTCTTTGTTACACATAAGCCAAGAAGACCCATCACTTCCCGTGAAATGAGAGTATTAAGCTTCGCAGAATAAAAACTTTCAACCAATGGAGCCAGGTTATTCTATGGGGGCCATGGAGTGGGGAATTGCTACTGATTTTCTCTAGTCTATTTGGCCTACAGAAATAAAGTAGTAAAGTGACTAAACTAGCAGTTAAGTTTAGTACCCTTGGCAAGTTAAGTACCCTTGGCAGCAGATTTTATGATGTAGTACAATGTCAGGAAAAACTAAACCCAGCAGACAGATGTTACCAGAGAGTAATAACCATAAACTTTGAAACTATTGCACATGTCAGTACCTGCCCAAGGGGTAAGGAAGATACCTTTTTCTTTTGGGACTGGCCTACAATGGCTCTTGTGGCTCTTGGTGACCCAGGCTGAAAGGAAGTTGAAAGCCAGCATTATACTGAGTGGAGCTGCTGAAGAGTTTATGGAACAAAACAAAAAGAGTTTATGGAGCAAAGTTGGAAAGTAGTGGACAGACTGTACAGAACATTCCCACCTCTAAAAATATATTTGCAATCAGTTGTAAAAACTATAGACACTCCTCTGGGGCTGCTAAGTAAGTAAACATGTCTGCTTTTTCTTTCTGTTTCTATGTAAGTAAACATCAAGAATATTTTTTGTTTGTTTACAAAGCATTGAAGTTGGTGATTCCACATATACGATAAACCAAACTGAGGGAAGTGTGGTCAAAATGCTGGAGCAGGAAGACCCTGAGTTCACCTTCCCCCATGGGCACACCAAAATTATAGCTGTTTGCACAGCAACTCTCCACAAAAACCACCTGAAGACTAGCAGAAAAGATTTCCTACAACTAAACATATAAACAAAAAAACCACAAGACGGGTAGGAGGGGCAGAGGCATGGTTTAGTCAAGACCCACACCCTTGGGTAGACGGAGCAAACAGGAAGATGATCACAGTTGCAGAGGTTCAATCCCGCGTTGGGCTCCCAATCTCAGGGGCCTTGCACTGGAAAGACAGGCCCCCAGAACACCTAACATTAAAGGCCAGCGGGGCTCAGGCACAAGACAGCCAGAGGACTGTAGGAAACAGAGACTCCACTCTTAAAGGGAGTGTAAAAGGGAGTGTAGAATATCTCACAAGCTCTGAGCCCAAGTTCAGAGGCAGTAATCTGAAAGAAGCCTAAGTCATAGCTGCTTGCTGATCTCACAGCAATGCCTAGAGAGGCAGGAGGCAACCGGGACTCCCCCTGGTGACACAGATGCTGCAAGCAGCCGTTCTGGGGAGGTCATTTTATCATAAGGACACTGATGCAGGCATGTGCCCGTTGGAGTTTTTCTTCCATCCTATTAGCACTGGGGGCTTACCTGCCTCCTAGCAGGCCAGAACCAAACCTGGGTTCCCGGGTCCCCACAGTCAGTCATGGTGAGATCTGGCCCTGCCAACTAGAGGACCAGCAGTCACTGCACAACGCAGGGCCTGGTAGCTAACTGGCCACCTGATGGGATGAGCCGACTCATTGGAAAAGACTCTGATGCTGGGAAAGATTGAAGGCAGGAGAAGAAGGGGGCAACTGGGGATGAGATGGTTGGATGGCATCACCGACTCAATGGACATGAGTTTGAGTAAACTCCGGGAGATAGTGAAGGATAGGGAAGCCTGGCATACTGCAGTCCATGGAGTTGCAAAGAGTCGCACATGACTTAGTGACTGAACAACAATGACAACAACAGCAAATACATATACAATGGAATATTATTCAGCCACAAAAGGCATGCATCCTTGCCACTTTGACTAAATGGATGGAACTATAAAGTATTACACTAAGTGAAATTAGTGAGATGGAGAAAGATAAGTATTGTAAAATTTCATTTATAGTTGGAATCTAAAACTAATAAAAAATACAGAAATGGACCCAGATATAGAGAACAAACTAGTGGCTTGTCAGAGAGGAGGAATTGGGGTAACGAGTGAGACAGGTAAGGGAGATTCAGAGGTATAAACGTGCAGTTATGAAATAAATAAACCATGGATGTGACGTACAACATTTGGAATATAGTTGATAATACTGTAATAATTGTATGGTGACAAATGGTAACTAAACATACAGGGTGATCATTTTGGAGTCTATAAAAATATTGACTCATTCTGCTGTACACCTGAAATTAATATAATATTGAAGGCAATTATACTCCAATGGAAAAAACCAAAAAGAGCCACAAACATAAAAAGTGAGACAGAATGTGACTGTATCTAATTTCATATTATACCCTTCACTGACAATTCTAGAGATGTTTACTTTAATTCTGTTGTTATTGTTTCAGGTGCATAATTGAAACTAATTCATATTAAGTGGTGATGGAAAATTAAAAAAAAAAAAATTGAAAGTGGTTAATAGTTGACCATTTTGCTCCAAATCTTCAGTTTTCATGGGCGCCCATCCTTTATCTTAAAATGGAAATATATCTCAGTTTTTCCATCAGAAAAGTGACAGTGATGCACTAAAGAAGCCCTACTATCCTCCTCAATGTAAAGTTTACTTGTTTCCGTATCCTCTGATGTTTCTGCTGCTATTCTGAGAGCATGGCAGGAAGGCTGCGCTAATGAAGAGCCAGAAATGCTTATGATTCCTAGGCCCTTCAAAATGCACGAGGCTGGCAGGGACTCAGAAGTATCACCTGCAAAGTCTAGGGAGAAAACGTATTATTTCCTCTTCTTGCCTTAAGAGAATCTAGGCTATGTCTTTTCCCACTAGTTACTTCCTTTTGCAGTAGAGGAAGGGAAAGAAGAAAGATTTACATCAGAGTTTGGCAAACTTTCCCTGTAAAGGACCAGGTCATGAATATTTCAGACTTGGTGTGAGCCATAACATCTTTCTTGGAACTATTTAGCTCTGCAGTTGTAGCAAAAAAACAGCCACAGACAATACTAAAAGAATGGTGTGGTTGTGTTCTAATAAAACTTTATTTACAAAAGCTGGCAGTGCACCAGATTTAATGGACAAAGGTTCCAATGTTTTCTTTCCACTGAGTAAAGTGAAATTATTTTTTAAAATTAAAATGTTTAGATATGGATTTCCTCTTCATAACTAAAAAGTTTATAGCCCTATCAATAAAGTATGACTGTGACAGACAGTAATCGATAGCCACTAAATAATAACCGAAGGCCATGTGCTGTGGAAAGCAGGATACTTTTTTTCTACTTATCTGGGGTATCAGTGAATGAATAAATGGATATTGCTTTCTTCCTTTGCCAAGATGCTTCCTTTTCAGTTTGATTTTCGTGAACCAAGGAAGTTTGTTCAACTAACGAGTGTTGGATTATGCATTTTAGAAAGCCTGGATTTTAGCTTGGCTTCACTACTTCTGAGCTTGGAACTTGTGATGGCTAACTTTACGTGTCAGCTTGACTGGCCACTGGGTGTCTAGGCTGAAAATACTATGTCTGGCTATGTCTGTGAGCTCGGCTCCAGGTAAGATTAGCATTTGAACTGGTGGACCAGTAAAGTAGACAACCCGCCCCATTGTGGGTGCACACCATCCAGTCTTTTGAGGAGGAATTCACCCTCTTTTGTGCCTCGTTGCTTGAGCTGGGATATGCATTTCATCTCATCTTTTCCTGCCCCTGGTCTGGGGTTTATATCAACGCCATTAGCTACCCTGGTTCTCAAGCTTTAGGAATGAACCACACCACTATCTTTCCTGGGTCTCCAGCTTGCAAATGGTAGACTATGGGACTTCTCAGCCTATATAATCACATTAGCCAATTCCTCAGAGTAAATATTACATTGTATATATATTGCTGCTTCTGTGCTGTGCTCAATTGTGTCTGACTCTGTGACTTCATAGGCTATATCTTCCATGAGATTTCCCAGGCAAGAACACTGGAGTGAGTTGCCATTTCCTTTTCCACGGGATCTTACTGATCCAGGGATCGAACTCACATCTCCTGCCTTGGCAGGTGGATTCTTTACCACTGAGCCATCAGGGAAGCCTATATATATATATATATGTGTGTGTGTGTATACACATACACATACATCCTCTTGGTTCTGTTTCTAAGGAGAGCCCTAATACAGAACTGTTGGCCAAATCTCTTATTTCCTTTGTGCTTTGATTTTCTCATTTGTAAGATGAGAAGCCTAATATCTGCCGTGCTTAGGTAGGACTTGATTATATGTGTGATGAAATGAACATATTGCACAAATACAGGGTACTCTTGAGAGGATTATGAAGTCCTTGAGAGCAGGCCTTTGTCTTAGTTCTTTGAGTTTAAGAAAAATTCATTGAACACCTACTAGGCGCCAGCATTACCCACCAGATTCTTATACAAAGAAGAATACAATAATTATTCATTGACTTGTATTAAAAGCTATGTTTAATAGCAAAGAGAGATTCATCTATTCATTAGTGAAAAAACGAAGGCCTTTTAGAGACTACATTAGATTTCTGAAAGGAGGAATCTGAAAACCAGCTCTCTGGCAAGGCAACTTACATTCAGATAGTAGTAGCAGAGGTAAGTGAAAGTCGCTCAGTCGTGTCCGACTTTTTGTGACCCCATGGACTCTACAGTCCATGGAATTCTCCAGGCCAGAATACTGGAGTGGGTAGCCTTTCCCTTCTCCAGCAGATCTTCCCAACCCAGGGTTTGAACACAGGTCTCCCGCATTGCAGGTGGATTCTTTAACAGTTGAGCCATAAGGGAAGTAGCCGAGGTAAGGCTGTGGCAAACGTGTATAGCTAGAGAAGAATTTCTTTACTAGTAGATAGGAAGGCAGTGCAGCCTTTCAAACCACAAAAAAGCCATGACAAACAAGTGCTCCTGTTTCTATGAAAATACGTCTGTTACAAAACTCGTTAGATTATATTTAGCACCTCCTGTAAAGTCTAATTCTCCTCAACTGGGTAATTAGGGTTGGTATTACTGAAACCACATGTGGAGAAAACCACTGAAATTTTCTCTTTTCAGATTGTTGTGTCAATATTGTATACATGTGCTTATGTAATACACACGTGGCAATCCATGGAAGCTGATAGTTATTCTGATTTTTAATCACAGTGGGGGCCAACAGAGAAGGAAATACAGGGGACAAAATAGAAATAAGTGTGCTTGAGTTATTAGGGAGTGAATATTTTCTTGATAGCATTTATCCTAGAGACAGTCTTTTATTCAGGCCTTTAGCACTCCTGTCAAGCAATTCAGTAGACATCAGGTAATCAGAGGCTATTCTATCTGGTTCCTGAATTTCTGGGATCATCCAGATGCTCTTAGACAACATTAAGAGTCACAGAGATGGTGACAGAAGACAGGAGAGGCAGCAACAGTATCTGTGTCTATTATACTCAGCACGAGAACCTCCTCTGACCTTTTAAGTCTGAGAATTTGCTGAACAAGAAGTAGATAAGCATATAAAGATGCCTATAAGTAATCAGCTTGTCCAGTAATGTTTAGGAGACAGAGAGATACAGAGTAGAATGAGCTAGAAGTGGGAGAGGCCAGAAAAATCCTGCCCCGAACTGCAAATGTGACAGAAGCCACAGTGGCCCCCCTGACCCCACTGCTGGCAAACTGTCTGCCCAAGTGAGGAGCTAAGCTATTAGGGCTATGTTTATAGATGTAAAATGCAATCGCCATTACTGGATTTCAGGGACAGTC
Source organism: Bison bison bison (assembly GCF_000754665.1). Taxonomy (NCBI): domain Eukaryota; kingdom Metazoa; phylum Chordata; class Mammalia; order Artiodactyla; family Bovidae; genus Bison; species Bison bison. The sequence continues at coordinate 1,507,425 of NW_011494872.1, forward strand.
AAATTTCTGCAACTTTACATGTTATTCTCGTTATCCTTACACTTTGCTGCATGCATGTGTATACCTTTATATACACTCAAGCTATAAACACAAAAGTGCGAATATATCATTTTCCCAGATTCAAAAAAAATCCCTTTAACAATATCTTAGGAAGATGAATGGAAAAATGGCTTTCCAAGCAGACAATAGTTATAAAATAGTTCCTCTGTCTCAAGGGTTTTTTCAGTTACTTTCAAACTTGGATATGTTTTCAGACCAAAAACACACTTTGTGCTTTAGGCATAAGTAGCTAAAAAAATGTTAAAGGACACTTTAAAATAAGATACACTTGAAAAAATGAATATATTGAAATTGAGGAGGAATCGTAAAGTTCAAATTGGCTACTTTTTGCTTGCTCCTCGGTTTATTAGCTTCAGGTATAAATTCATCACCTATTGATTGGGTGAGCAGCCAAGCCCATGCTGTTTTTCTTCATCCCTGCAGCAGCACACTTGAGAGAGGAATGAACTATAGGTACTGACTACCTTGCACACCAGTTAACCTCGCTGTTTCAACATTTTTGGCCAAGACAGTGTATTTGTACCTGTTTGTAAATATTGTATGCACATACTCATAAAATCACAGAAGTAAAGATATAAACAAGCACACAAATAACACAGAAATGTGTAACTTAGCCAAGGTTCCTGGTAATCACTGTCAGCACATTTGCCCATCGCCCTCGCAAATGATCAGTCAACAGCTTGGGAGACAGAACCTGAGTTTTCCCTTTCTCACCTCAGCCCTCCGCTGTTTTCAGCTACATTTCTATTTCATGTTAAATCCCACCTCCTGAGATGCTTTTCTTCACCAGCCTACGGAACAATGACCTTTCTGTCCTCCACACCCACAGTGCTTTGAGTTTGCATTCACACATTCACCATAAAATATCTTTGGAAGTTCGGAATTTAGAATTTCCCAAATGTTTTTCAGCTGAATGCCACTGTCCCAAAAGATTTCCACAGGTCCAACCCTTGAAACTGTGTCTCTGTTAAAGACACAGAGGCCATGCTGGGTCCAGCAGGAAAACACAGGGTTCTTTACCATGAGACATGGGGGTGGGGAATAGAGGGTACTTGGGGTTCTTCATCACTAGACGTGAGGAGAATGCTGGGTTCAGTGTAAATACCCGGGGTTCTTTATGGTGATATGCAGAAGGAATGCTGGGTCCAGTTGAAGTACCTGAGGTTCATTATTGAGAGACTTAGAGCTATTTGGCATATAATGTGAATGGTGGGGCTGGGGTAGGTTTTAGTGTCCCTGTGTCTAAAATCCTGATGGAGGAACTGCATCTTATCAGTCCTCCTGTTGCAAGCCTAAGTGACCCTTGTATCTCTTTGCATAATGGGGCAAACTCCACATTCTTGACAGCAGAGAATACATTCTTTTTTTTTTTTTTTTTAACATTTTATCATTTTTTTTAATTGAACTGTTTATTCCTTTAGAGACCTTGTAGTGCATAGCATGGTCTGAAGGCACTGAAGTACCCCCATATTATCTGTTGAAAGCTTCATAGAGTTAAAGGAAAATAATAAGAAAGGAATGAAAAAATGTATCGAAACATATGTGCTAAAGGCTTTCACCATACTTTTTTCTTACTATCTTTAATTAATAAAGGGATGTCTTTTGTTTAGAGATATATGTTAAAATTACATAATGTCATTATCTTCCACTGTGCTGACCAAAAGTCACAAAGGGGATGGGACTTGTTATCACCTTGCTTAGAGAACATGAAAAATGTGTTAACTGAAATTTTTAAAGGGCTTCCCTGGTGGCTCAGTGGTAAAAAAATCCATGCACCAATTCAGGAGACACAGGTTTGATCCCTGGGTCAGGAAGATTCCCTGGAGAAGAAAATAGCAATCCACTGTTCCCTGTTCCTTGCAGGGCAAGGAATGTGTTTTCTCCTAAAGAGGTAATAAAAAGGAGGAAATAAAACCCTAAAATTAATACCATTAGGTTTATAGTATTTCATTTCCTGTGTGTGAAAGGAGACTTTGATCTTAATTGTGGGTTTTCTCCCTTGTCACTGCTGAAGGGAGCCAGTGCTGAAATTCTGCTCCATACAGTGCATGTATAGTAGGAGAAAAATACTGTACCTTAATTATATCTCTTTGTTCTTGTATATCTTCCTCTGACTACTACAAGACATGAAGCAAATCAGTCCTCATTGTTTAATTTCACCAACTCCTTCCAAAAACAACAGTTCTCCAGGGCACAATCAAGTTGGTTTTATTGAGATCAGCTGTTGGTAGACCCTGCCAATCACCTGTACTGGATACTGAGTCACCGGGGGAGCACTGGGCTCCGAACGCGGCACAGAATACATTCTTCGCAAAACATTTCCTTTGCATTATTGCCCATGGCGCCTTGATAAACCTGTTCAGCATTCAGTCATGGGTTTCAAACCAAACACAATTGAGTTTCTGTTTAACTAATGAAAGTTAAGCTTTAGTATAAGTATTTTAGTGTCATCACAAAGTAATAGAAGGGTAACTTTCAAAATATTGCTTGGTTTCCTAAAATGAAAAGATAAGCTAAAATTTCTGATCTAAGTTAATCAGGAATTTCTGACTCCTAATTATACAATCATGAGGAAGAAAAGTCATATGTTTACGAACTAACAACAACAATTGCCCCTGGGGCTTGAGATGAACCCTCTAAGTAGTAAAAATGTCTCCTCTCTTCTGTAGTTGGCCTCCAGACTCACAGAAAGGGTGATCTGATGGGGGCATGCATTCACAGGATGGACAGGCAGCGCCTCCCAGCCCTGCCTCAGCATGTGGCTTTGAGCAGTGTCCACTACAAATTAGCACTTGCCGTTGGCAGTTGCCATCTACCTCTTGAAGGATTAAATCAGTGCTGATGCAGCTGCTCATTTTTTTTTTTTTCAACACCCTTGAAAGGAGTTCAGGGTAGAGAGCAGCAATGAGGCACTCTGGGGCTGGGAGAAAAACTGGCAAGATAGGTCTTCAGGTAGATAGATGTTTTCAGGAGCTGATTTTATGAGCCCAGTTCTTGTAGCTCTTCATATCTAGAAAAGCACTAAAATCCTTTATGGTGACAACTGCTCCTTGTGACTAGCAGAACCCTTCACAATGCTAGCAGAAACCTCTGCAAAAAATGTGTGCTTGATTGCATGCACTCACCCTTCACTAAAATCATATATATATGTAGTGACCTCTCCCCCTGCCCGCACCTCTTTGGAGCACTTTCTCAGAGCAAGCTGAAAAGCTGTCTCCTGGGCTATAGTCCTCATTTTCCCTCAATTAAACTTAATATACAACTCTCATGTTGTGCATTTTTTTTAAGTTAGCAGCAAACACCCTAACCTCTCTGGGCTTGGCATTTCCCTTCTGTGGAAGCAGAGGATGACTGGCATAAGCTCAAACATCATTTCCAGCTAAATCCAAATCCATGACAATAACTCCATGTGAAAGCATGCTTTTAGCCCCTCTCAAGACATAAAGTATATTACTCTCTATTTATTGATACATAAGGCACCCTGCTAGGTGTTGCCAGTTCTAAAGCCTTGAACTACATAGTACTGACCTCAGTTATAGCCTTTCCTAAAATTTTAAATGAACAGTGTCATTTAAATGAAACTGAGCAGGACATTGTGGGGCTCCTGGGTGTGGAAGTCTTCGTTTCTCCCATTCCTTATTGGGAACAGACTCTAGCCTCCATAACCTTCCCTGAGTTCCAAACAGCAGATTCAAACAGTGGCTAATCAGAGAAGGGAGGGAATGCAGAGTCAAGGGAGGAGTAGTCAAAGAACGATCTGAAGCCAGATTAAAAGAACCGGAGAAACTCATCAAGATCAAGAAGCCACCTGAGGCCAAATTAAAGGAGGGCTGCTGCTGCTGCTGCTAAGTCGCTTTAGTTGTGTCCGACTCTGTGCAACCCCATAGATGGCAGGCCACCAGGCTCCCCCATCCCTGGGATTCTCCAGGCAAGAACACTGGGGTGGG
>NW_011494872.1:1511531-1526262 GCF_000754665.1 Bison bison bison
GTGAAAAGGGAAAGTGAAGTCACTCAGTCGTGTCCGACTCTTCGCGACCCCATGGACTGCAGCCTACCAGGCTCCTCCATCCATGGGATTTTCCAGGCAAGAGTATTGGAGTGGGGTGCCATTGCCTTCTCTGTAAAGGAGGGCAGTCCTGTGCTATGCTGGGCTTACCTGGTGGATCAGATGGTAGAGAATCTGCCTGCAATGCGGGAGATCCCAGTTTGTATCCCTGGGCAGGAAGTTTCCCTGGAGAAGGGAATGGCTTTACGCACTCCAGTATTCTTGCCTGGAGAATTCCATGGACAGAGGAGCCTGGTGTGCTATAGTCCATGGGGTCTTAAGGAGTTTATTGCTATAAAACTCCTCACTAAATCCTCCCAGGTTGGGACACAGCTTTGAGAGCAGGAATATGCTCTGTCCCCTTTGCCTGGCAACGTAATAAAGCTATTCTTTTATGCTTCACCCCAAATTGTGTCTCTGAGATTCAATTTGGCACGTGAACAGAGGTTGAGCTTTCAGCATCAATGATGTCTAAGTCCAATAAGTTAAACTTCAATAGCAGCCTGATTGTTGAAATTTGGAGGAAAAAAATATGTATGGTTAACAGTTCTGGAGACTCCTGGGCCACCTTCCTCCTGCACCTTGTTTGAAGTTGTGGGTCAGTGGATAGTGCAGCAGAAATGTGCTCAGATGACACACCTCACCTTTACAGTCAGGCTGTGACAGCTCATAATGAAATGCTGGGAAAGTGGCTTCCAGTAAAGGAAAAGGATAGTTGATTACTCTTGTTGTTTGTGGTGGTTGTATGTTCTATACAGTTCCTGTGAACAGTGGGTTAGTGAGTCCTGAACCACTGCCCAGAAAGAAAGTAGACTGAGACTCCTGGAGCTCTGGTTATGAGTCTTTTCCATTATTCAGTCCATAACTTTGTTTTACATGTGTTACTGTTTCAAGACGTCTTTCTTATTGTGTGCTGCTTATTCACTCACATTGAACTCCCAACCAGTAGCAGCATAGCTGATGACTGAAAAAGGCTTATCTCATTCATGTCCTTTCTCCATAAGGCACATCAAAGCTCTCTTGGGTTAGAACACTAGACTGCACTTCAGCACCAGCCTGGGGGCCATTTTAAATAGTGAAATCATCAACAAAGTCACAATAATGTGAAAAATGTCATAGTAAGTAGGCCATGAAAGGAATACAAGGTTCAGTAGAGCCGTGTCCCACCTCAGCTGGAAACATGCACCTTGGAGACTAAAATCCTTCCTGTTCCACCAGCGACCACAGAAGGGCCACAGGGATTGACTTGTGTCTCAAAACTAAATTTTACTTAGCAAGTCTATAAACAAGGAACTCATGGGTAATGATGATTGACTGTGTGTGTAAGCTGCATGTAAATTCAAAATATGTAAATGGCTAAATATAACTTCCTTTATTTAACAAGCAAATAATGGGATTACAATCAACTCATGTAAAATAGGAGTCTAAAAGAACTGTTTCTTATAAATATGGAGTATACAAAATCAAGAAAATATTTACAGTTCACATAAAATAAAATATTTTTGTGCCCTCATGCCCTGTACCCTCATTTATGTACCCTCATGGGAACAGTGGAAACAGTGCCAGACTTTATTTTTTGGGGCTCCAAAATCACTGCAGATGGTGACTGCAGTCATGAAATTCAAAGACGCTTGCTCCTTGGGAGAAAAGCTATGACCAACCTAGACAGCGTATTAAAAAGCAGAGACATTACTTTGTCATCAAAAGTCCCTCTAGCCAAGGCTATGGTTTTCCAGTGGTCATGTATGGATGTGAGAGTTGGAGTGTAAAGAAAGCTGAGTGCCAAAGAATTGATGCTTTTCAACTGTGGTTGGAGAAGACTCTTGAGAGTCCCTTGGACTGCAAGGAGATCCAACTTGTCCATCCTAAAGGAAATCAGTCCTGAATATTTATTGGAAGGACTGATGTTGAAGTTGAAACTCCAATACTTTGGCCACTTGATGTGAAAAGCTGACTCATTTGAAAAGACCCTGAGACTCCGATGCTGGGAAATATTCAAGGCTGGAGAAGAAGGGGACGACAGAGAATGAGATGGTTGGATGGCATCATTGACTCAATGGACATGAGTTTGAATAAACTCTGGGAGTTGGTGATGGACAGGGAAGCCTGGAATGCTGCAGTCCATGGGGTCACAGAGTTGGACATGACTGAGTGAACTGAACCCTCTTGCCTATTTTCACTGTGGATGAAAGTTTTAGAATCAATAAATATACAGGTATTATGACATGAAACACTATGGTGGCTGCAAAGACTCAGAAACTGGAAGGTAACAGAAAGCTTCCTCTACTGCTGATTGACATGAATCACTTGGCCACATGCTTACAGCGATCCACAAACCATTATAAAGGGCAGAAAGAGGAGTAAAATGAGCAACTTAGATGATACTGTTGTTCTTAAAGTTTCACAGTGTACACTTAAGAGTCTATCAGGGAACAATTCCAATGGCTGAGTCCATTGATTGAAGAAGTACAGAGCTGCCAAGACACCCACCCCGACTTGAGAACTAATGTTGTAAAGTGGCCAAGACAACACTGTTGTAATCTATTTAAGTGGATATCTGTTCTTTTTAATTTTCCCAAACAATGGGTAATTGTGGGAACACAAACACGACACTGAAACTCATCATGACTGACTTGACAAGGAATACAAGCTGCCATCTTAAAAATAAGAGCTGTGATTAAAGCTGCCACGATCTAATTGGAGGTTTCAAATTCAGCCTTTAACAAGAGTGTTTTCTACTCTCATTTAAGGGATATATATTCACTGAACAAACTCCTTTAAGATTTTAAGCATTTTCATGCTATTAGAAGTGAGAAATAAACTGGTTTTCTGTGGAGTTTAACAGGAAACAATAATCATATATTAAAATAAACAATAAGTTTAATTCCAATGAGACTAAGGTTTGTTCTGTGAAAAACAGGAGTTAAAATATATGTTAAATCATACTTCACTCAAGCTTCTTTAAAAAAATTTATCTATTTATTTTTGCCTGTGTTAGGTCTTTGTTGCGGTGTGGGTTTTCTCTAGTTGTGGAGAGTAGGGGCTACTATCAAGTTGCTATTCATGGGCTTTGCACAGGCTCAGTAGTTGTAGTGCAAGGGCTTAGTTGCTCCATGGCTTATGGGACCTGCCTGGATCAGGGACTGAATCCATGTCTCCTGCATTAATAGGCAGATTCTTTGCCACTGAGCCACAAGGGAAGACCTTGCTCAAGCTTTCAATACATTATTCACAAATATGAGTTTCATATATGTAACCCATGTATTGCATTGTGGTCCAGCAAAGAGGTGTTTTTCCCATCTCCACTGGATAACTTTCTGTTTCTTAATAAACAAAGATAAGAAGCCCTTCTAAAATACATTACTTTAAACCAGTTTTACTGTTTCCAAAAGATACTGACTGCAAAATGTCTGAAAATATCTCCAGTCACTTAAGCTCAACCAGTTACAGAATGATTTTTCTTTTGTTAACATGTAAGTTAACCTTTTGGCTTCCCTGGTGGCTCAGATGGTAAAGAATCCACCTGCAATGGAGGAGATCTGGATTCAGTCCCTGGGTTGGGAAGATCCCCTGGAGAAGGGAATGGCTGCTGTCTCCAGTATTCTTGCCTGGAGAATCCTATGGAGAGAGGAACCTGGTGGGCTACAGTCCATGGGGTCACAAAGAATGGAACAGGACTGATGGATAACACTACTACTACTACTAAGTTAACTTTTATTTTTGAATAATATGTGTAATGTTTTAGTTTGTAAATGTTACAATTTGGATGAAATTGTATCTTCTAAGATATAGATTTCATTGCTTTAGAGAAAAAATAATAATATCTTTAGAATGATTCTAAATGCTCAGGTGACAAACTCTGGAGATGCAAGATCGTATTGTATGCTGTTGAGTGTTACATCATAACACAGCTACCATCCTGTTCAGGGACAGTGTGTGGCCCTGAGAAGTGATAAAATTAGCTCTGTCCAGTCCAGGCTCCCTGAGCCACACAGCTGGAGGCTGCCATCAGCTTCTTACAAGCCTCTTGGTCTTCATATTTTCTCTCCTGGCATGTAGGCAACAAACTGCCCCTATATCCTCCTTTGAACTTTCTCCTTCCAAGAGCCTTAAGGGGCTCCTGCTGTTTTCTTAATACCAACAAGGTTTTGCCTGCTCCCAAGCCTTGGTCTGTCCATTTTCTGTCAAGCCTTGTTCTCCACGCACAAGATTCTTTGGCTGGTCTCCCCATTTTTGTGCTCATTTGGCCTCTTTTCTCAAGTTCATACCTGAAATACTTTCTATCCCATCATCTCAGTCCACCCCTAACCCTGCAAACTCCACTTCCCCAGTGCTCCCCTCTCCACATTCCCCATCACCTGCTATAATGCTGGTGGTCTTGCGGAGTTTGACGTGAGTATATATATATATATATATATATGGGAGTTATTATCTAACTTTTCATTTACATCATTCTTGTCCATAAGGAGATGAGGAGAATCAGCATCACCATGTTTTATAATCTCTGATTCAAATAAATTGTATTAGCATTAGAAGTGAATTACAGTGGAAACAGTGAAAGACTTCATTTTTGCGGCTCCAAAATCATGGCAGATGGTGACTGCAGCCATGAAATTAAAAGACACTTGCTCCTTGGAAGAAAAGCTATGACCAACCTAGACAGCATATTAAAAAGCAGAGACATTACTTTGCTGACAAGGGTCTGTCTAGTCAAAGCTATGGTTTTTCCAGTAGTCATTTATGGATTTAAGAGCTGGACTATAAAGAAAGCTGAGTGCCAAAGAATTGATGCTTTTAAACTGTGGTGTTGGAGAAGACTCTTGAGAGTCCCTTAGACTGCAAGGAGATCCAACAAGTCAACCCTAAAGGAAATCAGTTCTGAATATTCATTTGAAGGACTGATGCTGGAGCTGAAACTCCAATACTTTGGCCACCTGATGGGAAGAACTGAATCATTGGAAAAGACCTTGATGCTGGGAAAGATGGAAGCCAGGAGGAGAAGGGGACAACAGAGGATGAGATGGTTGGATGGCATCACTGACTCGATGGACATGAGTTTGAGCAAGCTCCGTGAGTTGGTGATGGACAGGGAAGCCTGGCGTGCTGCAGTCCATCAGGTCACAAAGAGTTGGACATGACTGAGCGACCAAACTGACTGAATTAATTAATTAATAAGGATAGTCACTTTTTTTTTTTGCTTCAAATGATAACATATCTGTATAAAGTAACTTGGGGCATTGGAATAGAAAATTGAGGGAAACAAAAATATTTATGTAAAAGTTTAGCAAGTGAAAAAATATGGAGGTAGTTGATAAATATTTTTACAAATTGACATCATGAGTAGTTTAACGTTCGTCTTAATGGCCTGCTATCAGATTCAACTGTGGGTCCATTTGGCCCCCAGCTTCCCCTCCCCCCATGTTGTCAAGCTTCTTTCACTGTGACCCCATCTATCACAGATGAAAACTCAACGCACAAAATCATGTGCATCAAAGCATTCCTTTCACTCTGGTCCAAGGCTGGCAGGCTTTCAAAAATCCTTACCAGTGCAAAATCACTCTATATTACATTTATTTGTTTTAGAGCATTAGATGAAAAGAGCTATTGCTGAAAGTTTAGCTAAAAAGTTAAACACACTCAAGACACTTCCCACACTTTTGTGCTCTGGAATGTCATTCCTGTAATTAGATTTGAATTGTATTGTGAATCTCCTAGACCCTCAATTTATAAGCAAGCTTTTATTCACCAATAATTTCAGTCTGAGATTTCCCCAAAGCAATTAAAAAAATCATAAAACTATTGCTTGTCTTATAAACTCTGAAAATGAAAGTGTGATTTATTCATTCCTCCTCATTTATGAAGAAGCATTCTTGTTTTCCTTAACATTTCTGCATCTCAGGGCTGCCCAGAATATTATATAACCAAAATAACATTTCTTGCTACTTACTCTTCAGATGCAGATATGTTGTACTAACTAAATCTTGTCTCCTAAAATATGTTCATGGCATCCTTAATTGGTACACAATTCTAGAATTAAGGGTGTGTGTTGAGTGCCTTTGTAGTAAATCGTATATATGTGTGTTTTCTAAAAATACAGAAACCTGAAACTTGATTGGGAGCTTTGTTCCTTGGAAAGTTCCTCAGCTCCAGCAACTGGTAAGCATCTTCCTTTTCTTGCCCAAATATGACAGTGTTAATTTGATGCATATAAATTAAATGGCAAATATGAGACAGCAAAAACAAGAGCCAAAAAGGCCCTGGGCAAGATTCCCAGGCAGAGAGTCGAGAATTCGAGCTCTGATTTGCAGATCATTATTGCCCAGACCTTGCCTGAGAGCTAAACACATTTTATTCTGCTTATCCATGAAGGCTCTGCCTCATAACAGGACCAGATATTTCTAAACTCATTTTCTCCTGTAAAAAAAATCTGATTTAAAGTTCACATTTTCAAATAGGAAAGCAAAGTAGGAGATGGCTGGCAGCATCCTGAGTGTACAATGTAACTCAGGAGTACAAGAGAAAAGAGGAAGACAAGCACAGTTCTAAACCCAACTCTTCACTTTTCCTGCAGCAAACAGGTTTTATGTTTGCTTGTTATTAGTAAAATGGGTCCCAGCTGTGGTACACAGATGTTAACATCTCTAATGTAGCATTAATGGATGATCACCACAGGTTTTCCTGTTTTCAGATAATGTATTACACTTTGATGTAAGAATGTAAGAATGTAAGAAACGACGTTTCAATAGTGCCATTAGGACAATTCTTCCGTAATGTTGATGGAACTGTTACCTGATTCTTGACTTTAATGTAAAATGCGTTTAACATCTATCTAATACATGTATGGATGTGAGAGTTGGACTGTGAAGAAAGCTGAACACTGAAGAATTGATGCTTTTGAACTGTGGTGTTGGAGAAGACTCTTGAGAGTCCCTTGGACTGCAAGGAGATCCAACCAGTCCATTCTAAAGGAGATCAGCCCTGGGTGTTCTTTGAAAGGAATGATGCTAAAGCTGAAACTCCAGTACTTTGGCCATCTCATACGAAGAGTTGACTCATTGGAAAGGACTCTGATGCTGGGAGGGATTGGGGGCAGGAAGAGAGAGGGACGACAGAGGATGAGATGGCTGGATGGCATCACCGACTTGATGGACGTGAGTCTGAGTGAACTCCGGGAGTTAGTGATGGACAGGGAGGCCTGGCGTGCTGCGATTCATGGGGTCACAAGGAGTTGGACGCGACTGTGCAACTGAACTGAACTGAACGCATATTTATTATGTGTCCTCACATAATAAGGTTTTCATATTTTGTTGTATATATTTCATATATCAGGATGAAATATATTAATATAAATTCCCTTATCACACTGTTCAATAGAGTTAATATTTGGCTTTAACAGCTGAGAGACAATTGAAAGTTAGCACATTTTGATAGAGGAGAGGGTTTTGTTGGTGCCCACGGGTGTGTAGGGAGAGAGTATAGTGTATTTCTGGGGTTAGATCTCACATGAAAAGCGCAGTGTACATAGATTGGACACAACAGTGGCTTTGTTTTCCTCTTAAGTCTCTGAGTAGGTTCTTTGAGACCATGTCCATCCTTGATACTTGGTTCCATCAGATTGACCCCTCATCTTCCAACTGGTCAGCCTGGGATGGGGGTGGAGAGGTGGAGGCACTGAGCCCCTCAACTGCTCATTTGTTTGTCTTACCTTCAGACTGTTCTCTTGTCATGGATAGTGGAGGCTTCACGAGGGAACTGAGTTCATGGAACACTATTCAGAACTCAAGAGTCCACTGGCTAAACTGGAAGCATTTCATGTATTAAAAAATCATGGAGCACCTCTTAGGTGCCAGGTAGTCTGTGTTGGGCCCCAGGTCAACATCAGCCCATACAGCACATAGGAGCCTAAGAAATCTAGTCAAATGATGCAGTAATTCTAAAAAAGAGTTCAGAAGTTTTCTTTTTCACAGTTCATGAGACTGAATATTGAAGAATTAGTAGAAAATTTGAATGATTTGGGGAAGGAAGATGAGAACAAGGATGAACTATTTTTCTGGGGAACCCCCTTATGCATGTGAAAAAGGCCAATCATGTGATTAAATCCACACCATGGGCAATACAGGCACTAAGAGAGTAAAAATTTTGTAAATGAACCTTCCTTTAGCTCTGGAGCAGGATGGCTGAGACATTTAACAATGTCCTAGTTAGCATCTCTGTGACTAGACAACCCTGGCTTTAGACATGGAAGGCCGTTGGGCTGCATATTAAACAGCAGAATTCAGATAAACCTTTAGAAGTCACAACATATTAGTCTATATTTTCACTACTCTAACTTTCCGTGATGATTCAGTGTAACCCAACACATGGGCGTCAACTGATATACCTCCTTCAAGCCTCAACTCTCAAAGGAAGCAAAATCATAAGGACAGAAGTAAAGGTCCTCAACAGAAAACAAACTTATGGTCACCAGAGGGGAGGAGGGAGGAATAAATTAGGCATTTGGGATTAACAGACACACTCTACTATACACAAAATAGGTAAAATACAAGGACCTACTGTGTAGCATAGGGAATTCAACTCGAAAATCTGTAGTAACATGAGAAAAGAATCTGAAAAGGATAGGTATGTGTATATGTAAACGGAATCACTTTTCTGCTCACCTGAAACGAACACAACATTGTAAATCAACTGTGTGAAAGTGTTGGTCACTCAGTTGTGTCTGACTCTTTGTGACCCCATGGGTTGTAGAATTCTCCAGCAAGAATACTGGAGTGGGTCGCCACTCCTTTCTCCAGGGGATCTTCCCAATCCAGGGACTGAAACCGGGTCTCCTGCATTGCAGGCAGATTCTTTACTATTTGAGCCACCAGGGAAGCCCACTCCAATGTAAAACACAATTAAAAAAAATTTGCAAAAAAAGAATGTCCTCATCAGCATTTCAATGGGTTTAGAAATGGAAGATCATCCAAGCTGTACATGAGAATCATCCAGTGAGTGTTTAAAAACATTCACATTTAGGCTTCATCCAAAGACGAAGACAGCCTGGACTCCTTGGGGGTGGGGCCTGGGTGCTGAAATCTTAAAGTTTTCTATGTACAGAGAGGGCTAAGCACAGAGAGGGCTAAGACCCAGGGCTCTAGGTCAGCCCTCACTCACCTCCAAGCCTGGAAAGCCCAGGTGCACGAGGTTAAGTGAGGCGCTTGAGATCACACTGTTGAGCAGGGGCGGAGCTGAGTGTCACACCCATTTCTGGACACTCTGATGCAAGGGGTCTGAACACTGAGGGCTTCAAACACCTGCTTTTGTCCATACTTTTGAGAGACCTTTGGGTGGTCTGCCAGCAGTCATTCTATTACACATTCAAAACGTCTGACATCACGTGAAATGTTGAGACGTCAAAAGCTCACCTTGGTGGGAATGGGGAAAGCCAGAGTCCCAGGAGTCCAGCCTGCCCTGCCCCACCTCCTGCAGAGTATCTTTCTTCTTATCTGTTTAATACACAGGTTTTCCCTGTAAGGTTTCATGTCAAGAAGAAAAGGTACAAGGGACCATAAAAAAACACCAAAGTCTTCACTGTACCCTCAAGGAATATGTTGAGTTATTGTTTAGAAAATGTGCAAATTATGGCTGGTATCCTTGAAAGTATGTATGAGAGAGGGATAGACATTAAAGACACTATATGTGTGTGTATAACCTAATCACTTTGCTGAACACCAGAAACTAGCACAGCATTGTAAATCAACTATATGTCAATAAAAAACCCCCCAAATCCAGTGTTTTGTGTTTTGTGACGTGTATGCTCAATATTTGTCAACTTCATGCCCTTGTCTGTGCTTGTAGTTGACGAGTTGTAGCACAGGAAAGTTTCTATGAAATGGTGACATAGGATGATAGCTAAACAACCTAGCATTTAAAAACATTTAAGGGTGGCCTTTTGTTGATAACTATTGTTTTTTGTGTCGTATCTGTAGAAAATATAAGCTTAAGGAGACCCACGTTTTTATGCTACTTTGGTGCATCACAATGTTTCCGAATTACAAAAAGCTAAAATAATTATTTTGAGGTCATTACTATCTGAGACACTATCCAAGAGCTGGGTCTTAATTCCTTCCACATAAACCCATACCATTCTCCAAGTAACCCAACCAACCTAAGGTGGATTAAATCACCTATAATATACATTGCCTTCTTTTTATCAGAGGCACTAATTTCCTACTTGTACTTATAACAGATTAGAGTGAGCCTACAATTTGGCAACATTCAAAGCAATTAACCATGATTTAAAAGGCAAAAGGACAAAATTACCTGGCATGAAATACATCAAAGTAATCTAGTTGTTCAATTTTTTATTTAATCAATGGCCTCCATTTGACTTTTTGTATTAACTTTAAAGAAGTGTAAACCAAAGAGTTCAGAAGGCCCTGGGCTGATTTATTCATGTTCTGTCTTCATGTTTATGTTTCCAGGGTAAATTTAAATTTCACAATTACTCAGACTACACAATGATAAGTATAGACGGGGGGCTTCCTTTAGGAGGGATGCTTGTGAGTGATCCTGCTCAGGGCAAAATAAAGGGATGAAAAAATCATGGAACAACTGCTCGTGAAAATAACCTAAACTAATGTTTAGGTCTGCCTTAGTCTGCAACTTGCTGCCAAATTTCCATGATGCCACCAACTTCACTGCCTTTGAAGAACTCTGCCAAAAGGCTTCTCCTATCTGTAAGAAGAAAACAAAGGGAGACCTTTTCCATGAGCTCAGAACAAATCTCAAGTTAACAGGATCCAGATAACAAGCCTGGAACAGCTGACAAGACTGGGAAAGTGTGTGAGACGACGGAATTGTGTGTATGCGTGCACAGGCACACACCCACAGCGTTGTGGCCCCGGATTCCCCCAGTTCAACGCTATGGTTTGCTCTTCCTTCCAAGCACTGTGCTCATTAAACAGATGTCAGACACAACCTCACCACTGGTTTCAAACCAGCCATTCACACCAGCTTACTGTGTCAAGTGTGTCTGGGAGAAGGATTACATTTCTAGAAAAGCACTTTTTATTACCTTGTCATGCTTTCAAGTTAACCCCCTGCCACTCTTTAATACAGATGAATATTTTCTATAACAGATGAGATAGATTAACAAAAAAAGGTTATTCTTACTTTATCAGAAGTGAGAGTTTCCTCCACAGACACACACACACACACACACACACACACACAATCTTGAAAAATCTTCTGAGAATACAGTTCAGTTCTGTTCAGTCACTCAGCCATGTCCGACTCTTTGCGACCCCATGAGGCAGCACGCCAGGCCTCCCTGTCCATCATTAACTCTCGGAGTTCACTCAGACTCACGTCCATCGAGTTGGTGATGCCATCCAGCCATCTCATCCTCTGTCGTCCCCTTCTCATCCTGCCCCCAATCCCTCCCAGCATCAGAGTCTTTTCCAATGAGTCAACTCTTTGCATGAGGTGGCCAAAGTACTGGAGTTTCAGCTTTAGCATCATTCTTTCCAAAGAAATCCCAGGGCTGATCTCCTTCAGAATGGATTGGTTGGATCTCCTTCTAGTCCAAGGGACTCTCAAGAGTCTTCTCCAACACCACAGTTCAAAAGCATCAATTCTTAGGCGCTCAGCCTTCTTCACAGTCCAACTCTCACATCTATACATGACCACAGGAAAAACCATAGCCTTGACTAGACGAACCTTTGTTGGCAAAGTAATGTCTCTGCTTTTGAATATCCTAATTCCTTGTTCACAAAAGTATAACTGAATTAATAACTCTTCTTTAAGTGGATACACTTTCATAGGAAGAAAATTTTGGTTTAACGTCAGTTGGCTGCAAGTCAGTGTGAAGTCCACTTAGGAAAATGTTAACCGATCAAGATTTTAATACAAATGTATGCATCTCTACTGGATAAAAGGTGTGTCAGAAGTTATAACGAAAGCTCATCACTGGGCTGGAAGACCTGTGGAGCAGGTTTCACTCACCTGGTCAGCCCTAAAAGCTATTTGCTCTCAGAACTATGCCTGGAACACAAAGCCCTCAACACATAGTCACTGAGAGGATGGATGACAGGATCTTGGGGATGAGCCCCCTGTAGAGTGGTCAGTAAGCAGTCATCCATTCGAGAGTACATTCCTGGGTCTCCAGAAGAAACAGAAGATCAGGTGAGAAGAGAGGCCTGCTTCTGGAATTTACAATCTAGAGGTAGCATATGAATTTATGACTTTTGATTTAAAACAATAAAATTGGCTTATTTAAAGGAAAAAAAAAAAACACCTCAGTTAAAGAACAGTTTTGGCAGATGGATTAAAAGGGAATGAATGGTAGAGAGAGATCTTCAACAGTTTTGCTCATAGAAAATTCCTGAGAAGAGAGTTACTATTAAGTGGAAAAGAAAATTTCAAAGAAGATCAAATCTGATAATTTGGCTTTGAGTCTCACAATGTCTAACTCCAGTTCAAGCTGGTAAATAATTTACAAAATGGACTTAGGTTTAGAACTCAGCATTGCTGTAAGAGGCCAATATGTTTTTGTCAAATTTCCAACTTTATTTAGAGGATTTCACATCACTGTAGAAATAAGTTCTTTCTAAAATTTTGCAGTCGCAAGACAGATTCTAGAATACAGGGTTCTAGAAGGAAAAGTTCTGTGTACATTAAAAGAAGTATACAGTGCAAAACCTTAGACTGAATCTAATATTGTGTCCAATAACATGTCTTTCCAATGATGTACATGTACTTGGTGTCTGTGTTGGCTTTCTGTGTATTTGTATACACACACATGTGTGTTTTCTTGGAAAGTTTCCTTTGAAGTCAAACTTTCAAGTTGAGTCCTTCATGTAACACAACAATGGCCTTTATTCAGAAATACTTTCTTAATCTCACTGAATCCTTCTTCTTTGCCTGCATTTCACCACCCACCCTTCTAACTTACTTCAACTTGGCAAACTTACAACAGTCATTTTCTTCTTAAGGACAAATTGTTCTTAAGTAATGACTTCAGTTGTCAGGCACAAACACTATCTGTTCATATCTCGCCCCAGTTATACAAGCCAAACTTCTTAATTTCAGAGATATGGCCCACATTTTATTTGGTGAAATATTAACTACTTTTCCACCCAGTTCCTTGGATCTCTCTTTTAATTTAATGGATTTGGATAGAATATGAAGTTCTAAAAGTACATTTCTCTGCACTCTTTAGGAATGAGGTCAGCTTTGTCATGTATTAAGAACTAAACTTTGCCCTTTGTTCTAGGTACATCATCCTCAACCCTAAAAGCTATTTGCTCTCAGGGATGCTCTGTAGGAAATGGGAGTGGATTGGGATAAAACACCATCAAAGCATAAAAGGTGAGCACAGGTGTATATTTTCATGTTTACTGACAAGATGCATGTTTTAGAGGAGGACATGGGTTTCTATTTGAGAAGGCTCAGGGTTTAAATTAAGGAAGGAATAATTTTTGGCTAAAGAGGATATCAGAGAAAGAAGGAGTTGAAAATTTGAATCATGGGGAGAAAGTCCCTCTTTTGCTCCAAGTTAAAACCCTTCCTTTGCATGTAAAAATACTTAGGTTCTCAACACTGGTTTTCATGATGTGGGGAGCAGCATGTTTGACGAACTGGAAACCAGGCTCAAAGTTTTCAGAAAATCTACATTCTCAGAGCTAAGAGGCAGCAACAGAAAAGGCCACAAAAGATTGTTTCAAGGTCTTGGAATTTGATATCTAATCTAACCTGTAATAGGGAACCTGATTTCACATGACCTTTTGTAGAGTGCAAAAAGTTACATTTGGATGATTAATCCAGATGACATCATCATAGGCAGAAAGAGTCAATATTTGAGTTTCCCCTCCTATGATATGGGCTTCCTCCAAGCTCTGAAAACATATTCTGAGAATTCAAGACAGATCGTGCCAGTCTGGGATCATTCGACTGCCCCAGCCCTGGAAATCCACTCTCCCTTCATGGCTTCTGAAGCACACAGCAGCTCTGGACTGACTGCCTACAAGGTGTGGCCAGCACGGCTGCAGCGTCTTAGTCATCATTGCCAGCAGGTGGTGCAGGGCACGCAGCTGGCTCAGCCCCAGGACAGGCAAGACCCAGAGCCACCTTGGCTCCTGTAACTAACAGGAGACCAGACACAGCATCTCACCATCCCAGGGGTGTTTCTTTCATGCATCTCACAGGTTGGCAATAATCAGTTAGGATTTTCTGCCCGATTTTTGGCTAATTACTTTAGTTCTCTTTCTTGTGAAGCCATAGCCTCATCAACTGCACTCAGTGACACCAATGGTACTCTGAGTCCAGACAAGTGAATCATGGAATTCTGGGTGACAGGTCATCTTTTTAATCAGTTTGTTTACTAAAACTGGCTGCTAGTGGCCTTTCTATTGAATATAGTTGACTATCAAGACAGACTTTGGAAAAAAAAATACAATAAGGAAAAAAAAATTAGGTTCGTCAAGGCTGTATATTGTCACCCTGTTTATTTAACTTATATGCAGAGTACATCATGAGAAATGCTGGACTGGAGGAAATACAAGCTGGAATCAAGATTGCTGGGAGAAATATCAATAATCTCAGATATGCAGATGACACCACCCTTATGGCAGAAAGTGAAGAGGAACTCAAAAGCCTCTTGATGAAAGTGAAACTGGAGAGTGAAAAAGTTGGC
>NW_011494872.1:1526362-1526854 GCF_000754665.1 Bison bison bison
CAGTGTCAGACTTTATTTTTCTGGGCTCCAAAATCACTACAGATGGTGACTGCAGCCATGAAATTAAAAGACGCTTACTCCTTGGAAGGAAAGTTATGACCAACTTAGTTAGCATATTCAAAAGCAGAGACATTACTTTGCCAACAAAGGTTCGTCTAGTCAAGGCTATGGTTTTTCCTGTGGTCATTTATGGATGTGAGAGTTGGACTGTGAAGAAGGCTGAGTGCCTAAGAATTGATGCTTTTGAACTGGTGTTGGAGAAGACTCTTGAGAGTCCCTTGGACTGCAAGGAGATCCAACCAGTCCATTCTGAAGGAGATTAGCCCTGGGATTTCTTTGGAAGGAATGATGCTAAAGCTGAAACTCCAGTACTTTGGCCACCTCATGCAAAGAGTTGACTCATTGGAAAAGACTCTGATGCTGGGAGGGATTGGGGGCAGGAGGAGGAGGGGACGACAGAGGATGAGATGGCTGGATGGCATCACCGACTCG
>NW_011494872.1:1527240-1564709 GCF_000754665.1 Bison bison bison
CGATGGACTTGAGTCTGAGTGAACTCCGGGAGTTGGTGATGGACAGGGAGGCCTGGCGTGCTGCGATTCATGGGGTCGCAAAGAGCCGGACACGACTGAGCCACTGATCTGATCTGATCTGAGGGCATAATTTTTAGTTTTGCTTAGCTATTCTTGATTTTTAGCGGTCTGACTTACCAGGAGAGTTGTTGAAAAAATAAATATTCAAGAGAAATATCTGTGTTACTCTTATACTAATTTTGCTCCTGAAAGAACAAAAGCAAATTTCTTACACCTTCTTTGGAAATTTTAAAAAGAGAGAAGTTTTGAATAAAAAGATTGTTCATGGCAATTTTGACTAAAAAACAATCTGAAGAAAAAGTCTTTTTTTTTTTTGAAAGAAAAGTTCTTATTTTCCCCTCATGATTAAATATGGCATTAAATTGGTAATCATTTTTCAAAACAAATTTAGTTTATTGGGGAGAGGGCAGGGTAAAGCAAACATTACCCTTGTTTCCCAGGATAATTTTGGTGAGAGTACCAGCTAGACTTATTCCAATTATGATTTATGAAAAAATGGCAAGAATGATTTATTAATCACTATAGATGTGTCTCGGAGAAGACAATGGCAACCCACTCCAGTACTCTTGCCTGGAAATCCCATGGATGGAGGAGCCTGGTAGACTGCAGTCCATGGGGTTGCTAAGAGTTGGGCATGACTGAGCGACTTCACTTTCCCTTTTCACTTTCATGCATTGGAGAAGGAAATGGCAAGAGAATCCCAAGGACAGAGGAGCCTGGTGGGCTGCCGTCTATGGGGTTGCACAGAGTCAGACATGACTGAAGCAACTTAGCAGCAGCAGCAACAACAGTAGCAGTAGCAGCATAGATGTGTCTATTTATAATCCATTGAACAAACGTGCCAAAATTGGGTATTGATAAGTGAAAATGAATACAACATGAAAACTTTTAAAGCTATACTACTTTTGTTAAATTTCTTCTGTTCCTTTTGTAATACTGACACCATAAAATGCACATGGCATAACAACTCAGGAAAATCTCACATTGCCAAATGTTGATGCTTCATAATCAATTTTAAAGAAATGGGAGAGACATGAAAGACCCGGCTATTTACAGCTGTCCTTGCCCATCACGACGTCCGGAGTCTCTGCTCCAGTGTGGGGACCTGGGTGTCCTGGTTGGAAATATTTGCCACATGTAATCCTATTCTGCATTGTTGGACTCCAGACCATGAAAAACAAGTATCACGGTATCTCCAAGAGAAGAAACAATACTTCTCCTCTTCATATGTCCTCAGAGAGCACACAAGCAAATGATTTGTGTAATGTTGTAGAGAATTAATATTATATGCCAGAGAGGGTTTAACTTTCCGACCTGGAGCACACTTTAGAGAGGGCCAAAACCCGTGTCTGCATTTTATTTTAACTGTACTGTGTTAAAAATACAAGTGCTTCTTTCTGCTTTTTCTGAGTCAATATAGGTAAATACAGGTACTGCCAATTGAGAAGCAGTTTTGATCCAATAGAAATGCTAATGAGCAAAGAGTGAAAAGAATAGTAAAATGGAAAAGTGGTGAGGGGTGGTGATTAAATGAGGCTGTGTATGTGCATTTGTTTGCTGTTTAAAACTTCCATTGGTCCACACATCTGCTATCATCTCCTCCTACGGAATTTCAAGAAGATAATGCTGGTAACATTGATTATTAAAGTAACTGTGTATAAAATCTTCATCTTTCTTGATAAAACAGACTCTTTCAGGTCTTTTCTGAATCTGTTTAAAGAAAACTAAAAGGAACTGTTAGCATGGGTTTATTAGTATAACAAAAAATTTAGCTACAGTGGTTTGGCTTTAGAAGTTTTTATATTGTATTCATTTTCACTTTTCCTTCAAATCCAATATGTGAAGTAGCTTAAATACTGAAATGCAGACAATAACTCAAGAGAATATTTTTCATAAATATAAAAACATTACTTGGTATAACTGAAAATCTTAGTAACTGGCAAGGGTATAAAGATAGTATAAAATCAATCTCCACTTGCTCTTTTCTCCTAAGACATACCTTGGGAGGAAAAATTGGTACTAAAAATCCATTAAGAGGAAAGAAAAGATTATCCATTCCACTTGAGAAAGGAAGCCAAAACCTAATAAAACCCTGCTTATATGGTGATCAGAGAACCAGCTTTCCACTCATGCTTCACAGGGAGGCAGCCAGCAAATTCAGAACAAGTTATTCCCATGATTCTAGACTGTGAAGTATGGTAACAACAGGTCAGTTGAATTTGCAAGCCAGCTGGTTTTAGAAAGGTCTTGGCTGTTTGTGAAGTCAACCCATTTTTTTTTTTTTTTAATATCATAAGAATGACTTAAAGGAACAGTAACAATTTTCCTTCAAATTTGTGGTATTGGCAATCAAAGTTCAGTCCAGCAATTATTTTAAAATTAAGGATCTGACCGCCATGAAATCTGACCCTGATATAGTGGGGAAAGTTGATAATTGCTTTTTAAACTGATGTGGTGCTGCGGTAATTGATTTTTTGGTGTTCTGGGAAAACCCCAGATGTTGGTACCTCTTCGTAACATAGTGTAATTGGACCCTTAGGACTTTCAGGAAGCTTTCAGAAAAAATGGTTGTTTATATTCTTACCATATGTAAATCGTAAAGAAGCCAACGTTCTAGTTAAAGGATTAACTATAAGACAAAATTAACTACAAACTATTTTCATGTAACTTATCATATAGCTTTCCAAGTAGACCTTTCCTTTGAGGCTTCAATGATAAATCTCATTATTTAATATTTGACAAAGAAATGTGGGTATTATAGATAAAATGATGAAGGCATGCCACGGAGCTTCTTTATAAGATAAATCTCATTGTTTTGTTTCTTGAAGTACAGACAGATAAGATAGTGTTTCTAGATGAGGTGAAATTGTATCCATTAGGATTTTATACTAAGACTGAGAAAGTCTTTAATACTTTCATTTATGTGTCATTAGAGACACTCCCCTGACCTTGGACATCCTAATCAGTACAGAGTAGGTTCATGCACTGTTAAGTACTCAAGAAGTGTCATATCTCAGCTACCAGGCCAAACCCCACCCTTTTACTATGAAATATGGGATATAATAAATATTATTTGGTGATGATGACAAGTTTAGATGCTCCAAACTTTCCCGCCCAATTTAGGGTCCAAAGAGCAAATTAAAAACTGCCTGACCTCAGATTTGCAATATGAAACAATGCCTATTTCATATTCAAAGCTCAGGAGAAACAGCATATCAAATGCAGCATATTAATTCATTTTAAAAATTAACCTCTTTGTTTTCTGAACATCATTATTATTAATTGGGATCCATGAGGACCTATGCACAAGGCCCTGACAGCTCATTCATGTGCTGCAGTTAATGCCAAGGTTCAAGGGCTATTGTGGATGTTCGTTATCTGGGAACACAGTTAAAATGATCACTGGTGGGAAACTCAAAGCGCATAACCCAGGGATATGAAGAGTCGTACAACTCTGCCTGGTGGAGGCCACCAGGCCACCAGCCTCCAAGTCAGGACACTGGGGTTGGTGACAGAGCTTGCTCTGAGGCTCTGCACAAACCTGGCCAGTTTCATGTTCACTTGGAGAAAATGAGAGGAGGGAATCTTCCTCCTTTGTATATTGTAAATGAGACAAGTGTATTTCAGATACTTTAAGATTTCCATATGCTAGTAGTTCTAGAATTGATGCATACTTAGTAGGAGGATCAGGCACTTTGCCAATCAACAAGTCCAGACTGACTTCTTTTTCTCCTTGCTTTGCCAATTAAATTTAATAGACATTTACTAAGGAATAAACAAATGTGCTTGGTGTTTTAGAAGGACTAAACTCAAAGTCATACAAAGTATCTAAAGCCTTTTGATTTTTTTCCACTTTCTACAAATGGATACACAAATGTTCCAGGTCAGTACATTTCTATTGAAGTTACAATGGCTAGTGAGCTATTAAATAAGCAATGTCTTGCTTTGCTTGTATCTCAGTTATGTTTTCCAGCCCAAACTCTGCTCTTCTGGGAATTACAGTGAAATATTATTTGACTGGTGCTACCCTGGACGGGGAGGCCTGGCGTGCTGCGATTCATGGGGTCGCAAAGAGTCGGACACGACTGAGTGACTGAACTGAACTGAACTGAACTGAACCCAGGTGGTACTAGTGGTAAAGAATCTGCTTGCCAATGCAGGAAACATAAGAGACAGGGGCTTGATCCCTGGATCAGGAAGATCTCCAGGAGGAAGGCATGGCAATTCACTCTAGTATTCTTGCCTGGAGAATCCCATGGACAGAGGAGCCTCATGGGCTACAGTCCATACGGTCAAAAAGAGTAGGACATGACTGAAGTGACTTAATATGCATGCATGCATGCATTATTTGATGAAGATGGTGGCTTTAAAAGGTGTATCATAACATGGATGGGAAAGTTGCTAATCTCATCTATGCCGATTACATTATTTTATTCCTTTTAATGGACCATCAAGTGGTTTGTTAACAAGGAAACACTTCATCTGATAATTGACTTAAAATAATTGTGGATGGTATTAATTCAATGGTTTTTTGAGGAATTACAAGCAGGCATATAGAGATACTTCTTCCTGCTATTATTGTGATATATGTGACACCAGAGTCTATAAAGACAGTTCATAACCTCTTTCTTCTTTGAACAGCAGTAGTCTTGTAATCACAGGTATGATATCTTCTCAAGTAAAATACTGTGATTTCACAAAATATACAAGGCCTTTGGACACTGCCTGTTTCTGCTACTGCAGTGAATTTGGGCCAGATCCATGGCTTTCCTGAATCTCTGTTTTCACATGTTTAAATGAGGATCAAATGTACTTACTTCCAGGGCTATTGCAAGAGTTAAAGGAGATTCAGTTCAGTTCAGTTCAGTCGCTCAGTCATGTCTGACTCTTTGTGACCCCATGGACTATAGCACACCAGGCCTCCCTGTCCATCACCAACTCCCAGAGCTTGCTCAGACTCATGTCTATCAAGTTGGTGGTGCCATCCAACCATCTCATCCTCTGTCGTCCCCTTTTCCTCCTGCCTTCAACCTTTCCCAGCATCAGGGTCTTTTCTAGTGAGTCAGTTCTTTGCATCAGGTGGCCAAAGTATTGGAGTTTCAGCTTCAGCATCAGTTCTTCTAAAGAATATTCAGGACTGATTGCCTTTAGAATGAACTGGTTGGATCTCCTTGCAGTCCAAGGGACTGTCAAGAGTCTTCTCTAACACCATAGTTTGAAAACATCAATTCTTTAGTGCTCAGCTTTCTTTATAGTCCAACTCTCACATCCATACATGACTACTGGAAAAACCAAAGCTTTGACTAGATGGACCTTTGTTGGCAAAGTAATGTCTCTGCTTTCTATTTATTTTTTTAAAATATAAATTTATTTATTTTAATTGGAGGCTAGTTACTTTATGCTGTCTAGGTTGGTCATAACTTTCCTTCCAAGGAGCAAGCGTCTTTTAATTTCATGGCTGCAGTCACCATCTGCAGTGATTTTGGAGCCCCCAAAATACAGTCTTTCACTGTTTCTATTGTTTCCCCACCTATTTGCCATGAAGTGATAAGACTGGATGCCGTGATCTTAGTTTTCTGAATGTTGAGTTTTAAGCCAACTTTTTCACTCTTTTCTTTCTCTTTCATCAAGAGGCTCTTTAGTTCTTTTTCGGTTTCTGCCCTAAGTGTGGTATCATCTGTGTATCTGAGGTTATTGATATTTCTCCCAGCAATCTTGATTCCAGATTGCACTTTATCCATCCCAGCATTTTGCATGACGTACTCTGCATGTAAGTTAAATAAGCAGAGTGACAATATACAGCCTTGACATACTCCTTTCCCAATTTGGAACCATTCTGTTATTCCATGAGCAGTTCTAACTGTTGCTTCTTGACTTGCATACAGATTTCTTAGGAGGCAGGTCAGATGGTCTGGTATTCCCATCTTTTTAAGAATTTTCCAGTTTGTTGTGATCCACACAATCAAAGATTTTGGCGTAGTCAATAAAGCAGAAGTAGATGTTTTTCTGGAACTCTCTTGCTTTTTTGATGATCCAACAGATGTTGACAATTTGATCTCTGGTTCCTCTGTCTTTTCTAAATCCAGCTTGAACATCTGGAAGTTCACGGTTCATGTACTGTGGAATGAAAACTGATCTTTTCCAGTACAGTCCAGTACATAAAGGAGATTATGTTAAATTTCTGAGTGGTCAATGTACATGAGTTTCCTTTCTCCCTGTCATATCTTAAGGCTAGGCCATGGAATTGCAGAATAAAGAAACCTCCTCCTCTAAATTTTTAGGGAAATAAATTTTCTATAAACTTTAAAATTTCCCTTTAAATAATAAAATGACTAAAGAATCATCTTGATACTAATATTGTTATAAAAATGAGGTTTTTTTTTGTATACTCAAAGACATCATCTGATGAAAAGTCTTCCCTAATGCAGCTAATCATTTCATGAGATATTGATGATATGAGAATATGGAAGGTTTGTTTAAAAACTAAGTGCATGAAGGAAATAACATAAGGGAATAAGATGAGCATCAAATTCTGTTCTCACGGCTTTGAAATCCTCAGTTGCTGTTTCGGAATCATGATGGCTTTTCTCCAGCAGTGATGGGGAGAGCAGGCCGACCTGTGATCTACCCCTTCATAGTCACCAGAGAGAAACATGGCCAGTGCATTCTCTCCATGGATGCAGTTCTCAGAGATCCTGAAATGCCCTTCCTTTTTTTTTAAATTTTTGGAAGTAAAGTTGATTTACAAGATTGTGTCAGTTTCTTCTGAACAGCACAGTGACTCAGTTATACATATATCTACTCTTTCCTAGATTCTATTCCCATTTAGGTCATTATAGAGCTTTGAGTAGAGTTGCCTGAGCTATACAGTAGGTCCTTATTAGTTATCTATTTTATGTATAGTAGTCTGTAGATGTAAATCCTAAACTCCCCGTGTATCCTTCCCTACCTTTCTTCCAGTAACCACAAGTTTGCTTTCTACATCTATGACTCTGTTTTTGTTTGGTAAATAAGCTCATTTGTACAATTTTTTCTTTAGATTCCATATATGAGTGAAATAAAAATTAGAATGAGGTATCAGCTCACACTGGTCAGAATAGCCATCATCAAAAAACTGTGAACAATAAAGGCTGAAGAGAGTGTAGGGAAAAGGGAGCTTTCCTACACTGTTGGTGGACTGTAAATTGGTGCAGCCCTATGGAGAACAGTACGGAGGTTCCTAAAAAAATAAAAATAGAACTGCCATATGATCCAGCAATATCCAGTTCTCAGAAATCCTGAAATGCCTTCTCTTTCTTTTTCTTAATATTTGTTGGAGTATAGTTAATTTACACTGCTACATATATCTGGAGAAAAACCATAATTTGAAAAGATACATGCATCCCAATGTTCACTGCAGCACTGTTTACAATAGCTAAGACATGGAAGCAACCTAAATGTCCATCAACAGACGAATGGATAAAGAAGAGTGGTACATATACACAATGGAATATTACTCAGCCATGAAAAAGAACAAAATAATGCTGTTTGCAGAAATATGGATGGACCTAGAAATTGCTATATTGAGTACAGTAAGTCAGAGAGGAAAAGATAAACATCATATGATATCACTTAAATGTGGAACCTGAAATACCTTTTCTTAAGCGCTTGGGGGAAAAGTTAGTGACACAGCTGATCATGACCTATGTGATACATCACTTTGCTAAAGTCCCAAATGCTTAACCATGGAAAATTTCAGTTTTAGTCGAGGTGCTGCTTCCCAGGATTGATGGCTATAGTGGCAATTGAGTCAATGGCAAAATGATTTACTGGGAGAATCCCATGGACAGAGGAGCCTGGTGAGCTATAGTCCATAGGGTTGCAAAAAGTTGGACATGATTGAAGTGACTTTGTGTTCAACTTTTTGTGACCCTATGGACTAATAGCCGCCAGGCTCCTCTGCCCATGGAATTCTCCCAGTAAATCACCACAGATGGTGGTTGCAGCCCTGAAATGAAAAATCACTTGATCCTTGGAAGAAAAGTTATGACCAACCTAGACAGCATATTAAAAACCAGAAACATTACTTTGCCGACAAAGGTCCATCTAGTCAAAGCTATGGTTTTTCCAGTAGTCATGTATGGATGTGAGAGTTGGACTATAAAGAGAGCTGAGCGCTAAAGAATTGATGCTTTTGAACTGTAGTGTTGGAGAAGACTCTTGAGAGTCACTTGGACAGCAAGGAGATCAAACTAGTCAGTCCTAAAGGAAATCAGTCCTGACTATTCATTGGAAGGACTGATGCTGAAGCTGAAACTCCATTACTTTGGTCACTGATACGAAGAACTGACTCACTGGAAAAGACCCTGATGCTGGAAAAGATTGAAGGCAGGAGGAGAAGGGGACGACAGAGGATGAGATGGTCGGATGGCATCACTGACTCGATAGACATGAGTTTGAGCAAGCTCTGGGAGTTGGTGATGGACAAGGAAGCCTGGCATGCTACAGTCCATGGGGCTGCAAAGAGTCAGACTGAGCGACTGAAATGAACTGAACTGAAGTGACTTAGCACAGCATAGCACACAAGCTATGACAGCCAGGACCCTGTCAATATAGTTTTCTGCTGAATGCCCTAGAATAGGTTCTGGAATATGGCCAGGCATGTAGTCGATGTCTTATCCCTATGTATTAGGTGATTTGTAGGAAAAAAAGAAGTGAATGATTAAAAAAAAAATTGACATGACTATTTCATACTCTGGTATGTGAAATTATAGAAACAAAAAAGATGTGTTACATTTTACTATATGTTGACCCCAAGATAACCTTACCAAATCCCATGAACATAGCTAACTATGGTGTAAAAATATTAAAATTTTAGTGACCTTTAATATACTTAATGCAATAAAAGAAACAAAATACTGTAAAATAAGGTTTAAAATTTTTAGAAACCAATAACAGTAATTTGTGTTCATTGAATATGTATTAGAACCATACCATGATCTAAGTGGTTTATATAACATATATAAACTCATTAAGTAAGATCCCTATATTGATGTGTGCATCAGGCATTGCAGGGCAGTGGCTGAGTATAGAATTCCAGGGTAGACAGCCTGGGTCTAAGTCCAGACCCTGGCACCAAGCTGCCTCTGGGCAAATTGTTTTACTTCTAGTTTCTCAGTTTTCTTATCTGTGAAAAGAAAATCATAGTGCCCATCTCATACAGTTGTTGTTAAGATTATATGCATGGTTGATCCTAGATCAATAGGAGACATGTGACATCTATCTGCCATCTCTCTCTCTGCCTCTCTTTTCCCATTTGTCTGTTTTTGCACAGAACATGCCTGGTGTAAAGAAGGAGCTACAAAAGAGTGAGCAATCAGTGTATTATTTTCATCCCCATTTTGCAGAGGAGAAAACTGAGGCACTGAGAAGTAACTTGCTCAGGATCACATGGTTGGTAGATATTGAAGGTTGGAAATAGCTAGTTTAATACTACAGCTTGTACCCTTAACCTTGATGCCAAAACATCCCCCCAGATGAATGTACTGAAAATGCAGCTAATTCACTCTTCATAAAAAACTGATCCCTGAATTTATTCAATGATTTTCAAATGATACTTTGACACTCCTTGACTAGCATACCATTTTGAAGATTTCTGATAAATAAGTACAGGTGTTTCTGAAGGTTATTAATAAAAATATGCTATTATTAACAGTTGCCTGATTATGAGCCAACACACTAGAAAATGACTGCTATTTTTTTGTAATTTTGACTTCAAAATTGGTAGTAACTAAAAATAAACCTCATCTTGGTGAGACCTGCTTTACATTATTTGACAGTAAAGATCCCTCAGTGTTCATTTCCATCTGAGGTGACAAGTCCCCGCAGGAGCTGTAGCTGAGGTTGTTTTCAGGCAGATTCTGCATGGCTCAAGGAGGGACAGGTTATATTTCCGTGACTGTGTAGCAGGCTGGAACTTCTGAAAACAGCTGAACCAAACTTTTAATGAAAAATAATCATGTGGGACAGCAATATATATCACTAAGAAGGCAGACTGTGCTTAGGAGTGAAGGAGGGATTTCCTTTGTGATCCAGACATTAAGAAACTGCCTCCCAATGCAGTGGACACGAGCGCAATCCCGCATGCTGCAACTAAGACCTGACAGACAGAATAAATACATAAACATTATTATTATTTTAAACAAGAGTGAAAGAGGAGACTCCGTATTTGTTTAAACATCCACATATCTCTTGTGTCATACTCATGGTATGATCATGAAAAAGACAAAAGATATCGGTGATCAAATTTCCAAATCTCACCTCAGAGTAGTTTAACTGTGTAAGTTTAAACAGCCTGTGAAACCTGGCCGGGTGTGTCAAATGTATTACTTATAATGACTGAAGTTTCAAAAAGGCCTTTTTCCATTAAAAGCGACAAGGATTTCCCCTCCTAAAATCAGCTAAATAGGCGTCTACACAGTAACGCAGGCCAAGGTTGAAGTGATGACTTCTATAGCTTATTTAAATGGTCATTTTAGTGCTACACGCTACCTCTACTGTGGGTGTTTCATGGCACATTTGAAGCCCTATGGAAGCACAGTGAACATTCAAAGAAAAATTACTTTAAAGAAACCTGTATTTCTACTTGGAAAACTCAACTGTACTTTCGCAGCTTCAAATCTGTATTCAAAATTTCCCCAAATAATCTGAAAAGTTATAGGGCAATTAGTATATGGAAAGCAGAACCTCTCTGCAACTGAGGTTATGATTCCTTTAACTCTATTATCTGTCAATCTCTTTAATTTTTTTCA
This sequence comes from Bison bison bison, assembly GCF_000754665.1. Taxonomy (NCBI): domain Eukaryota; kingdom Metazoa; phylum Chordata; class Mammalia; order Artiodactyla; family Bovidae; genus Bison; species Bison bison. The sequence goes on from NW_011494872.1 coordinate 1,538,091, forward strand.
CCTGTAAAATGTATTTTTGAGTGTCTTCCGGGACGCCTACCTACCAGCTGTAGAACTGAGGTGTCAAGAATGACTCCATGTCTCAAATCGTATAATCATAAAACTCTTGATGAATATTTGGCTATGTAGGGAGAATGCCATGGACAGAGGAGCCTGGTAGGCTGCAGTCCATGGGGTCACTAAGAGTTGGACACGACTGAGCGACTTCACTTTCCCTTTTCACTTTCATGCATTGGAGAAGGAAATGGCAACCCACTCCAGTGTTCTTGCCTGGAGAATCCCAGGGACGGGGGAGCCTGGTGAGCTGCTGTCTATGGGGTCGCATGGAGTCGGACACGACTGAAGTGACTTAGCAGCAGGGGGTAATTAGTGATAATTATATTAACATGAATTTATTTAGAAGCAAAATAGTTTTAATTTTAATATTCCAGGTCAATTAGTGAATCAATATATATTTTGAAAATGAATGATTCTCTAAGTGAAAAAGAAACTCTTATTTAGAAAGGAGTCACAAGATACTGTTTGGTTACAAGCAAGACAAAATGACTTTTTGCTAGATGTTGTGACATTTTCCCCCAAATCTTTTCAGTGCATCACTGGAAAAAAATAAAGGAGGATGAATGAAGGGCAGCACAAAGAAAGGAAAAACAAAGAAAAGAATATAACAGGAAGGAAGTTTAAATACTAGGCAAGGGACAGGACCTACTACTGTTGAGATCTACCCTCAGTCCAGTCACTTGATAAACATCTCAGTTTGGCCTCATGAGAAGATTGTTAGACTGAGATTGTGGAATCTTGTTCCATAACACCCCACCCAACCCTAGCACCCCTCGAGTTACACCACGTTTCCTTTGCCCTTTGAAATGCCCTTTTCTCTGTGGCTTGACTGTGAGCTTGCTCCATGTTCAGGTATAGCACACAGGTAATTTCCCTGATAGCTCAGCTGGCAAAGAATCTGCCTGCAATGCATGAGACCCCAGTGCGATTCCTGGGTCTGGAAGATCCGCTGGAGAAGCGATAGGCTACCTGCTCCAATATTCTTGGGCCTCTCTTGTGGCTCAGCTGGTAAAGAATCTGTCTGCAATGTGGGAGACCTGAGTTCAATCCCTGGGTTGAGAAGATCCCCTGGAGCAGGGAAAGGCTACCCGCTCCAGTATTCTGACCTGGAGAATTCGATGGACTGTATAGTCCATGGGGTCACAAAGAGTCGGACACGACTGAGTGACTTTCACTTTTACTTTCTAGTAACACTGACAGAGTGTATATCACATGGCAGGTACTTTTCAGAATAATTTGCCTAGACCACCTCATTTCATCCTCCAAACAGTACTGTTACTAGTCTCATTTACCTCGGCTGAGAGTCACTGAGTTAGGGTGTGCCAAGTCATGACTCCAACCCGGGAAGCATAGACTCAGAGCCTAGGTGCTGATCATGGCCTCTGACTGCCCCCTTGTGTGGAGCAAACGCGTGACTTACCTGAGTGCCCACTTTTCTGGCCAAAATGGTCCAGCTGTATGTCTATACCAATGTCCCCTCTTCCCCCTCTTCCCCTTCTGGGGCACTGACTGACAGCTCAGAGTATCACAGAGTTCTCGTCATACCTGGTCACACCCGGCCTGTCTTCCCAGTGGCCTGAGGACCATACTACCTGGGAGTGGACATGAGCACCTAGGTTCCAGAGGCTCCAGGGGACGGACACGTGCCCCAGTCAGACGAGATTCTGCCCAGACTGCATGACCCCGCCCTGGGGATGGAAGCAAACAGGACTGGGCGAAGAGATTCTTCTTGCTGAAACTTTAATACTTCGACTGAAATGATAACCCTTTCAATAATAATGCACACATAATTCAGCTGGATACATTGGGTCCTCTGCTAGGCCACAAAGTTGTTAAGCTTTTCTGGGGAAAATTTGGCCCCTTTTGGTTCTTCTTCAAACCTGCACTTCTCTCTGCCAAGCTAAAGGCTGAATTTTGGATATGTTTCAGAATGTCAAGGAGTGCTTAAGTTCAAAGCGGGGTTAAGTCCAAGGGGGTTACAGTAGGAAAAACTGAGGCCCAGAGAACAGTTTAAGATGAATGAATATTTCTTTCAAGCCTCTCTTTCAGAAAGACACCACAGAGAATAAACATTTTTCACGAGCTACCCTAACATTTAGCTACCAGTTTGAGAAACCCAGGAAGTATATTTGCTCTTACTCTTTTTACTCATTTTGACAGAAGTGAAAAGGCCCACCTCTCTCTGCTAAAGGGAGCTCATGCCTATGAAGTTGCTGGGGCCCAAGTACCAGGTCCCATCTGGGAGATGTCCACAGGCTTATAGGGTTTAGTGCCAGAGACATCATCTGACTTTATATGTTTGCATCAATGTTAACTAGGTAATAAGGCCCATAAATGCTTGCTAGGTGGATGAGGGAACACACAAACTGGTCAGCGAGTAGGTGTGGGCTCCTGAGCATGGGGTGGGTAACTCAGGCTGGAAGGACATGACCTCCAGGGGCTGCCCAGGGGTGGACACAGTGGATAGCTGTCTCTCCAAGCAGGATTCATCTATTAGAGGAAAAGGAGATCAGGGGCATAGCAGATAAGAAAGACAACTGCTGGAAATAAAAGAGAACATGGAAGAGGTGGGGTCAAAATTCAAATCTGAGTGAGGGAGTCCTTCCCACCTTCCTAAAGCAGAAAAGTGTCTCTGGAGACAGAGCACAGCCTGGAATCCCACCCCCTCTTTCTAAGCAGAGCAGAGTTTCCAGCTGGGTTGTGTCTGGGGTTGCCACTCACCCAGGCCCTTCTGTTCTGCCTGATCCGTGATGTTGTAAATGGACAATTCTACAATTATTAGCACTTTTACAGAACTGTGCAACCATCATCACAATCTTATTTCAGATCATTTCTATCACATTTGAGAGTCTTCACACCCATTCCCACCCCTAGTCCCCGGCAACCACTAACCTACCTTCTGTCCTGTTCCCTCTTGAAGCCCTGTGCCTGGGGAAACATAAAGTGCCTGCTAGGAGCTCCATAGGGTTGCAGAGAGTTGGACACAACTGAAGCAACAGCATGCATGCATGCAGGAGTTCCACAGAAGTTTGTTCAATCAAGGTCTTCTTAACTAGCTAAAGGGGCACTAGGTTCAGGGCACTTTCTAAGGAAATCCAACTGTTCTTCCATACACCAGGTGCTTGAATATGGGCTTGCACTTCATTAAGACAACTTGGAAAGTGGTCAGCACAGGATATGCTTTCTGAGCATGAAAGACGAATGTAGAGGAATCAGTGCTATGGTCCCACCACTCCTGCAGATGACAAAGCTGTGCCTTTGACCCCACGGCCAGTGTTCACTCCATGCCGGATCTGGCTGCTACATAAATATATTTGGGAATTTTACTGAAAAGAAAACCTCCCACTATTTTCTGCCTTGAATTTGTTTGAAGTAGTATAACAACAAAAAATATTTTTGCCTAAAAATGAGCTTTACAAATGCAAAATAACACAGAGAACTGAAGAAATTATGTAGGGTTTCTAAGAGCACACATTTTCGGGTCATCTGGCTAAGTTGACCCCGGACTCTTTGGGTGGCTGGCTGTCCAACCTCACCCTTCATTTTGGGTGAGGAGGTACGATTCACATACTTCTACAATCACAGTGACACAAGGGAAAGAATTATTAAAAGGTGTACAAAATAAAAGGAAATTGCTTTTGGTTAAAATATACTTTTTAATTTTGATCAAAATTATCTTATTTTCCTGCATGTGTATTTTACAAATGTAGGATTCTATGGCAGAAACAAGCATGTATGTGCTAAGTCGCTTCAGTCATTAATGTGATAGTTGCTCAGTCCTTTCCAACTCTTTGTGACCCCATGGACTGTAGCCCACCAGGCTCCTCTGTGCATGGGATTCTCCAGGCAAGGCATCCGGAGTGGGTTGCCATTCCCTTCTCCAGGAGATCTTCCTGGGATCTTCCTGACCCAGAGATTGAACCTGAGTCTCCCGCATTGCAGGCAGATTCTTTACCCTCTCAGCCATCAGGGAAGCCCAGAAACAAACATAACTTCCTTTAGAAGTGGTCTAGCTGGTGCACGCCTGTGGAGGGTTGCTTTCTTTTCCCTCAGGGCATATTCTTGTTGGTTCAAGTGAAGGCTAACATAATTTCTTGCCTGAAGTGACTTGGGCTTCAGATGGCAGCTAAATGTGTCCTGGCCTCACAGACTATCTCCCAGGACTTTCAAGTCTTATTGCCCTGAATATCCCATCAAACAAGGGGAGGGTGAACTTCTCTGGACACCCCAACCCACAATTCCCCCTTTATAGAGCATTATTATAAATTACTACAATAAAATTTTACTTTTCTCCCTTAAAATTCCAGTTTATCTGTATAATTTATCAATATGAGTAGTTGTTTTCATGAGTTGGCTTATTTTGCGTGTGTTCTCATCTCCTCAGGGATGCTTACAGCCCCAGTTACAGCTACAGTCTCATCCTAATTATGCAAAATGTACAATTGAAAATGTGGAAAAGAAACAAGTAATAATAAGACAGAGTCAGAGAATTTGATAGTTGAAAGTCACCAAATCTAAGGATGAGGAACTTAAGGCTGAGAGAGATTAAATAATGTGTAGGAATTAAAGAGGAAAAGTGTGAAATAGAAGGTGTTAGTCACTTCACAACTCCATGGACTGTATAGCCTGCCAGGCTCCTCTGTCCATGGAATTCTCCAGGCAAGAATACCATAGTGGAGAGTCATTCCCTTCTTCAGGGGATCTTCAAGACCCAGGGATTGAACCCGAGTGTCCTGCATGGCAGGCAGATTCTTTACCATCTGAGCCACCAGGAAGACCATAGAGAGGCAAGCAGAGGTTTTTACCAAACCTAAAGAGCCTCTTGATGAAAGAAAGAGGAGAGTGAAAAAGTAAGCTTAAAACTCAACATTCAGAAAACTAAGATCATGGCATCTGGTCCCATCACTTCATGGCAAATAGATGGGAGAACAATGGAAACAGTAACAAACTTTATTTTTGGGGCTCCAAAATCACTGCAGATGGTGACTACAGCTATGAAATTAAAACACGCTTGCTCCTTGGATCAATACAAAGAAATAGAGGAAAACAATAGAATGGGAAAGACTAGAGATCTCTTCAAGAAAATTAGAGATACCAAGTGAACATTTCATGCAAAGATGGGCTCAATAAAGGACAGAAATGGTATGGACCTAACAGAAGCAGAAGATATTAAGAAGAGGTGGCAAGAATATACAGAAGAACTGTACAAAAAAAAATCTTCACGATCATGATAATCACGATGGTGTGATCACTCACCTAGAGCCAGACATCCTGGAATGTGAAGTCAAGTGGGCCTTAGGAAGCATCACTACAAACAAAGCTAGTGGAGGTGATGGAATTCCAGTTGAGCTATTCCAAATCGTAAAAGATGATGCTGTGAAAGTGCTGCACTCAGTGTGCCAGCAAATTTGGAAAACTCAGCAGTGGCCGCAGGACTGGAAAAGGTGAGTTTTCATTTCAATCCCAAAGAAAGGCAATGCCAAAGAATGCTCAAACTACTGCACAACTGCACTCATCTCTCATGCTAGTAAAGTAATGTTCAAAATTCTCCAAGCCAGGCTTCAGTAATACATGAACCATGAGCTTCCAGATGTTCAAGCTGGTTTTAGAAAAGGCAGAGGAACCAGAGATCAAATTTCCAACATCCGCTGGATCATCGAAAAAGCAAGAGAGTTCCAGAAAAACATCGACTTCTGGTTTATTGACTATGCCAAAGTCTTTAACTGTATGGATCACAACAAACTGTGAAAAATTCTGAAAGAGATGGGAATACCAGACCACCTTACCTGGCCCCTGAGAAATCTGTATGCAGGTCAGGAAGCAACAGTTAGAACTATACATGGAACAACAGACTGGTTCCAAATTGGGAAAGGAGTACATCAAGGCTGTATATTGTCACCCTGCTTATTTAACATATGCAGAGTACAGTAGGAGAAACGCTGGATGAAGCACAAGCTGGAATCAAGATTGCTGGGAGAAATATCAATAATCTCAGATATGCAGATGACACCACCCTTATGGCAGAAAATAAAGAAGAACTAAGGAGCCTCTTGAAAGTGAAAGAAGAGAGTGAAAATGTTGGCTTAAAACTCAACTTTCAGAAAGCTAAGATCATGGCATCCAGTCCCATCACTTCATGAAAACAGATGGGGAAAGAGTAGAAACAGTGACAGATTTTATTTTCTTGGGCTCCAAAATCACTGCAGATGGTGACTGCAACCATGAAATTGAAAGACACTTGTTTCTTAGAAGAAAAGTTATGACCAGCCTAGACAGCATATTAAAAAGCAGAGGCATTACTTTGCCAACAAAGGTCCATCTAGTCAAAGCTATGGTTTTTCTAGTAGTTATGTATGGGTGTAAGAGTTGGACTATAAAGAAAGCTGAGTGCTGATAATTGATGCTTTCGAACTATGGTGTTGGAGAAGACTCTTGAGAGTCCCTTGGACACAAAGGGGATCTATCCAGTCTATCCTAAAGGAAATCAGTCCTGTATATTCATTGGAAGGGCTGATGCTGAAGCTGAAACTCCAATACTTTGGTCACCTAATGCGAAGAACTGACTCAGTGGAAAAGACCCTGATGTTGGGAAAGACTGAAGGCGGGAGGAGAAGGGGATGACAGAGGATGAGATGGTTGCATGGCATCACCAACTTGATGGACATGAGTCTGAGTAAGCTCCGGGATTTGGTGAAGAACAGGGAAGACTGGCGGGTTGGAGTCTATGGGGTTGCAAAGAGTTGGACATGACTAAGCAACTGAACTGAACTGAAGAATTTGCTACAGAATTTGTATTTTAATAATTAAGTAGATTTATTAAACAAAAACAGATTATACATATGACTGATTTATATAAATATACTTTATACATTATATTTAATAAAATATAATAAACAGGTCTGCTATGGTTAGAATATCAGTTGTAAGAGACTGAAAAAATGACACATTTACCAGCTCAAATTTGCATGTGACTCATTTTAATACAAGGCCCCATTTTATGGTCCTTTCTTTCATTCTAAGAAAACCTGTCAGGTGGATTTTGACTTAGCTTTATGGTTGAAGTACCTAATCTTTCATTCATCATTCATTTTATAATAAATATGTACTGAGTGCCAGTTATGAAGCAAGCACTGATCTCTACTCTGGGATGAAAACCAGAATAAGTCAGATGGGTTTCCTGGCCTTTTGGAGTTTATATGTTACTGAGGAGGCAAATTGTGCACCATGAATCAATCAGTGAGACAGAATTCCTTTTAGTGTCATGCACAGCATAAACAACCTAAGTGTCCATTGACAGAAGAATAGATAAAGAAGATGTTGTACATATATCCAATGGAATATTAGCCATAAAAAAACAACAAAATAATGCCATTTGCAGCAGCATGGACCTTGAGATTATTATACTAAGTGATGTAAGTCAGACATAGAAAGACAAATAACATGTAATATCAGTTAATAAGTGAAATTCAAAAAATAATCCCAATGATTCTGTATATGAAACAGAAACAGACTCACAGGTGTAGTGAACAGATTTGTGGTTGCTGAAGGGGTGGATGGTAGGGGAGGAAAGGAGCAGGAGTTTGGGGTTAGTGGATGCAAACTGTTATTCAGAGGATGCATAAACTGTAAGGTCCTATTCTAGAGCACAAGGAGCTATAGTCAATATCCTGGGATCAACAACAATGGAAAAGAATATGAAAAAGAACGTATGTGTAACTGAATCACCTTGCCATACAGCAGAATTAACACAACACTGTGAATCAATGATACTTCAATTGAGAAAAAAAATAACCCAGGGTGACAAGACGGGAACCAGTAATGGAAGTGGGGGAGGGAAGTGGGGAAGTGAAAAAGAGAAACAGGCAGATTTGAAATATTTTAGAAGAAGAATGGACAAGATTTACTGATGGACTGGATATGGAACAGGGAAACAGGAAGAATCTAAAATGCATGTTGTAAGGATAAGCAACTGAGTGGAAGATGAGGGTTACTGAGACATGGGTCACTTTCTAGTGATCTAGAGGCATCATCTTTATGGCATGATATCAAGAGATTTCCTGTGGCTGTGCTAAATTTCAGCTGACTATCAGACAAATAGGGTTTCCCTGATAGCTCAGTTGGTAAAGAATCTGCCTGACCCTGGTTCGATTCCTGGGTCGGGAAGATGAACTGGAGAAGGGATAGGCTATCCCCTCCAGTACTCTTGGGCTTCCCTTGTGGCTCAGCTGGTAAAGAATCCGCCTGCAATGCTGCAGATCTGGGTTCAATGCCTGGGTTGGGAAAACCCCCTGGAGAAGGAAAAGGCTACCCACCCCAGTATTCTGGCATGGAGAATTTCATGGACTGTATAGTCCATGGGGTTGCAAAGAGTCGGACACCACTGAGTGACTTTCACTTTCATCAGACAAATAAGTGGAAATGTCAAGGAGTCTTCTAATCATATGAGCCTGAAGATGAGGTGAGAGATGTAGCAGCCACTAAAAGATGGGCACTATCCTCCTAGTGAAGTGAAAGTCGCCCAGTCGTGTCCAACTCTTTGCGACTATACTGTCCATGGCATTCTCTGCGGGGAGCTGCCCGTGAGAATGGGGTCTTTTGTCTGAAGGACACAGCTCTGGGAGCTGCCTCAGTCCTTGAGGGTTTGCTTGCAAACATAGCTCTCTGTCCCACCACCCCAGAGATTAGGCGCTTATTTACTGCAGGCACCTGGAGTTCTGTGCAAACTTCTCATGCACAGAGAAATGTTATCTGGTGTAAGAAATAATAACAGGGAGCCATTCCCATGCTCTCAAGATTTCTTGTGACTGTTTGTAAGATGTATAGGCCAACCAAGAAAAAATGTCAACTGTCTTGTCTTTCTCACGCTTTTCTGTATAAATATGAGATGTTGAATAAAGTTGGTGTCAGACTGCGTCCCTTCGTGGTGACGTGTCTGAACCTCTCGACCCCATCTTTGTAGTCTCTTGCTTTAGTTTCTTTCTTAGCCCCGCCGTGCACGTTCTCGGGACCTGATCGACTTTGCCAGCTGGCTCCAGCAATTCTCCAGGCCAGAATACTCCAGGCCATCCCCTCCTCCAGGGGATCTTCCCAACCCAGGGATCAAACCCAGGTCTCCCACATTGCAGGCCAATTCTTTACCAGCTAAACCACCAGCTGAGCCTCCTACAGTTGGGATTTAAAGACAAAGCATCCATGGGAAATTTGAAACTAAAGGAAACCTGGTGCTGTGTCCTGGGTCAATCCTAAGTGTCAGTCAGTTGTGTTCACTTGCTCAATCACGTCCAATTCTTTGCAACCCAATGGATTGCAGCACACCAGGCATCCCTGTAACTTTACCACCTCCTGGAACTTGATCAAACTCGCATCCATTGAGTCAATGATGCTATCCAACCATCTCATCCTGTCATCCCCTTTTCCTCTTGCCTTCAATCTTTCCCAGCATCAGAGCCTTTTCCAATTTGCCAGCTCTTCCCATTATGTGGCCAAAGTATTGGAGCTTCAGCTTCAGCATAATCCTTCCAATGAATATTCAGGACTGATTTCCTTTAGGATGGACTGGTTGGATCTCCTTGCAGTCCAAGGGACTCTCAAGAGTCTTCTCCAACACCACAGTTCAAAAGCATCAGTTCTTTGGTCCTCAGCTTTCTTTATAGTCCAACTCTCACATCCATACATTACTACTGGAAAAACCATAGTTTTGACTATATAGATCTCTGTTGGCAAAGTAATGTCTCTGCTTTTCAATATGCTATCTAGGTTGGTCATAGCTTTTATTCCAAGGAGCAAGCATCTTTTAATTTCATGGCTGCAGTCACCATCTGCAGTGATTTTGGAGCCCAAGAAAATAAAGTCTCTCACTGTTTCCATTGTTTCCCCATCTGTTTTCCATGAAGAGATGGGACCAGATGCCATGATCTTAGTTTTCTAAATGTTCAGTTTTAAGCCAGGCTTTTCACTCTTCTCTTTTACCTTCATCAAGAAACTCTTTAGTTCCTCTTTGCTTTCTGCCATAAGGGTGGTGTCATCTGTATTATCTGAGGTTATTGATATTTCTTCTGCCAATCTTGATTCCAACTTGTGCTTCATCCAGTCCAGCATTTCACTTGATGTACTCTGCATATAAGGTAAATAAGCAGGGTGACAATATACAGCCTTGATATACTCCTTTCCCAATGTGGAACCAGTCTGTTGTTCCATGTCTTGTTCTAACTGTTGGTTCTTGGCCTGCATATATGTTTCTCAGGAGACAGGTGGTCTGGTATTCCCGTCTCTTGAAGAATTTTTCAGTTTTTGTGATCCACACAGTCAGAGGCTTTAGTGTAGTCAATGAAGCAGATATTTTCTGGAATTCTCTTGCTTTTTATATGATCCAATGGATGTTGGCATTTTGATCTCTGGTTCCTCTGCCTTTTCTAAATCCAGCTTGAACATCTGGAAGTTCTTGGTTCACATACTGTTGAACCCTAGCTTGGAGGATTTTGAGCATGACCTTGCTAGCATGTGAAATGAGTGCAATTGTGCTGTAGTTTCAACATTCTTTGGCATTGCCCTTCTTTGGGATTTGGATGAAAACTGACCTTTTCCAGTCCTGTGGCTACTATTGAGTTTTCCAAATTTGCTGACATATTGAGTGTAACACTTTCACAGCATCATCTTTTGGGATTTGAAATAGCTCAACTGAAATTCCATCACCACCACCAGCTTTGTTCTTAGTAGTGCTTTCTAAGGCCCACTTGACTTTGCACTCCAGTATGTCTGGCTCTAGGTGAGTGATCACATCATTGTGGTTTTCTGGGTCATTTTTGTATAGTTCTTCTGTTACTGTTGCCACCTCTTAACCTTGGCTATTTCTGTTAGGTCCATACAATTTCCCAAGTACAGAAGAAAGTTAGAGAAGAGGAGCCCCTGAAGAGGCTGAGAAGGGTTCTTCCAGAAAGGAGGAGAAAACCAGGGGAGTGTGGCACCTCAGAATGTAGCAAAGGAGGATTTATAGAAGGCGGCTAGTCATTTGCAGGGGATCCTGCCCTGAGGTGAGTGTGAGGAAAACAGATAGATGCCAGATGACTGAACTGAAAAAGATGTGAGGCTTTTGAATTTGGCAAAAGCGGAGACAGAAGCTCAGTGGGAATGGATTGGAGTGAATGGAGGCTAAGGATATGGAGGCAGCAAGTGGAGATCATTTCTTTGGGGAGTTTCGCTGTGAAAAGGAACTGAGAAGGAGGAGAAAGCTGAATGGGTTTGGTGATCTATTTTGCTTTCTTTCTTATTTTTAACAGGAGATCTGTTGATAAGAATGTTGCAATAGAAAGGAAACAACTGAACCTGCAAAGCAGACAATTTGGTGAAGCTATCCTGAGTGTGGGAAGTAAATTTAGCAGGGCTGTGAGAACCCAGTGAGACAAATGGTCTACCGCTGTCACTAACACCAGTATCCTCACCATCCTCATCTTCCTTCTCCTCACCATTATCTTTGTCATCCCCATCATCAGCACGACCACCATCATCATCATCCTCACCGCGGTCATCGTCATTATCATCCTCAGCATCACCCCCATCATCACTATTTTTATCACTGTCTTCACCATTGTCCTCATCATTATCAACATCATTGTCATCACCATCAGCACCACAATTATCATCATCATCATCTGTGTAGAGGTTGTTAGCATTTACTTAGGGCCTTTGTATGGGCTCTACATGGAGTATTCTGTCCCCAGATCTTTGCCCAGAGGTTATCCAATCTTCATTTCAAATGTTACCTCTGTGGATAATCCCAGTCACTCAAACTAAAAGAGGACCTCCTGACTCTCTATTCCTAAACACCCAGCTTTATTCCTTATGGTATTTATGACCATCTGGAATTATTTTTTTAATGGGAGATCTATAATACATTTATTTGTTTATTTATTGATCGATTTTATTGCCTCTTGGAAGAAAAAATTCAATGAGATCAGGCACATTGTCTAAAGATTAGAACAAAGATTTATTTATAGTAAGTGAATTCACTCACTTATTTATAGTGAAAGTGAAAGTTGCTCAGTTGTGTCAGACTCTTTGAGACCCCATGGACTGTAGCCTGCCAGGCTCCTCTGTCCGTGGAATTCTCCAGGCTAGAATACTGGAGTGGGTAGCCATTCCCATTCTCCAGGGGATCTTCCCGACCCAGGGATGGAACCCGGGTCTCCCATATTGCAGGCGGATTCTTTACCATCTGAGCCACCAGGGAAGCCTAAGAATGCTGGAGAGGGTAGCCTATCCCTTTTTCAGAGGATCTTCCTGACCTAGGAATTGAACCAGGGTCTTCTACACTGCAGGTGGATTCTTTACCAACTGAGCTACCATCCTCTACTGTTATTTTTATTATTGGCAGGACATTTGTGACCCCAATACAACCAATTTAAAGAAAGAAATAGTTTGTAACACAAACAGAATGCAATTGAATACACTGTACTTTTGAAGCATGATTTTTCTATATTTGTTTTTGAGAAAAATCTCAATCCTTAAGAGCTATAGAGTAGAAGACAAGTACTGGTCAACTCATTAGACCTGGTGTGAAATAATCAAGTTGAATTAATTACCTGTGACCCAACACAGACTATCATTAGCATGGTCACAGGCAAGGCATGATCTCCAGAAGGATGACTGTATGGCTGCCACTCCCCTACCCCAAGCTGGGATGCTCACCTTGTAAGTATCATGGACCAGAACCAAAGCATCCTCTTTGAACAGATGACAGAAACTCACCTGACTTAGGGATGAAACATTCTGGTCAGGAAAGATTAATCTCACAACTCTCTTTGACTCTCATTTACAGTTTTCATAATACCTCGCAAGGTAAACCCTAATCTAATTAAAAATTTTAACTTAAATTCTTAAGATTCTTAACATAGTAAATTCTGTCCAGAATTCTTTCCAATCTGAGCATCTGAAGGTGCCTTTCATTTAACATACTCCAAAATATTTTGACTCATTAAAATTCAGATTTTTTCTGTCTTCTTGCTGCTTTATTGAGGATATTTACTCTAGAATGGCACTGCATTTGTTTTTTTCATGCTCAAATCTGTTTTAAACCAAATTACTATTTGTGTTTCATATAAATCATAGTCAATTGACATATTCTTAGTTAAGAAAAACAATGTTATATGTAGTTTATGACAATTAAAAAAACATTACCCGGGCATTTTAAAAAGCAGTTTTAGTGTAAAATAAAGTACAAAAAACCTGCAATGCTAACAAATAAATCGTATATGAAATGAATTCTATGAAGCAATAACAATTTAAAAAGCAACTTTATGAAATTTGTCTTAAATTTTATACCACATATAATTTACATTTAATGTAAGATACAGAAGCATTTTAAGCTATTTGATATGATGCAGCTTGGGGCTTTTCAACATGATAATTGCTAGGGCTACATGGGTCTTAAGATGACAGGCAATCAAGAAGCTATATACGAAAATGAACAATAAAGGACAAACCCTGGGAATTGGTAAGGAAAGAATAGCAGCTTTCTCTTGCTCTCCTTAATGTCTGTTTTTATGTAAGCATCTATTATAATTTTAAATTTAGGCTTTTTAAAAAAAAAGTCAAAGTGATGCTGCATGCAATTAAGAGTCACATATTTTCCTGCTCCTAAACCAACAGCTTTCAAGTCTGATAAAAAATAATCTAAGTAGGAAACCTCTTTGCTGCTTCTTGTTTTTTTAGACATTATTTACTAACTCTTATGAGAATGAGGAAGTAGCTCCCTTTCATCTCATTTCCTGGCCCCATCATCACACACACACACCCTTACAACACACACATATCCTCACCACACACACACACACACCCTCACCACCCACACACCCTCATCAAACATGTACACACACACACACGCATACAACCTCATCAAACATACACACACTCTCACCACAAACACACATAGGCATACACACCCCTGCACACACAGACAACACACACATTTCCTGTGCACAGCTCTCATTCTCTTAATAGAGAGAACTGGGACACATTTTGGTAGAATTCATGTTCAGAGTTTCTGTTAAGCTCACACAGTCCTGTCCTCAGGGTGGAGCCTCCAGGATGACAGAGCTCCATGAGCTGGTTGGCGTCTGTGGGGAATTTCTCCCCCAGCCTGTCACCTCACTGGGGTCAAATCTTCCTTTCCAGGCAATGGGAATTCTCCAGGGAAGGCATCTTCAGTACCTGGGGTGGGGATGTAGTCCTCTTGGTCAGGGTTTTGGAGTTGGGATGTGTTAACCAGGGGCTTCCCCAGTTGTGCTAGTGGTAAAGAACCCACTTGTCAATGCAGGGGATGCAGATTCAATCCCCCGATGGGGAAGATCCCCTGGAGGAGGGCGTGACAACCACTTCAGTATTCTTGCCTGGAGAATCCCATGGACAAAGGAACCTCGTGGGCTATAGTCCATAGAGTTGCAAAGAACCAGACATGACTAAAGCAACTTAGCATGCATGCAGGCATATGTTAACCATCTCCCTGCCTGTTCTCAGTACAGTATCCTTCCCCCTCTCCACCAGGGTGCTGGGACCATACCATCGTCTGCATTTCTCCAGTATTCTTAGGGTCGGGGAGGGTGAGCTACCTGCTATGTGGAGTTGGAGGGATGGCTCTGGGGTCTAATGGCTTCTCTAACAAACTTAAGAGAAGCCTTCTGTCTTAGCCTCTTCCTTTCCGTGTCCAGAGGAATGTTTTGTCCACATCACATTATAATCCCCTCACTCTGTGGCTCTTGCAGCTGCTTTAGGGTTTCACGTTCTGTTAAATCAGTTACCACTTGTCCATATGCTTTCCAGCCTTGTTTGTGTTCTTTTTCTTTTTTTATTTCCTGTGTCCTAGTGTGTTAAGACCTTTTAAAAACTCTTTACATTCAATTTATTGGGATTTCAGAAAGGGATCAGAGGTGAATGCATGCATTCAATCCACCATCTTGATTCAGACATCCTGAAATCTGATTCTTCACAAAGCTGTTTTAAATTGCATTTAAGAAAAACATAGGTTTTTATATGAGATAGTCTAGTAGGAGAGTATTAGCACAGTATATTAACCAACGTTGATGCAGATTGCGGGGAACAGACTGACGGAATAAAAAAGTAAAACTTTGCTTTAATAAAAGATGATTTCTATTGTTTAAAAATGTTATTTGGAATCATGTATAGGAATCATCTCTCTAAACACAAACTTTAGTATCCAATTAAAAGTGGGCCATGGGAACTATATTCAAAATCTTATAATGGAAAAGAATCTGAAAAAGAATAGGTATATGTGTGTGTATAACTGAATCACTTTGCAGCACACCTGAAACTAATATGACATTGTAAATCAACCAACAACCATATGGTCCATTAAAAAATGGACCATACGTAAACTGGCGCAGCCACTCTGGAGAACAGTATGAGGTTCCTTAAAAAACGAAAAACACAGCTACCATATGATTCAGCAGTAACACCCCTGAGCACATATCCAGAGAAAACCATGATTCAAAAAGATTCATGAACCTCGTTCACAATAGCCAAGACATGGACACAAACTAAATGTCCATTGACAGATAAATGGATAAAGAAGATGTGATACATATATACAGTGGAATATTACTCAGCCATAAAAATGAAATTATGCCATTTGCAGCAATATGAATGGACCTAGAGCTTATCATACTAAGTGCAGTAAGAAAAAGAGAAAAACAAATATCATATCACTCATATGTGGAATCTAAAAAAGTAATAGAAATGAATTTATTTACAAAACAGAAATAGACTCACAGACATAGAAAACAAACTTACAACTACCAAGGGGGAAAGATGGTGGAGTAGAGGGATAAATCAGGACTTTGGGAGTAACAGATTCATACTACTATATATAAAATAGATAAACAACAAGAACCTACTGTATAGCACAGGGGTCTCTACTAAATATTTTATAATAACTTACTCGGGAAAAGAATCTGAAAATATATATAATTGAATCAGTTTGTCATATGCCTGAAACTAACACAACATTGTAAATCAACTATACTTCAATAAAAAATAAAATTTCAAAAGTAGATCATGAAGAACATTGGGCATGACGTAGTTTGTCTATTTTTGTATAAGGACCAGGCGTAGTCCAGACAGTATGAAAAGCACATATAAATTCTGCCACATTAAAAGTAAACCACAGTCAATGATCACCCGACTAACTAGAGAGAGGAAAGATAGCAGGTAAATGTGGAGGTTCATGGCTCTGTTATTTAACCAAGTATGACTAGACAGTGATTACAACTGTGTTAATATGAGCATCACTTTACAAGTATCTTTTCTAATGTGTTAAGATAGAGGACAGCTTGAGACGACATTTCATCAAAACAAGTAAACCAATGGTTTACTCATTTATTGCCTTCAATCACTTACACAGCTGGTATGAACATTTGTTAGGTCACAAGTTAACAGAAGCAAAAGTGTGTTGCAGTAATTAACTTATGAAAGCAATCAATGTAAGCAACATATGCATGAACATTCTCACACAGTAGTGCATATGGTTAATTAAAGTCTGACATAAATTAGATCTATTTAACCTTATTTCAAGGACCATTGGCAGCTTTTTGTGAAATGCCCATATGTCTTAACTAAGGTGATTAACTGCAATTTAGTAATGACCTCTGAAAAAAATAGCCAAAGCCTCATCGTTTATTACTGGGTTAGCAGCAAACATGACTCAAATGCTCTGTTTGCTTTCAAGGTGATTCAAAAAGTCAAGACTGGATAAAACACAAAGAAGCCAACTCAAGGGATCAGTCTCTCTGGAAATAATTGATACATTTTTATAAAGAAAAATTTTCCTTTGTTAATTGTGAAACTATAAAATATACCATAACTGCTTCTCCCAGATGCAATATACTTGAATTGCTTTAAGTAAATTGCTTGATGTCTTTTTCTCTTTATTTACTTTCTAAATATGATTCCACAGATAAATTAATACTTGATGTGGCCAAGGTATGTCATGCTACTCTACATAAAGACCTCCGTTAACTTTGTGATATGTAGGTTCATATTTTTATTATGAATTTAATATTACATTTTTATTATTATGCACATTTTTCTGCAAAGATGATTTAAGACAGCATAAAAATGGCCACATATCTAATGAGATCAGTGCAGAATAAGAAGTCAGATGTAAGAACAGGAGGGCAACATGAATTGTTAATATTCCTAGCAGGTACGACCATGCCTCAAGCTTTACACTGAACTTACTAATATTCAAGACAAAACGTTTCCTGAACAAAAACAAAAAAGCAAGTTAAATAACATACATTTCATCTAAGAAAAGAATCAAATATGGCCCCTGCCCTTGGTGCTTCTTGTCATAATGCTGTGTCTAATATGAATAGATAGCAAGAGTGTTCTTGATGTCCTTCCTTAATAATTTTGTCAACATTTCTACTTCATCAAAACTATATTTAACAAGTTGTACACACTTTGAATTATCCTAGATAAGATGAAAATTTTTGACGCTCTGGATTTTGCATATTCTTATCCTAAGCCACACTCCTATGCCCTATTAAATGTCTGTCTTAATCTAATGCATCCTAGTTACATCCAGCAAAACTCAAGGTTTGCAGTTTAAAGTCTCATGAAACACATGGAGTTGGTTTTGCAATTTCAAAAGGTAAAAGTTTTAACTAATATACGTCATATTTGAATAAATAAGAGACCATGCCAGAGACGTCCTGGCGCCCAGACAAGTTAAAGTGCCTTGTGTGGCGGTGACGTTCTGTGCTGGGGGTGGCTCGTGCAGTTCATGCTGTGCATCTGGTCTTACTCCACTGAATATTTATTTTCTCTTCCCTTTGATTAACTGACGCGAGCTTTTATCCCTCCTTCCGCATCCACATCAGTGTGACAATAGATCAGTCATCACCCTCAACTCCCTCCTATAAACACAGGAGGGACCTCAGTTTGGGCACCACATTCTACCACTCAAACTTTGCAAGGCATGTGGGAGGAGAACCTATTTATGGTTCTACAACTAGACAACCTTAGTTATGAGTCAACATTTATGAAGTTATGTTTTTAAAATATCGCTTCCATAACTGATGGATTATATGATCACAAGGGTCCTCCTAAACTCATATCCACATGCCCCTCATAGAGCTCTGGACACAGGACTGAGGACTGGGATCGTGCCTCAGGATGCCCTCTGAGTCTCTGGTGGCAATGACCAAGTCTCATTTATCCTTACATCTCCAATACTAAGTCAAAGTGCCTGGCACAGCACGTTCAATAAATGTTGGTTGATTAAGAAATTAATAAATGAAAAATCAAAAGCTTATGGCACCCGCAGAGTAGGAAACTTTGTTGGGAATATTACCAGTTCATCCTAATGTCTAGTTTCCAAGGCAATTAGAATAATTTTTCTGGCTGTACTAGTTTGTATTCCCACTAACAGTGTAAGAGGGTTCCCTTTTCTCCACACCCTCTCCAGCATTTATTGCTTGTAGACTTTTGGATCGCAGCCATTCTGACTGGCGTGAAATGGTACCTCATCATGGTTTTGATTTGCATTTCTCTGATAATGAGTGATGTTGAGCATCTTTTCATGTGTTTGTTAGCCATCTGTATGCCTTCTTTGGAGTAATGTTTATTTAGTTCTTTGGCCCATTTTTTGATTGGGTCGTTTATTTTTCTGGAACTGAGCTGCAGGAGTTGCTTGTGTATTTTTGAGGTTAGATGTTTGTCAGTTGCTTCATTTGCTATTATTTTCTCCCATTCTGAAGGCTGTCTTTTCACCTTGCTTATAGTTTCTTTTGTTGTGTAGTAGCTTTTAATTTTAATTAGATCCCATTTGTTTATTTTTGCTTTTATTTCCAGTATTCTGGGAGGTGGGTCATAGAGGATCCTGCTGTGATGTATGTTGGAGAGTGTTTTGCCTATGTTGTCCTCTAGGAGTTTTATAGTTTCTGGTCTTACATTTAGATCTTTAATCCATTTTGAGTTTATTTTTGTGTATGGTGTTAGAAAGTGTTCTAGTTCATTCTTTTACAAGTGGTTGACCAGTTTTCCCAGCACCACTTGTTAAAGAGATTGTCTTTAATCCATTGTATATTCTTTCCTCCTTTGTCAAAGATAAGGTGCCCATAGGTGCATGGATTTATCTCTGGGCTTTCTATTTTGTTCCATTGATCTATATTTCTGTCTTTGTGCCAGTACCATACTGTCTTGATGACTGTGGCTTTGTAGTAGAGCCTGAAGTTAGGCAGGTTGATTCCTCCAGTTCCATTCTTCTTTCTCAAGATAGCTTTGGCTATTCGAGGTTTTTTGTATTTCCATACGTATTGTGAAATTATTTGTTCTAGCTCTGTGAAGAATACCGTTGGTAGCTTGATAGGGATTGCATTGAATCTATAGATTGCTTTGGGTAGTATACTCATTTTCACTATATTGATTCTTCCAATCCATGAACATGGTATATTTCTCCATCTATTAGTGTCCTCTTTGATTTCTTTCATCAGTGTTTTATAGTTTTCTATATACAGGTCTTTAGTTTCTTGGAGATTCCTTAAAAAATTGGAAATAGAACTGCCATACGACCCAGCAATCCCACTGCTGGGCATACACACAGAGGAAACCAGAATTGAAAGAGACACGTGTACCCAAATGTTCATCACAGCACTGTTTATAATAGCCAGGACATGGAAGCAACCTAGATATCCATCAGCAGATGAATGGATAAGAAAGCTGTGGTACATATACACAATGGAGTATTAAAAGAATACATTAAAACGAATACATTTGAATCAGTTCTAATGAAGTGGATGAAACTGGAGCCTATTATACAGAGTGAAATAAGCCAGAAAGAAAAACACCAATACAGTATACTAACGCATATATATGGAATTTAGAAAGATGGTAACGACAACCCTGTATGTGAGACAGCAAAAGAGACACTGATGTATAGAACAGTCTTTTGGACTCTGTGGGAGAGGGAGGGGGGGATGATTTGGGAGAATGGCATTAAAACATGTATAATATCATATAAGAATTGAATCACCAGTCCAGGTTTGATGCAGGATACAGGAAGCTTGGGGCTGGTGCACTGGGAGGCGGGAGAGGGGTTCAGGATGGGGAACATGTGTACACCCATGGCAGATGCATGTTGATGTATGGCCAAACCAATACAATATTGTAAAGTTTAAAATAAAAAAAAAGAAAGAAAAAAAAGAAAAAAAAATAACTTTTTTGCACTGATACATGTGTAGACAGACATTAGAGTTTACTCTCTATATTATCTATCTAGGAATTTCTTTTTTTCTACATTAAAGGTTAATCTGAAAATAAAATGAAGGCTTCTCATGCTACCATGGATCTAAAATATTCCAAGCCTTCTGTTTGTATTCTCTGATGTTAAAATTAACTTAAACAGGCTACAATTCATAGGGTCGCAAAGAGCAGGACACAACTGAGTGAATAACACTTTCAAGGAAATTAAGAAAATTTCCTTCAAGGTGGTTAAAGGATAATAGAAAGTTATTTAATGGTAAGAGTCTTCCTATGGGGAAAATATATTAATACAAATATAACCCATGGAGTGATTATGAAGCATACACTGTGGAATCTCCAAGGTTCTTCTGGGTCTTTTTGGAATGGGTTCTTTCAACTGTATATAGTCCTTATAACATTGAATGCTTGTGCATATTTTAGATCATCCTTTCCCTAAATTCAGTGAAGCACCCAATAAAATTTTTGACCAAACTGGCTAAAAGCAAAGTTTGTATTTCTGATTTAGCCAGTTAACTGAGAATATCACAAACTAAGAAATTTGCAATCTTTTATGTATCCAAGGAATTGATTCATGTTAGAAAGATTAACGTAAAAGCTTTGGTTTCTTCTCAAGTAAACTTATCTATCTGCATTCCCTTGTTTTACTGGGATAAGATTGACATAAACCACTGTATTATTTTAAGCTGTACAACATAATGATTTCACACACACACACACACACATATTGTAAAATGATCCCCACAATAAGTTTAGTTAACATGCATAGTTACAAAGTTTTTCTTATGATGAGAACTTTAAGATCTGTTTCTTAGTAACTTTCAAATGTATATTTGAAGCAATTTCATTGCTTAAGGAGTTCTAAGCAATATATATGTTTTAACATTCAATTTTTAGATGCTTTCTCCTTTTCATGTATTTATTTCCTGGACTAAATCTTTCAAGGTCATCCTTTTCTTCCTTTGATCCTTTAAAGTTCTCTCACCAGGCTCCATCGTCCTTGGGATTCTCCAGGCAAGAACACTGGAGTG
This sequence comes from Bison bison bison, assembly GCF_000754665.1. Taxonomy (NCBI): domain Eukaryota; kingdom Metazoa; phylum Chordata; class Mammalia; order Artiodactyla; family Bovidae; genus Bison; species Bison bison. Next base: position 1,559,450 of record NW_011494872.1, read on the forward strand.
GGTTGCCATTTCCTTCTCCAATGCATGAAAGTGAAAAGTGAAAGTGAAGTTGCTCAGTCGTGTCCGACTCTTAGCAACCCCATGGACTGCAGCCTACCAGGCTCCTCCATCCATGGGATATTTCCAGGCAAGAGTACTGGAGTGGGGTGCCATTGCCTTCTCTGATAGGAATGGGAACAAGGTTTATTGAATAGTTGTTGTGACCAGGAATTGCACCTGCCTAGAGGGCTGTGTGTTCAGAATCACCAGCACAAAAACAGGTGGAAAAACACACCTGCATTGTTCACCTATGAATGACTAACTTAATATCAATATATTCAATTAAAATAAGACAAATTCACTGGGTCCCAGTTCAAGATGGCAATGCAGGGAGATCCTGAGCTCTTTTCTCACGGATGCACTGAGTCTACAGCTGTACATGGAATGGTTTCTTTTTTAGAAGAACTGAAGGGGCGATGGAGAAGAAAACCGCGTGGAGGCTGGGCCTCCTCTTGCCATAAACCCTGCCTCTTGCCCAGTGACGGAAGCTCCTCCCTGAGGAGCGGAGGTTTCAAGCCTTGACTTTTAGGACCTGTGTCTGAGCCCCTTAAACATCTAAATTTGAGAACCAGTGAGGCTTCTGTCCTGAGGGCAAACAACAAACAGCTCTTAAAAGGCTTGTGTGCTTGAGCTCAGCTGCCCCAGGGCCCAGCTTAAAGGCAGCTGATCACTCCCAGCTCAAAGTGAAGTAGGCTCAGCTGCTGTAGTAAAGAAGGCCCTGAGCTGGCGTCTGACTCCACTCCGCACCCCCCCGGAGCCTGCTGGCTACTCTCCTGGGTGGAGACAGGCGGGCGCCAACCCCATGCTGTCTCCTTGCTGTTTCTGGGGGAGCACCCACATGTCTGGTTCCCTGATGTCTGTGGTCACCACCAGGCGACACCACTCAACTGCCCTGCTGTGGAGGTCAGGAGGGCTTGCCTTCCTGGTCCCATGAGACTCTGATGGTTGGTGTTTCCCCACAAGGAGCCCATACTCCTGTCTGGTCCCCTGATGTTTGCTGCTGCCTAGGGACACCCCTATGTTGCCTGACCCTGGTGGCCAGCAGTATACTGTAGGACCACAACCAGTGGAGAAAGATTTTTTTAAACAGCTGTCTCCACCGGAGCACAGCAGGAGGCAACACACCCAGGAGGCTGGTCCTTCAGTGAAGAAGGCTGATTTGCTGATTTGCTAATCCTTATGGCTGTGGTCCAAATGGCAATCCACTCCAGTACTATTGCCTGGAAAATCCCATGGACAGAGGAGCCTGGTGGGCTACAGTCCATGGGGTCGCAAAGAGTTGGACACGACTGAGTGACTTCACTTTCACTTTCATGGCTGTGGTCCAAGGGGTAGGCTTCTAACTATTCACACATCTGGAGCTGACTGTAATCCTTTTCAGAGACCTTGGAAGGTGGGTGATATCTTCACCCTCTCCCTCTGCTTTGCCCCAGGGAAGTGTCTCCTGGTGGGGAGCTGTATATGTGACTGGGGCCTGGGTTTTTAACCTGTGGTGCCCCAGTTTTTGTGGCTGGCTCTGGTGGCTGGTGGAGGGGAGACCTGCATTCCTGGGCCCCATAGGACTCTCCTTCAGAGAAATGTTTCTCAAGAGGCTCCCACCCCCAGGGCACTGTGTAGCTAGCAAACTGAATCCCCTCCCACCTCCCCAGGGCAAGTCTTTCTGTGAAGGAGGCCTCTCTGCCATCCTGGAACTTCAGGTTTGGCACATATATCCAGTGGTGCCAGACTGGATCTCAGGAACATAGGCTCTGGATGCTGCCTTGATGCCCTCCCTCTCTCTTGCTCCAGACTGCTGGTGTTTATCAGAAAAGAGCTTATACATTCCTCTGGAGCCCCAAGTTTTTGCAACTGCCACCCAGAGCCACCTCCATATCTCCTGGCTTGGGTGGCCAGTGGGACTTACACTAATGGTCCTACAGGACTGTATATATTTTAAATAAATACTTTAAAAAAAGTTTTTGCCTGCCTGAAGCTCTTGGCTTCCAATCAGGCTGAATGAAGTGCTGAGATCCTCTCATTAGGGGATCCTCTATCAGGTCTTGGGTTAAGGTTAAGGGGTTAAGGGTTAGTTGCTCAGTCATGCCCGACTCTTTGTGACCCCATGGACTGCAGCCCACCAGGCTCCTCTGTCCATGGGATTCTCCATGCAAGAATGCTGGAGTGGGCTGCCATTTCCTTCTCCAGGGGATCTTCCTGACCCAGGGATCGAACACAGGTCTCCTGCACTGCAGGTAGATTCTTTACTGATGGAGCCTCAAGGGAAGCTATCAGGTCTTGGCACACTCTCAACTACTATGAACCATTAAAAATGTAATAGGCTCTTAGAAAATCACAAAGATTTGAGAGAAAAGAAAGAGCTGAGGCAGGATTGAGTGACAAGGTTCATCTCCTACATGAGGCCACTCCTTCAAGGCTGGAAGAGGTTGCTGTTTCAACTACTATAGAAGCCAAGACAGAGTCAAGTACAATGAAGAAACAGAGGAATATTTTCCAAATGAAAGAATAATATAAAACCTTAGGAGAATACTTTAATGAAAGTGATAAGTCATTTACCTAAAAAATGAATTCTAAGTAACAGTCATTAAGATGCTCACCAACCTGGGGAGAAGAATGGATGAACTTCAATAAAGAGATGGAAAACATAAGAAAGCACCAAATGGAAGCCACAGAGCTTAACAATGCATTAATTGAACTGTAGAATACAGCAGAAAAATTTAACAGCAGACTAGATGAAGCCATGAAATTAAAAGACGCTTGCTCTTTGGAAGAAAAGTTGTGACCAACCTGGACAGCATATTAAAAAGTAGAGACATAACTTTGCCAAAAAAGGTCCATCTACTCAAAACTATGGTTTTTCCAGTAGTCATATATGGATGTGAGAGTTGGACTGTGAAGAAAGCTGAGCACCAAAGAATTGATGCTTTTGAACTGTGGTGTTGAAGAAGACTCTTGAGAGTCCCTTGGACTGCAAGGAGATCCAAACAGTCCATCCTAAAGGAAATCAGTCCTGACTATGCATTGGAAGGACTGATGCTGAAGCTGAAACTCTAATACTTTGGCCACCTGATGCAAAGAACTGACTCATTGGAAAAGACCCTGACGCTGGGAAAGATTGAAGGCAGGAGAAAAAGGAATTGACAGAGGATAAGATGGTTGGATGACATCACCGACTCAATGGACATGAGTTTGAGTAAACTCCGGGAGTTGGCGATGGACAGGGAGGCCTGGTGTGCTGTAGTCCATGGGGTTGCAAAGAGTAGGACATGACTGAGCAACTGAACTGAGCTGAACTGAACTAAGATGAAGCAGAAGAAAGGATAAGTCAACAGAAGACAAGACAATGTAACTCATCTAATTGGGGCAGTAAAAAGAATGAAAAAAAAAGTGAATATAGCTTAAGAGACTTATGGGACAATGTCAAACAGATATTCATATCATGGGGCTCCCAGAAGAATAGATGGAGAAAGGAAAAGAAATTTTATTTGAGGAAATAATGCCAAAATCCTCCTTAACTTGGGGGTAGGAAACAGACATTTAGATCCAAGAAACCTAGAGAGTTCCAAATAAGATGAACCCAGAGAGACCCATATACCAAGACACTTTATAATCCAAAAATTAAAAAGTTAAAGATGAGAAAATATTAAAATCAACAAGAGAAAAACTGCTTTTCATGTACGAGGGAACCCTAATGACTGTCAGCAGGTTTTCAGCAGAAACTTTGCAGCCCCAAAGAGAGTGGCGTGACATATTCAAAGTGCTGAAAGAAAATAAAACCTTCCAATCAAGAATACTCTATCTAGCAGAGTTATCGTTCAGAACTGGATGAGAGAGAAAGAGTCTTCCAGACAATCAAAAGCTAAAGGAATTCATCACCACCAAATTAGCCTTACAAGAAATAATAAAGGGACTTCTTTTAGCTGAAAGGCAAGGGTGCTAATTAGTAATAAGAAAACACTGGAAAAGTAAATGTATAGTAATAAAATAGTGGAGTAATCATTTATAAAGCTAGTATGGATGTTCATAGACAAATTAATAAAAATAACTAGGATTACAGTAATTAGTTAAGGAATGCTGCTGCTGCCAAGTCGCTTCAGTCATGTCTGACTCTGTGCGACCCCATAGATGGCAGCCCACCAGGCTCCCCCGTCCCTGGGATTCCCCAGGCAAGAACACTGGAGTGGGTTGCCATTTCCTTCTCCAATGCATGAAAGTAAAAATTGAAAGGGAAGGCACTCAGTCGTGTCCAACTCTTAGAGACCCCATGGACTGCAGCCCACCAGGCTCCTCTGTCCATGGGGTTTTCCAGGCGAGAGTACTGGAGTGGATTGCCATTGCCTTCTCCAAGTTAAGGAATACATGAGACAAAAAGGTGTGACATTAAGAACATAAAATATGCTGGAGTGAATAAAATGTTGAATAGTAGAGTAATAAATTCATAAATGTAGTACAATCCTAGATAAAAATTTAATTAATGAGAACAATAAAGTATGCAATGTACAGGATATGGTTAAGGTACAGGATATGGTACAGGATATGGTTAAGTTGGCATTCACACTATTTGCGTCTCTAAATATTTTCTTCTCTCTCTCTTTTTTTTTTTTTTACCATATCACTAGGCATGTGGAAATCTTAGTTTCCTGACCAGGGATCAAACTCACAGCCTCTGCAGTGAAGCCTTTTTCCTCCCAATTTATTTTATCATTCATTTTATCTAGATGAAATGACTATATATTTTGAGACACTGAATTTATTTGAAATGCTTACTGTCTTAGTCCCATTGTCACCTATTTGGGTTAAAATTCTTTGTAGAAATCTCTAAGTTCTCCAGAGTCAAAGGAGGCCACATTAAAAAAACAAATCATAAAATAAGAGATCATTTGCTTCTTTGATTTGTAGTATAAACAAAAGTTTTTCAAAGTGAGATATAAACAAGTTATATTTACTGGAAAAATTTAAACTTGTTATAGTTGACATATCTGAGGATCTCAGTGGAACTTAGTCCAGGGACATTTGCCACATATTAAAACTAAAGAATTCTGAGTTATAAACATTTTAGCATTTCCACATGGCTAATAAAGAACCACAAAGTACTACTGAAACTGCTATAAAATTTCCTGCTGTGAGACCAAAGTTAGCTAGTTTGTAGAACTCAATTCCTTGTGTCAATATTTTCTGAGGCTTAGGTTTGTTTTTTCTTTTAAATGAAATCTCTGAGTCTTGA
>NW_011494872.1:1564809-1570229 GCF_000754665.1 Bison bison bison
TGTCTTAACATTTACCAAGTGGCTATGGTCTTGGAAACTTGTTGCAGCACATCATTTGACCCTAAATATTTTCAATAAAAACATTTCAATAAAATATTTTCCTTAAAGTGCTATATAGAAAAGATTTTGAATTTTCACAATTAGAAATATACCCCCCCTGCCCCCACGCCGCCAAAGAATTAAACGGAGAAGGCAATGGCAACCCACTCCAGTACTCTTGCCTGGAGAATCCCATGGACCGAGGAGCCTGGTAGGCTGCCGTCCATGGGGTTGCACAGAGTCGGACACGACTGACTTGACTTAGCAGCAGCAGCAGCAGCAAAGAATTAAAAGGATGATTCTAAGGAACATTAGGGCTGTTGGCACCTCTTATATATTTCTCATTGTCTTTTAACACAGTTTGGGACTTAGGAAACCATTTGGTACCATTGCTTACATAACTACCTACATGACCAGAAGTAATAATTGTAGTTAAAAATATTTGATTTCCAGAAACCAGAATTCAATGTAAAAAGAGAAAGAAGAGAAAGAAAGAAGTGCCTCAGAAGACACTGTGGACAGATGCTTCTCATAAACAATGTGAGCAGATTGGTTTTTAATATACAGTGTAGCTTTTCATGAGCTGGTAATTTTTTGCAGCAGTAATATTAATTAATCTTTTTCTATGCAGTGCTGGGTCCCAAACCAATACAATTCTGTGGGGCAGAGCAGTTTATCATCTTCCCCAGCAGTTAAAGAAATGAATGAAGGTGGATCCCTGAAGGCAAAAGGCTGAGCCCACAGACACGCCATCTCTGCTCTTAGCACAGTCTCCTTTCTGTAGGGGACACTGTAGGACTGCGCCCGGGTCAGCCATGTGGCTGAGACACAGCTTCTTTTTGCTTTCTGCCTTTTCTCTTGCCTTTTCATGTCTGTTTTCGCCAGGAGAGATGGAGTAATCTTTACCCACCATCCATAGAATCACACATCTAAGCATGGAAGTGTCAAATCTTTTGCAGACTTCTGACTACATTGAAGGGCTTCCCTAGTAGCTCAGATGGTAAAGCATCTGCCTGCAGTGCAGGAGACCTGGGTTCGATCCCTGGGTCAGGAAGATCTCTTGGAGAAGGAAATGGCAACCCATTCCAGTATTCTTGCCTGGAGAATTCCATTGAAGAGGAGCCTGGTGGGCTGCAGTCCATGGGGTCGCAAAGAGTCGGACACGACTGAGCAACTAACATACATACACACGCACACATACACACACACACACACACACTACATTTCGTATGAAATACAAAGTCTCAGCTCACAAGGTTCTGTGCTGTAGATGGTCGTCCCCTGCAGCAGTACCTTGCCTTAGTCTGCAGGGCTTCAGATGAAACCTTTCCCTGGCTTCCCTGAACTACTGAGCAAGCTCCTCCCTCCCACAAGCTGTTTTCTACCCAAAATCCTCCTTCCTAGCCGGATGACACCACCTTCAAATTTTAATAAAGCCACCTGGCATTTTCTCCCTGCTATGGTTCCATTTATTTTCCTTTAAAGCTCATATCATGAGTTCTAATTGTATATGTACATTTGGGTATTTGTTTTTTGTTTGTTTGTTTTATAATCCTGCTGCTGCTGCTGCTAAGTCGCTTCAGTCGTGTCTGACTCTGTGCGACCCCATAGGCGGCAGCTCACTAGGCTCCCTCGTCCTTGGGATTCTCCAGGCAAGAACACTGGAGTGGGTTGCCATTGCCTTCTGTAAACTCCAAGAGACCACGCACCTAGGCTGTTTTGGCTGGAACATGCCAGAAAAGCAACTGGTACACAGTAGGCACTCAGTTAAAGAATGGTTGGATGTATAAGGAGATGGTTATTTGTAGATCTAGTCTCTTTTAAAAAATTAATTAATTTATTTGACTGCTTTGGGTCTTAGTCACGGCATGTGGGATCTGGTTTCCTGGCCAGGAATTGAACCTGGGCCCCCTGCACTGGAAGCATGGAGTCTTAGGCACTGGGCTACCAGGGAATTCCCTTGTAGATCTATTCTGATGATGTTGGTCTCTTAGCCATATATTTGGCTGGTCAGGAAGATCGTTTGGTTTTTAAAGTAAAAATAAAAGACACATGTTTCATTTTCAACAAGAATTTTTTTGAGACAATATATTCACCATTTTGTTCCAATACTGTCTGCCATTTTTCAGGTGACTTCATAATTCCATTTTTCCCCAAATTTTTAGTCTTCTTTGAGCAAAAGAGCTGTTCCAGGTATCCTTTACAGTTTTCCAGGGAATAAATTTATTTTCCATTAAGAGAATTTTGTGAAGATCGAAATAAATCCATAGGTATAAGGTTTGGTGAATTCAGTGGATGAATCCAAACTTCCCAGCTAAGCTGTAACAGTTTTTTTGCCTGGTTGTCAAAGAAACATGCGGTCTTGTGTTATCCTGATGGAAGATGATATATTTTCTGTTGACTAATTGTGTACACTTTTCATTGAGTACTGCTTTCAGTTGGTCTAACTGGGAGCAGTACCTGTTGGAATTAATTCTTTGGCTTTCCAGAAGGAGCTCATAATAGAGTACTCCCTTCCAATTCCACCATATACACAACATTGCTTTCTTTGGATGAAGACTGGGCTTTGGTGTGGTTGGTGATGGTTCTCTTCGTTTGTCCCATGATTTTTTCTGTTCCACATTATTGTACAGTATCCACTTTTCATTGCTCATCACAATTTGCTTTAAAAATAGACTGTTTTCACTGTGTTTAAGTGAGGAATTGCATGCAGAAATGCAGTCAAGGAGGTTTTTTCACTTATGTGGAACCCAAACATCAAAGTAATTAACATAACCAAGTTGGTGCAAATGATTTTCACCACTTGATTTGGATATTCTGAGTATGTTGGCTACCTCCCTTGTGGTATAACATTGTTTGTTCTCAATGTCTTGATTTGATCTCTATCAACATCAACTGGCCTATTGGACTGCAGTATCATCAAGAGAGAAATTTCCAGCATGAAACTTCCAAAACCACTTGTGACACATTCAATCAGTCACAGCACCCTCTCCACATACCGCACAAATCTTTTTGTGTTTCAGTTGCATTTTTACCTTTCTTGAAATAATAAAATATAATATGCCAAAAATGTTGCTTTTTTCTTCCACCTTCAGTTCTAAAATGGCTACATAAAAATTCACCAATTTTGATAACGTTTTTTTTTTTTTTTTAACTGCACACTGCAATGACAGCTGTCACAGAACAATCTAGTGGCTCAGATGGTAAAGAATCGGCCTGCAATGCAGAAGACCTGGGTTCAATCCCTGGGTTTGGAATTTCACCTGGAGAAGGGAATAGCCACTCACTCCAGTATTCATGCATGGAGAATTCCATGGACAGAGAAGCCTGGTGGGCTATAGTCCATGGGGTCGCAAAGAGTCAGGCATGACTGAATGATTAACACACACACACACACACACACACACACACACACAAAGGCTACTAGAATCATAGAAAGAAATGAATGAAATCCACCCTCCCCCCTGCCAATGTACTACAATGACCGTATACCCCTTAGCCTGTCATTCATTTTTATCCATGATCATCCAGTTTTCATCAAACCCAGCAGAACAATACACAGGTTTGTTTTTTTCTTTTTTTTTGAATCTTCATTCCATATGAAGGGTCTCAGGTCCTGTGAAATTTAAAGAAATTTGTGTGCTTCTTTTTCCCTGTTAATCTTTGTTAGTTCATTTTTCAGACCTAGTAGGGGACTCTAGGTGGGTGAAAACTTTTCCCTCCCCTCCAGGACCCCCGAAGTAGTCACTTTATCTCATTTTGAAGAGCTTACTCAGAAGTTTTGACCTTTATATAATTACTGACTCCATAGTAACACAACATTAATTTCAGCTCATAAACAATTGCTAATTATGCTTTATGTTTTCAAAAAAACCTGTCATGAATTCATATCTCAGGTACATTGGAAGTTGTTAGGAAAAAAAAAAAAAAAAGAAAATGTTAGTAAGTCTCAGATAAGCAAGTTATAATTAGATGAACTACAAGAAAAAGATGAACTTCAGTATAAATAGTCAGTATAAACAGTATAAATATTTCCGAAGTGAGTGTTTTTGATATTACCTATGAAGGCAATGGCACCCCACTCCAGTACTCTTGCCTGGAAAATCCCATGGATGGAGGAGCCTGGAAGGCTGCAGTCCATGGGGTCACTGAGGGTCGGACACGACTGAGCAACTTCACTTTTACTTTCCACTTTCATGCATTGGAGAAAGATATGGCAACCCACTCCAGTGTTCTTGCCTGGAGAATCCCAGGGATGGCAGAGCCTGGTGGGCTGCTGTCTATGGGGTCGACAGAGTCAGACACGACTGAAGTGACTTAGCAGCAGCAGCTGCATGAAGTATTAAAAACTGTTCTAATTTAGTAAACTGCGATTGAATTATTTTAGTACATTTTTCCAAACTCATCTTCACCTGAAAAGGAAATCTCTGCATTCAAAAATCAAACCCACAGACAAAAACTGTGTTTCTAGGTCTCTTTTATTTGAAGATCATGTGAGGAAGTAGAGTAGCATATACTAGGTAACTAAAGCACAGGTAGGAAGTGTGCTCTTCTACTAAGTAACCCGCTAGAAATGATGGCCTTCACTGTATGCTTAGAGGCCTTAGGAGGCTTATACATACAATAAGACCACCAGTATGAAGTCAGTCATGATACAGAACTGGGGCTGGGTCCTCTGACACTTTCTGAGTGAACTATTAAACCATTGCCATTGTCTAGTAAGCTGTCAGTGGATGGATTTTTCTGGCACTTTTTCCCCTGCAAACTGCCCCCCACCCCGGACCCTTTTGGAGGAACATACTTTGAAAGTATTAACAGTTTCCAGCTGAAGGATCCATGTGTCTTAAAATTTTATTTACATCCTTAACTGACAAAGTTACTACCCATATTGCCGGGAGCCGGCATATTGCATATTGAGTGCAGCACTTTCCACAGCATCATCTTTCAGGATCTAGAATAGCTCAACTGGAATTCTATCACTGCCGGTAGCCAGCGTGAGGAACTCTGCCCATGACAAAGATCATGAGGAAGGAGGTTCGGCATACGCAAAGGCGGGATCAAGCCTCAGGAGTCCCCCTGGAAATTCCCGAGCATCTACCCCCAAAACCAGAGTCTGCCTACTTTCTGCTTTGTGCTTTCACCTACACCTCTGACTTTACGGGGGGCTGTCCCCCACTACCTCTCTCTGAAAAAAGAGTTAGCTTACAGCTCCAGTTAATAATTCCTGGGTGTGACAGTGTTTAACCTACAAACTCCTTTGGAAATCCTCTAGCCTGCCTGAATAGGTTTTTCCGGCCACATGTGATTGTTCAGAGCCTCCCAACTGTGAGAGGCAGGAGATGTTCTAAACTGTCTAAACACAGATTCCTTTGAGTAGTTAA
>NW_011494872.1:1570329-1571833 GCF_000754665.1 Bison bison bison
ATTGATTGATATAATGGGTGTATAGAAATGTAAGTAGTAGCCTCAATGTTTGTAACCTTGGACCCTTAATTCTTTTCTTGATTGAGCCCACCTCACCTTTGCCCTATAGGAATGCAGCTTTGTCCAATGCTTTTTTGGAGGCTGGTGCCTGACTTTGGAATAATCACCTTTAGAGAAAGATAAGTTTCTTAAAATGTTAACAGGCCTCCTGGCCAGAAGATGATGTAATTCACCTGAACTTTTGCATATGATAAGTTTGAAAGCCTGGCTTCTATTAGGACCAGGAACTGCTGTCCTTGCATGACTCCACCCCTTCCCCCATTATCCTCTATGCACAACTTAAGGTATAAAAACTACTTTGGAAAATAAAGTGCGGGCCTTGTTCACCGAAACTTGGTCTCCCCATGTCCCGCTCTCTCCCAAATTCTGGCTGAGTCTCCATCTGGAGCGCGGAACCCACCATGCTTGCTAATTATGCCTGGGCTTCTAAGATCCGACCGGGGAGGCCTCAGTGTCTCCTCTCCTTCGGGAGAATGGAAGGACGCCTGCGGCCTACGTAAGTGGTGCAAACTTCTTGTCTTGAAGTTTTATTGGTCTCCCGAGTAAACCAAGCTACTCAGCCTCTTTTCTCCACTGAATTTTCCTACTGAGCTATCCTCATCCTATTACTCTTTATATCTTTGATAAAATATTTAAATAAATAGGTCGCCGATGCTGTCCCCGCTTCAAATACCCTGGATCAGCCGGGGCTGGTCCCCGGCACCATATTATGGTCACAAAACCAATTTAGGTTCAGTGATTCGGTGAGTTTTGAATTCTTGATTCCCAGTTTTGATTTGCTTCCCTTGGAAACTGTCAGGATGTTCAATTCAAGGTTCCCTAGGATGCAAGAGTAGCTAACAGATTTCCTGGTGGCTCAGATGGTAAAGTCTCTGACTGCAATGCAGAAGACCCAAGTTCGATCCCTGGGTTGGGAAGAGCCCCTGGAGAAGGCAAAGACAACGCACTCCAGTACCCTTGCCTGGAAAATCCCATGCACAGAGGAGCCTGGTAAGCTACAGTTCATGGGGTCGCAACGGACATGACTGAGCAACGTCACTCACTTCACTTCATGTACTAAGCATTATATTTATTAAGAATGAATACATTTGAATCAGTTCTAATGAGGTGGAACTGGAGCCTATTATACAGAGTGAAGTAAGCCAGAAAGAAAAACACCAATACAGTATACTAACACATATATATGGAATTTAGAAAGATGATAACAATAACCCTGTATACGAGACAGCAAAAGAGACACTGATGTATAGAACAGTCTTATGGACTCTGTGGGAGAGGGAGAGGGTGGGATGATTTGGGAGAATGGCATTGAAATACGTATAATATCATATATGAAACGAGTTGCCAGTCCAGGTTCGATGCACGATACTGGATGCTTGGGGCTGGTGCACTGGGATGACCCAGAGGGATGGTATGGGGAGTGAGGAGGGAGGAGGGTTCAGGA
>NW_011494872.1:1571933-1577752 GCF_000754665.1 Bison bison bison
TGAGGAGGGAGGAGGGTTCAGGATGGGGAACACATGTATACCTGTGGCAGATTCATTTCGATATTTGGCAAAACCAATACAATATTGTAAAGTTTAAAAATAAAATTAAATTAAAAAAAAGAAAAATGTAAGTTAAAAAAAAAAAAAACAAAATAAAAAGAAAGGGAAAAAAATAAACACAAGCTGAAGAAAATTAAAAAAAAAAAGAATTTAGTGGTTTATTTAGCTCATGCAATTCTTAGTACAGCCTAGAGTAATAGAGTCTCTTATGTTTCCATCTCTGAAGATGAAGAAATGGAAGCACACAGAGATTCTCATGTTCCAGCGAGGTCCTAAGTTCAGTAACAAGCAGAGCCGAGACTTCAACCACAGTTCCTGGCTCCACTGCCCTGTTCTTTGCTGGTCACTGACCACCTGGGGCTCCAAAAATGCCCTGGACTTCTGTTTCTTGCTGGTCTCCCACTTGTCCCCAAACATAATGTGCTGTCCACCCCAACCCCACGGACTTTCTAAACGTGCCATGTATGCATCTTTGTTCTCATATTTGACCACTGGTTAAAGGAAATGGTCGATCCAAATATTCACGTGTAGCAAAACCACTACGCTTAAAAAAAAAAAATCAGACTAAACATAAATATAAAAATTATTGGCTAAGATTTAGTAAGAAAAATATTTCTAAAAGACAGACTGGAATTGGGCGAGGAATTGGGACCATTAACAGTGTTCTGAGCAAAATTGTAGAAGGTAGAAAAAGCAAAGGACATCGGGCTTTTTCTTCACTGAAGTGAGCTTCAGGGAGTTGTTAAAGGTTATGATTTCTGGATTCTGAAGTAACATCCGAGGCACAGGAAAGTCTTTAAGAAGCAGCTCTCTCTGTCCCATTAGCAGCAGAACGAGTTGGGGGGTGTAAAAGACCCACACAGGTCACAGGTGGTCTGATGGGTGGGGTCCCACTCCCGTCACACTTGAGGGGTCAGACTTCCATTAAAAATATATATGTTTATTTTTAATTGAAGGATAATTGCTTTACAATACTGTAGTGGTTTCTGCCACATATCAACACAAAGCAGCCATATATTCCCTCCCTCTTGAACCTCCCTCCCACCTCCCACCCCCTCCCAGCCATCTATGATATCCAGAGCCCTGGTTTGAGTTCCCTGAGTCATGCAGAGTCATACAGCAAATTCTCACTGGCTACCTATTTCACACATGGTGGTGTATACGTTTCCCTGCTGCTCTCTCCTTCAGTCCCACCCTCTCCTCCCCCGTGTCCATCAGTCTGTCCTCTATGTCTGTGTCTCCATTGCTGCCCTGCAGACAGGTTCATCGGTACCATCTTTCAAGATTCCAAGCGTGCTTCAGTTGTATCTGACTGTTTGCGACCCCACGGACTGTAGCCTGCCAGGTTCCTCTGTCCATGGGATTCTCCAGGCAAGAATATTGGAGCAGGTTGCTGTGCCCTCCTGCAGGGGATCTTTCTGAACCATGGATTGAACTCTCATCTCTTATATCTACCTGCATTGGCAGGAGGGTTGTTTACCACTACGGCCACCTGGGAAGCCCCTATATTCCATATGTATCACTGACTTGATGGACACAAGTCTGACTGAACTCCGGGAGTTGGTGATGGACAGGGAGGCCTGGTGTGTTGCAATTCTTGGGGTTGCAAAGAGTTGGACACGACTGAGCGACTGAACTGAACTGAACTGATATGATATTTGTTTTTCTCTTTCTGACTTCTTCACTCTGTATAATAGGCTCTAGGTTCATCCATCTCATTAGCACTGACTCAAATTGTTCCTTTGTATGGCCGAGTAATATTCCCTTGTGTATATGTACCACAGCTTCCTTATCCATTCACCTGTCAATGGACATCTAGGTCCCTTCCATGTTCTAGCTATTGAGAATCATGTTGCAATGAACACTGAGATACATGTGTCTTTTTCAGTTGTGGTTTTCTCAAGGTATATGCCCAGTAGTGGGACTGTTGGGTTATATGGTAGTTTTAATTTTAGTTTTTAAAGGAATCTCCACACTGTCTTCCACAGTGGCTGTATCATTTATATTCCTACTGACAGAGCAAGAGGGTTCCCATTTCTCCACATCCTCTTCAGCATTTATTGTTTGTAGATTTTTGGATGATGGCCATTCTGACTGGTGTGAGGTCACCGGTCTGACCACCTCCTATAGTAATGGAAATAAAAACCAAAAATAAACAAGTGGGGCCTAATTAAACTTAAAAGCTTTTGCACAGCAAATGAAACTATAAACAAGGTGAAAAAACAACCCTCAGAATGGGAGAAAATAATAGCAAATGAAACAACTGTCAAAGGATTAATTTCCAAAATATACAAGTGGCTCATTCAACTCAATACCAGAAAAACAAACAGCCCAATCAAAAAGTGGGCAAAAGACCGACACAGACATTTCTCCAAAGACACACAGATGGCTAACAAACATGTGAAAAGACGCTCAACATTGTTCATTGCTGCTGCTGCTGCTAAGTCGCTTCAGACGTGTCCGACTCTGTGCGACCCCATAGACGGCAGCCCACCAGGCTCCCCGTCCCTGGGGTTCTCCAGGCAAGAACACTGGAGTGGGTTGCCATTTCCTTCTCCAATGCATGAAAGTGAAAAGTGAAAGTGAAGTCGCTCAGTCGTGTCCGACTCCTAGCGACCCCATGGACTGCAGCCTACCAGGCTCCTCCGTCCATGGGATTTGCCAGGCTAGAGTCCTGGAGTGGGGTGCCATTGCCTTCTCCGTGTTCATTGCTAGAGAAGTGCAAATCAAAACTACAAGGAGATAGCACCTTAGACGTTCCTTTGATTAATTAGTGGATGCGGGAGACCCTGGTTCTGACACAGGCACACAAGAGGGTGAGGAAGTGGATGTCGAGGGCCTCAGGAAGCAGTTAGGATAGGGTTCTACGGACCTGTCCGTCACCCTGGACACACACTTGACAGCTGGAAATGACCAGTGAGCTCACATGGCGCATGTCCATGCTGGACATCAAAACTCAGGCACAAACCACACAGTGGGTCTGCCACCACCAGCAGGCCTCTTTAATACCAGCTCATCCTTTCCCTGAAAAACCAACCCACCTAGGACAGTTTGCCAAAATGTGGGCATCTAACTGTCTGAAGTCATTAATAAGCTTTCACTTTCTGACTTTTATTTTTTCCCCAGAGACGAAGCTCAACAGAGTAACTAAAAGATGGAGCCAGACACCTGGGTGGGATTCTTGATTCTTTCATTTATTAGCTGCTCAGTTTGGGGGATTTCTCTGGTTCCTTGTTCCCTCATCTGTAAAATGGGTGACATAATGATGTCTACCTCACAGGCTTGCCATGAAAATTAAATGAGTAAATGACTGAAAAGCATTTGGAAAAGCCCTGACATATATGAGTTATTAGCACAACTACTCAACATATGCTAGTTGTTATTATGATGACAATTTATGTCAGTATTGTTGGAAACTAGGCACAGCAGTGGGTAGAAATAGCTATGTTTTGGGGTTCCTGTCTCACCAATAACCTTGGCCCTTTCAGCTTGCAGAAGGGGCAGCTCCCAGAGACCATATAAATATTCTGTGCCTGCCTCTTTTTTCTTGGTTGCAGAATCACTAGCCCAGAGGCAAACACCCGATCCAGGGCCAACTAGTCCTTTGGTTGACCATGGATACTCAAGTCATTTGGGGAAATGTTTTATAGAATCAGGGCCAACATCAGGCCAATGTCATGTGTTTTTCAATATTGTGTGTTAACTTGAACTTGTTGACACGGGTTTTATTTTTCCTGAAACCTATTCTACAAAGTCACAAATAATATACCCACGTGCTTGTGTGTGTGTGTGTGTGTGTGTGTGTGCGCTAAGTCGTGTCTGACTCTTTATCCTGTATGACTCCTTGTGACCCCATGGACTATAGTCTGCCAAGCTCCTCTGTCCACGGAAGTCTCCAGGCAGTAATGCTGGAGTGGGTTACCGTGCCCTTCTCCAGGGGATCTTCCTGACCCAGGGATTGAACCTGAGTCTCCTGCATTGGCAAGCGGGTTCTTTGCCACTAGCACCACCTGGGAAGCTGAAGTAATACACCTAGGGGCCCAATGAAGGGATAGGACCCCCGAATTTTCCCTGGAGGCTATTTTTCCCAGGTATCATCATGTACCTATCCCCCTCACTGTTCTCATTGGTTTGGTTGGGCGCTCTAGGGGAAGGAGCTGTAAGCACCCAGTTTCTTTGGCAGCTCCGATTGAGAACTTGGCAGATGGCATTTTTCTCCATTGCTCTGACTCCCTCCCCCTTGCCCTGTTCTCAAAGATTTGGGAGGAACAGAATTCACCTCTCCCCATAAAAGAACTCTCTCTCATGACTCTGAAACATATTCACAAAAATGGTTAATTTCTTGTTCAGAGATTTTTTTATTCCAGAGACCATTAAAATAATAACCATCTCCACAAGGTTCTGCCAGTTAAAGACCATCCAACGCATGTTTCAAGGATACACAGCTTTACAAAATACCTACAGATGCTGGTGGAAAACAGTAGTACCATCCTTAACTAGATTTGGCTTGGGTTTAAACAAAGTCAAGCAGGACTGAGAGATTTTAAGCTGCTACCGTGCTCTAGGAATCCTTAAGAAACAGAGAACCCAATGTGGAAAGTTGAATCTACATCCATGGTTCTCAGTCAAAGACAATTTTGTCTGTCTACCTCCCCCACCTTCCCTGGGACATTTGACAGTGTCTGGAGACAGTTTTGATTGTCACAACTTGGGGAGTGGAGGGGTTACTACCGCATTGGTGGACAAAGTCTGCTCAACATCCTACAAAGCACACGGCAGGCACCTACAACAAACAACGTCTGACCCAAATGTCAGTAGTGATGAGACGGAGAAATCCTGGTCTAGATTAGAGGAACTTGACCTGGTAATATTAGCGGTGACTTGAGGAGGTTGTTCTGGGCTTCCCTGGTGGCTCAGATGGTAAAGAACCCACCTGCAATGTGGGATACCTGGGTTTGATCCCTGGGTCGGGAAGATCCCCTGGAGAAGGAAATGGCAACCCACTCCAGTACTCTTGCTTGGAAAATCCTATGGATGGAGCATCCCGGTAGGCTACAGTCCATGGGGTCGCAGAGTCAGACACGACTGAGCGACTTCACTTGGGGTGGTAGGGTGGGAGAAGAGTTGGGAGTAGGCTCCCTTCCACAGCTTTCTTTCCCAGGGCACAACACCTTGTGAAAAGCTCTAAAATCTTCTAGAAGCTGTACCATAATAAATTCCCTGCAGGTCTCCAATGTCTCCAGTGCAATGGAATGCTTTTTTTTTCTTCACATCTCTCAGTCCTATTATATTTATTCTTTTAAAACTGAGTCCCCTCAGGACACTCCCCCTGTCACCTCCTCTGGACCACATCTCCCTGAAACCCTGGCTTGTCATGGAGTGGTGGCCCTCTGAGATGCCTGGGAAAGGCATCTTCACCAGAGCCAGTATAACCACTGCTCATCCCTCCCTCTGCAGAGAGGCAGTTGGCTTTCTCTGGCTAACTACTGGGGCCAGTCAGCTGTATACAGAAAAGTGATGTTCCCAAGGACCAGGCGGCTCTTGAGAGATATTAAGCATTTGACATTTTCCCCATTTTCTTCCAGCTTAAATGAAATAAAGCAAGACCATACTTTACCATCTGCTCCTTAATATGTGTTATGGTCAAATTTTTTTTTTTTTTTTTGTAAATAAAAGCAAACTGATTCAATCAAATCTTGCAGAAAACTGTAGTCATGTAGGAAAACTCTTCTGATTTATGGAGGGCTGCTGCTGCTAAG
>NW_011494872.1:1577852-1592942 GCF_000754665.1 Bison bison bison
CTGCTAAGTCGCTTCAGTCGTGTCCGACTCTGTGCGACCCCATAGACGGCAGCCCACCAGGCTCCCCCGTCCCTGGGATTTTCCAGGCAGGAACACTGGAGTGGGTTGCCATTTCCTTCTCCAGTGCATAAAAGTGAAAAGTGAAAGTGAAATCACTGAGTCGTGTGCAGCCTACCAGGCTCCTCCATCCATGGGATTTTCCAGGCAAGAGTACTGGAGTGGGGTGCCATTGCCTTCTCCGATGGAAGGGTGAGGTACTAGAAATACCAGATGGTATGGCACTAGAGGTAAAGAACCTGCATGCTGATGCAGGAGACCGAAGAGCCTTGGGTTCAATCCCTGGGCCAGGAAGATTGCCTGGAGGAGGAAATGACAATGTGCTCCAGTATTTTTGCTTGGAGAATCCCATGGACAGAGGAGCCTGGTGGGCTACAGTCCATGGGGTCTCAAAGAGTCAGATACGACAGAAGCTACTTAGCACATGCACACGAGGTACTAAAGGGAAGCATCCACATACATCACAGTGGAAATGACCACAGGAAAATGTTTTTCTTTTCAGACTGGGGAAGGCTGACAGCTAAGACCAAAGGTGGGAGAACTCAAGCGGGAAGCAAGCTTGTTTGTGTCCTCAGGTTCTTGGGAGGTAGTGGGTCCACAGAGCTGTTCCAAGGAGGGCGAGTGGTCCCTATACCATGGCCCTTGTGTATCTCCTACTTCCCTGTATCATCACGCAGCCCTGTTGTGTGGTCGGTCCCTTCTGCTTCACTGACACCTCCCCTGAAAGTTCTAAGAGAGCATGTGTTAGCATCAGTTTCCCCTTAAATATTTCCAGGCAAGCATGATATCTGGAAGTTACTGGGTTATGGCTGCATAATGCTCAGGGAAAAGCTTGAATTGTGTTTTCTTTGTATTAGGAATCAATACCCATTACTAATCCTGGGTAAACAATAAAGTGGCTGGAAAGAAAACATGAAATGAGAAATCACTGCCATAGAAACTGCCAACGATTGTGTTGTCACTGTTTTTTGGAGTTGTGTGAAAGAGCTCAGTTTTAATAGTCTAACACTAAAAAAAAGGTGTTTTCTTTTAAAAAAACTGACTCCATAGCTAAGTCTCAGTTCCCCAAGATTAGCTATCAGGGATAAAACCAAAGTCACTGAGTAACCAAAGTCTAGCGTGTGTGTGTGTTAGTCACTCAGTCATGTCTGACTCTTTGCGACCCCATGGACTGTGGCCTGTCAGGCTTCTCTGTCCATGGGATTCTCCAGGCAAGAATACTGGCATGGATTGCCATTCCCTTCTCCAGGGATCTTCCCAACCCAGGGATTGAAGCCTGGTCTCCTGCATCACAGGCAGGTTCCTTACCATTTGGGCTAGTCTAGGGAAGAGGTCAATTAACTAATTTGTGTGCGGGCTCTGTTTGCACTTGAATTTCTGTGCAAATTCTGCCTTACATAAGAACCTTGGTCCTGACTATGATTTTTAGAAGTGTCTACATTTCACAGATCTTACATTTCAAGTCAGATTCATTTTTATGTGCTAATATTCAAGCAGGATCTTATTATATAATTATACATGGTTAGATGGGAAAGCAGAAATACAATGAATCAATTTGTCATTTTTCTAATGATTAGAAGTTTTTTGACAGCACTTAAAATTTAGTCTGTGTTTCTGTGGTTATGTGTGTGTGTGTGTACAGTTGAAGTACATCATCACACAGAAAAAAGGTCTGCTTTTCATCTTCTTTACCCTTTAATCTTCAAGTTCTTAGCACAGACACATACATTTCTTATTTTAAAGAAATAATGTTTCATAAAATATGAACACTTAAGATTGTATCTGCTATTTTCAGGGAGATTCAAGGAATAGTTATTTTAGGGGAATTCAGGAAAATTGCTCAATATGGAAGCCACTTGATCAATTTTTCTGATTTTTTGTGGTCTCTTTTTAAGATAAGCAAAAAAAAAAATGTGGACTTTCTTATTTGGGAGCAAAGAACCAACGGTTATTTAATCTTTTTAAATTAAGAGGTAAAGCATCTTTGAAGCCAGACTGTATCATCATCAGCCAAGCTCTACACCCCTCTTGATTAAAACAGACACCCTGTAGCCTCACAGTTCTTCCTCCAGTCTAACCTAAATACATGTTACTGACACCTCTGGCTACTTCCTATTATGCTTCAGTAGTTAAAAGTAAAATAAAAAGAATAGATTTGCATTTTTGCTGCACTTCTTTTTTATACTAAAAGCAAAGTATTAAGTCATTCCTTTGGTATCTTGACTACATAACCCCAGCTCCTCAACCTCTTCTAAATTAACAGGTTCTATTTTCTGATTCTTGCATTATTCTAGTAACTTTCCTCTCCCAGCTTCTTGTGAAAAGGCAGAGTGGTAAACGCAGTGTTCTCAACCAGTGAGTGGGGTGAACAAGCCAGGGACAGCTGGCCAGGCGGGATGATCTGGTCTGGATTCTGTGTGTTTCCTTTGACTAGGAGACCTGCTGAGTTGTGGTTACCAGAGGCTCCACCCCGCTCTCTGCAGGTACTTAAATCCAGAGCTGCCCAGTCCCCAGCTGGAGCCTGAGGGCAGGGGGCCAACCCGGGCTCTCTCAGGGCCGCTGCTGCCCCTCCCCACCAACTTAGCCTCATAAAACACTCTCCTCCACCAAGAAACTAAGATCTATCCCTCAGCTCTTTTGTGCCTTCTTTTATCATTGCATTGGAAGTTCTTTTTTTTAAAGCCTGCTTTCACTGTGCTTTATATTTGTTTTTGTATTTTCACATTTTTCAAAGGTGGAAAAGAACCCCGTGGCCTGGCAAATGTGGCTGTGGGAATCTGGCCCTTCACACATGAGACCAGCTCTCTATACGTACTTACCCCCATCTACACCAACAGGTGAGTTCACACAGGTGACCTGGTCCTGGAAGACAGCACCTCTGTGAACCGTGACAGCCCCACCCCTGAAGTGTGTATGTGTGTGTGTTAGTTGCTCAGTCACATCCAACTCTTTTTGATCCTAGACACTGTAGCCTTCTAGGCTCCTCTGTCCATGGGATTCTCCAGGCAAGAATACCAGAGTAAGTACCCATTCCCTTCTCCAGGGAATGTTCCCAACCCAGGGATCGAACTGGGGTCTCCTGCATTGCTGGTGGACTCTTTACCATCTGAGCTACCAAGGAAGCCCTCTGAAGGGCCTACTTCAGGTAATAAAACACATTTGCAGGGCAAAAATTATCCTGTTTCCCTTTCCCCATCAATGAAACAAGCTCATGTATCCTTCTTAGTTTTTCTCTAGCACATTTACTTTATTTTTTGCAGTTTTTATTTTATATTCCCTGATGGTCCAGTGGTAAAGAATCCTCCTGTCAATGCAAGAGACTCAGGCTTTATGGCTGGTCCTGGAAGACCCCCTGGAGAGGGAAATGGCAATCCACTCCAGTATTCTTGCTTGGAGAATCCCATGGACAGAGGAGCCTAGTGGGCTATGGTCTATAGTGTCGCAAAGAGCTGGTAATAACTTAGCCACTGAACAACAACAGAGCTGATTAACAGGGTTGTGTTAGTTTTCTGTGTACAGCAAGGAGATTCAGTTCTACATATATATATATATATATTAAATATTTCAGATTCTTTTTTCATTTAGGATATTGCAGAATATTGAACAGCATTCCCTGTATGATACAGTAGATCCTTGTTGGTTATCTATTTTAAATAGAGTGTGTTCTAGTATGTTTATTAATCTATTTTATAAAGTTCATCCTTGCCCTAGCTTGGACTGAGTGAATAACCTCTCCAGATGCCACCAGAACAGGTCAGTCTCTCTGCTCTAAATTGCTATATTCTAAGTCCCTGACCTTCAAGCACAAGTAAAAACTGAAAGTGTTAGTCACTCAGTTGTGCCCGACTCTTTGCATGGACTGTAGACCACCAGGCTCCTCTGTCCATGGAATTCTTCAGGCAAGAACACTGGAGTGGGGAGCCATTCCCTTCTCCAGGGGAGCTTCCCGACCCCCGGGTTTCCTGCATTGCAGGCAGATTCTTTACCATCAGAGCCACCAGGAAAGCCCCTTAAAGCATGAGGCCCCCTTCAAGTCACTTCAAGTTCGAAGGCTCTACAGGAAAGCAACTGTATTTTATGCAGCTGTGAGTTAAGAAAGCACAACACAAACTACTCAAACTCTCTAGGGCTTCTGAATGAGTTTTTCTAATCACAACAGCATCTGGGTATCCTTGGAAAATATCTGCAGACATACATGAGATAACTAATGTTGGTTTTCCAGTAGCATCATTTAACAGTGGATGCACACTACCCTTGCACACACAACAGGGGCCCCTGCTCCAGGGAATAATCAAGTTGAAACGTATTGCTCAACTCTCATGTTGATCAGTGGCCTTGATTCAAATTCAGGTCTGAATTTCTGTAATTTTACTGCAGGGAATGCACTGAGAGTTTCCCAAACTTGTCAGGCATCATCAATACCACCACTGATTAAGATCTAACTGGCATCTACTGGTGGGGAGAAAAAAGAAAGTGGAAAAACATACCTGGAATTTCCGAGTGCCGCTAATATCCCTAATATTTCTGTTAGCATTTTATTTAAATTAAATTAAGCTTGAAGTTTAGATCATGAACGAAGAATGAAGAACTGTTCATCGTGTTCAGAAAAGTTAGACAACTGGTACACAGTTGCCCAACTGAATTTGGGCAAATTCAAGTTGCCCAACTTGAATTTATATCTGAATTAGTATAACCAACAAGCCTGAGCATTTTGCATCACATGAGGCTACAAACTTCTCCAATAAATTCAGCATAAAGAAAACACTTGTGGCCATTTCTGGGAAATCACAAACAGCTCTGAAACTAAGCAGGAGGGATCCTGGATTAACAAGGAGGAGGCAAGCTCTATTTTCAAGTGAAGTTTCTATAAACTTAGTAAATAGATCTAATCCATTCATGCTCATTAGGAAAAAGTTATGCATTAGTATACTCGTCAACTCTTTTTCATTTGCCTTCTATGTGCATAGCTCTGTATTGCCAGCAATGTGGAATTCCCTCCAGTCATTATTTTCAGTGATGATGAGTATTTTGGCTCCTATCCAAGCTTAATCTGTCAACATTTTAGGATGAGAATGCCATCGATTAATAAAAATGCTCTGCAACAACTCACCAGGTGCACATCTGCTTACTCTCATGTTTGCTCTCCAGCCTCTTCCTCTCCTAGATGTCAATTGTTAGAAATCTTATGTGTTTGGACCTTGCCATGAAGAAAGAAAGAAAAATGTGCCCTGGCAAACGGGGAAGAATAAAATGCATTGGGCAAGCCTTCCAAAGCACAGAAGCCATCAGCAAAACTGCCAGCTCAGAAGTAACACAACTTCAGTGGTTAGAGTGCAGCATCTCTAAGGAAAGCAAACTGCCAAAAGGATAATGCTTTTCTGTCAAACAAAATAGAAGACCTCCTCTGCCCCGGATTCAGCCTGCAGCATGGATGTTCTTAGGTTCGCAGACTCGGATTGGAGACTTCATTCTAGGGCAGACTCTATGATGAGCCACATGCTGGCCCAATGAACCCTTTCCTTGCTTGGATTTCTGCAGCAGCAGGACTGGTCTCTCCACCACCACACACTCAGGACTTATCCATCCAACCCCTCTTGATTGGGCACTATGTTAGGCACTCGTCCAACTCACCACTCACATGATGGGCCCATTTTTTCCCATCCTTCACATTAAAGCTGGAATGATTTTTCTCAAACCGAAATCGAGTCGTGTCATTCTGCTGCTGTAAACTCATCTTGGGCTTCCCTTTGTCCTTGGGATAAAGTTCAAAGTCAGTGTAGTTGGCAATGCTGTTCACACCTGAACTTGGCAGAGCTAGAGTCACAGGTGCAGGCCTTCCCTCCCCAGGCCAGTCCCACCCAGTCCTGCAAAGATCCAAGACAAGGTGTGTCTCCCATTTAAAGCTTCTTGTGAGGATCAGTTGATGAGAAGTTGATGACTTTCTGTACCTGCGTCAGTTCTGCTCGTAGGTACTAAGTCACATTTGCATTCAGCACTTCATATGTATTTTACTCATGTTGATCAGTTTTTCATGTAGGAAGCTGCCTGGGGACTCACAACTTTCAAATTTAGAGTTCAATGGTATATAAGTAAGAGGATAGAAGGTTTAGAGACAAGGTGAAGAAGTAAGCTTAGGAGAATAATACATAGGGAATAATGAGTTACCAGACTCAAACAGACAAAAAAAGAAAATCCCTTCCATTCTGTAAGAATGATTATAAACAAAAACTTTAAATATTAAAATGTCTGTACAGTGTTCTTGCCTGAGAAATCCCAACAGAAGAGCCTGGAGGGCTACAGTCCATGGGATTGCAAACAGTCAGACAGGACTTAGTAACTAAACAACAACAACAACATATTAATCAACTATTGAGGTGAAGAGTAACAGGTAGGAGAAAGCTTCACAGGCGATAGTAATACAATTTGTTATTCCATATATAAACATTGATAGAACCAGAGATCAAATTGCCAACTTCGGTTGGATTATTGAAAAAGCAAGAGAATTCCAGAAAAACATCTACTTCTGCTTTATTGATTATGCCAAAGCATTTGACTGTGTGGATAACAACAAACTGTGAAAAATTCTTCAAGAGATGGGAATACCAGACCACCTTACCTGCCTCCTGAGAAATCTGTATGCAGGTCAGGAAGCAACAGTTAGAACTAGACATGGAACAACAGACTGGTTCCAAATCGGGAAAGGAGTACATCAAGACTCTATATTGTCACCCTGCTTATTTAATGTATATGCAGAGTACATCATGTGAAATGCTGGGCTGGATGAAGCACAAGTTGGAATCAAGATTGCCAGGAGAAATATCAATAGCCTTAGATATGCAGATAGCACCACCCTTATGGTAGAATGTGAAGTGAAATTAAAGAGTCTCTTAATGAAAGTGAAAGAGGAGAGTGAAACAGGTGGCTTAAAACTCAGCATTCAAAAAACTAAGATCATGGCATCTGGTCCCATCACTTCATGGCAAATAGATGGGGAAACAATGGAAACAGTGACAGACTTTATTTGTTGGGGCTCCAAAATTACTACAGATGGTGACTGCAGCTGTGGAATTAAAAGACACTTGTTCCTCGGAAGAAAAGCTATGACGAGCTTAGACAGCATACTAAAAAGCAGAGACATTACTTTGACAACAAAGGTCCATGTAGTCAAAGCTTTGGTTTTTCCAGTAGTCATGTATGGATGTGAGAGTTGGAATATAAAGAAAGCCGAGCACCAAAGAATTGATGCTTTTGAACTGTGGTGTTGGAGAAGACTCTTGAGAGTCCCTTGGATGGCAAGGAAATCAAACCATTCAATCCTAAAGGAAATCAGTCCTGACTATGCATTGGAAGGACTGATGCTGAAGCTGAAGCTCCAATACTTTGGCCACCTGATGTGAAGAACTGACTCACTGGAAAAACCCGCGATGTTGGGAAAGATTGGAGGCGGGAGGAGAAGGGGCCGACAGAGAATGAGATGGTTGGATGGCATCATCGACTTGACGGACATGAGTTTGAGTAAACTCCAGGAGTTGGTGATGGACAGGAAAGCCTGGTGTGTTGCAGTCCATGGGGTCGCAAAGAGTCATACATGACTGAGTGACCGAACTGACTGATATAATCTTTGAATGTACTGGCAGATGGTTTCCTTTTCTATCTGTCATTGTTGAACAATAAGAGTAGACTTAACTTTAAAGGTTTTATTTCCCCATAAGATGAGAAGGTAAAAGAGATGAACTTTAATCTCACATCCAACTCTGGATTCAACACTTTTATTGGCATTTTCTTAGAAATGTGTAAGGAATAAAAACATAATGATATCTAGTGCTTAGTGTCATAAGCACTTTCATGCATTGGAGTAGGAAATGGCAACCCACTCCAGTGTTCTTGCCTGGAGAATCCCAGGGACAGAGGAGCCTGGAGGGCTGCCGTCTATGGGGTCGCACAGAGTCGGACATGACTGAAGCGACTTAGCAGCAGTAGCAGTGTCATAAGCAATCAGCAGATTAGCTTATGGTTAAATACTATTCCTGCAATTCAGGTTTATTACCATTATGTAGCAGTGATGTGCCATATCATGCAATTCAAGTAAAAAAGTGATTTCTATTTGGTAAAGGGATTTACACACTTTCTTACATTTTATTATTAAAGATATAACTCTGCATCAAGAAAATTCAGTAGTGTTTAATACTAAAGGAATAATCTGGAATTGTGCTCACTGACGATCACCTTTTACTGTAGCCACTGAATATGAGCTTGCCATCTGAAGTTCTGATGGGATGTCCTAGACCTCTGATCTTACCAAATGGAAACTGCCTGTGATGATCAGTTCGGAACTGTTTACTTTCTGTATTAGCCACAGTAAGTCTATTTAGAAGTGCCCAGACATTCTTTTAGATATCTTTGCTTTACATAGTCTGTCTTCTATATTGAGGAAGCTAAGAAATATCCAAGTAGGTGTACGGTGTCTTTCACATAGGAGTACTGGCTCTCACCGCAGTCCTAAGGACCGTGCTCTGGGCTAGTCACAGTGCAGGCTGGTTGTCTATGCATCTAAGGTGACTTAGCCTCCATTCATGAAAACAGTCTGCTGTTGGCCAAATATCATCATTCTCACTTTGGAAAAATTTACATGTAGTGCTCTAACGTTCCATCAGATTAATCAAAGAAAAAGCTTGGCAACTCCTACATACTATCCTCTGATTTGATCTTTTCTTTAATTTTGCTCTTTCTCCTCTGTTTCTGTTTTCTTTATTTCTAAAACCTCATTCAGTATCACACCTCATTTCTCCTCTGTCTGCCCCAAAGACATTTTCTCTAGAGAACACAATCAGTTTTTGCTTGATATGTCTCACAACCATTAAATCTTATTATCTGTAACTTTCTTCCTTACACGTACATTTTTCTTTCGAGAGATTTAAAATCTGGCTATGCCTCAATAACTTAACCCTTCTTTGGAAACCTCCCCATTGAAATATTACAGCTTTAATTTTAAAACATGCAAGATTTAAAACATCACAAGGATGTGTAGGATTTTTCTATTTTATGTTCCAGTTTCATGAGAATATTAAATTATGTGTATATATATTTTAATTGCAGGCAATGAGGAATATGTGTGAAATTAGATGTGTTTTTCTCAACTTACATAAAGAATGTTGAACTGGAGAGTAAAGCACAGGTGGTATATTCAAATTAGCCAACCTCTTTAATTTTAAAAAGGAAGATAGAAAGGTTTGTAAGAATTTCTTCACTCACTGATTCTTGTTCATGCCCTGAAATTAAGTAACCTTTAAAATCATCGTATATCATCTTAACAGAGTTTTGGTTCTACAACACGAATTTTTTCCTCCACTCCTTTGATCTCCTGTTGTTGAATAATTCACTACAGCTTGTTGCATTCAGTGCTACTCAAAACCCTCTTCAAGTTCCAAAAAGCTTTTCTTAATTTGAGAAAGTCCATATGCTTAGCTTCTGTTGATAAATGCTTTCTGGAGACATAGTCGAATGGAAATGGGTATGGAAAATCTGCTGTGGATAAATTGTATTCTTTCACATATTTTTAAATGGCTAGGGGAAAATAAAGAATCCCAATTCTGGGTGATAGAAATGTTGAACAAATGCACATACTAGGTAAAGCACTTGTGGAAGAAAAGGTCTTTGTCATCACATTTCTATTAAACATTACTGGCTCAGACAGGGCTATGTGGTCCTTTCATTTTCCAGCACAAGAAAATGCATGTATCTCTCCTGAAGGAGGACGAGAAACTACTATGACTCTGCCTCTAGGGGCCAAGGGATCCACAACATGGGAAGGTATTAAGGCTGTGAGGCACACCATGAATGGCATTCAGGAGATGCAGAATCGAGCTTAGCTTTGCCACTGGCGGCTTCATCTGCCTGATCCAGTCTCTGGTGGGGATTCTTCATCCTTACTCACCCTCCTGCAGTAAGATAGCCTGGCTCTCAGGCAGCTTTAGAACCAATTCAAGGGTGAACAATGCTCAGGATATGTGTTATTGAAAAGATTACGTAGAAAGCAATTTAGGAGACTTGTCTAAAAATAATACTGTGACAACGTTCCCATATATTAAAATTTCAAAGGTCACGATAATTACTTGTCATGGTTCACTGTATGTACTAATCACTTAGGAAAAGAAAAGCCTCCTTCTTCACTGGTGTCACGATGTGGAAGGTGTTAGAAGTAACTACAGGGGAAAAACACCACTAAGCCTTCATTCTCTAACAATGTGGGTTTCAAAGACTATGTCCTCTAAGTGACCTCCTTCTAAAACTCACCTTTTATGAAAAATTTTCACTTGATTGCTTAGAACTCCAAACTACCTATTTTGTGCAAAAAGGTTTTAGTTCAGAACCTCTATTTCAAGTGAAATAGAATAAAGTGACTTGTCATAAACTGTTCTGAAAGTTCATATTTTTATCAAAATATAAAGTAGAAGATGGTCTCCAATGTCATGAGAGTATATAAACATATCACAGAAGTAAAAGAGATAGTTGGGAATGAAATGTACACAAAGGTCATTTTACTTACAATGAAGGAAATGTCACAGTGAGTGGAGAAGGGAAAGATTAATAAATTTCAGGACAGTAGCTGTTTATGAAACAAAAATAATGTTAAATGTCTGACTCACACAGTCACCAACAAAAAGAAATTCAACAGATATTGGGGCTAGTTATAAACAACAAAACCCAAAACATTCTAAAAAATATAAATTGTTAATATAGAAAATCAATATGAGGGTGCATTTTTAAAAGCATGTACAAAATAACACAGTAGAGTGAATCATCAAAAAGTCTATAAATAATAAAAGCTAGAGAGGGTGTGGAGAAAAAGAAACCCTTCCACACTGTTAGTGAGAATGTAAATTGGTACAGCCATTATAGAGAACAGTACAGAGATTCTTCAAATAACTTAAAATAGAGTTACCATATGATTCTATAGTTCCACTCCTGGTCACATATCTGGAAAAATCTCTAACTCGAAATGATACATGCATCCCAATGTTGATAGTAGCATTATTTACAATAACCAAGACATGGAAGCAACTTATCCATCCATCAATATATTAAAGTATAAACAAGATGCTTTATGCACACATACACACACACACACACACACACACACGGAATACTACAGTGGAATACTACTCAGTCATAAAAATGGAATAATGCCATTTTCAGCGACATGGATGGACCTAGAGATTCTCATACCAAGTGAAATAAGTCAGAGAAAGACAAACGTCATATGATATCACTTATATATGGAATCTAAAAATAGGGTACAAATGACAAGACAGAAATAGAATTACAGATGTAGAAAATGAGCTTATGGTTACTAGGGGGGAAAGGGTAAATTTAAGAGATTGGGATTGACATATACACACTAATATATATAAAATAGCTAATAAGGACTTGCTGCTGCTGCTGCTAAGTCACTTTAGTCGTCTCTGACTCTGTGAGACCCCATACACGGCAGCCCACCAGGCTCCCCCGTCCCTGGGATTCTCCAGGCAAGAACACTGGAGTGGGTTGCCATTTCCTTCTCCAATGCAAGAAAGTGAAAAGTGAAAGTGAAGTTGCTCAGTCGTGTCTGACTCTTAGCGACCCCCTGGACTGCGGCCCACCAGGCTTCTCTGTCAATGGGAGTTTCCAGGCAAGAGTACTGGAGTGGGGTGCCATTGCCTTCTCCAATAAGGACCTACTGTACAGTAAAGGAAGTCTGTAATGGCTTATATGGGGAAAGAATCTAAAGAAAGAATATATATATATTTACATATAACTGATTTACTTTACTGTACACTTGAAACTAATACAACACTGTAAATCAAATATACTCCAGTAAAATTAAAAAAGATAATAATGCAAATAAATCAATATAAAAATTAGAAATAGACTCACAAACCTAGGAAACAAATTTATGGTTTCCAAAGGGGAAAGGGTGGGGAAGGGACAAATTAGTATTATACAAAAAGCAAATACAAACCACTCTACATAAAATAGATAAAGCAACAAGGATTCACTGCACAGCATAGGGAATTATACTCAATATCTTATAATAGCCTCTAATGGAATATAATCTGCAAAAAGCAAAATCACTATGCTGTACACCTGAAACTAACACAATACTGTAAATCAAACACACCTCAATAAAAGAAGTTATATTTCTGTGTGACCCAAAAGAATATACTGAAATCAAAAAGGTAGATCCTAACCTGGTTTGAAAATATATAGGACTGTTAACAATTTGTGACAGGTACAGACTACAAACTCCTTCAAATGTTTAAGACAAACACTGTGGTCCCAATTAGTCAAGAGGCTGTAAACAATAGCAACCTTACAAAGGAGGAGAAAAGACAGGTGGATAGGTTTGACTTGCCTAGTAATCAAAGTGACGTAAATTAAGAAAAATAATGTATTTTGTTATCAAAATAAGAAAACATGATAATCAATTATATATACTGCTGCTGAATATATGTAAAGAGTACAAATCTGTTTTCAAAGTAATTTGGAAATACATATTATATGCCTCAAAAATACTCATGCTGTTTCATGTAAGTGTTAACTATTATGAATGTATCTTGATAAATAATTTGAATAAGGAAAAGCCTTATGCATAGCGATATTCATTTCAATATTATGTGTAAGAGAAAAATAATCTTAAG
This sequence comes from Bison bison bison, assembly GCF_000754665.1. Classification (NCBI taxonomy): domain Eukaryota; kingdom Metazoa; phylum Chordata; class Mammalia; order Artiodactyla; family Bovidae; genus Bison; species Bison bison. The sequence goes on from NW_011494872.1 coordinate 1,590,587, forward strand.
TGTCTCAAGGAAGAATGATGGTTGCTGAGAAATTTCAGTACAGGTTAAGTTGAAACAGTAAATGGTTATTAAACATAACTTTTGAGAAAGACATGAAATATCAGGAGAAAATGTTGCTGGAATGTAAGTGAAAAATCAGTACACAAAATTATTTGCTCAATAATACACGCATAATAAAACAGACATTTCCCCTCATTGCTATTATTCATTAACAAACAAAAACATACTTTGCACACACTTTAAATTAAATAGCAAATTGTTAGTACTTTATCATTTATCATTGAAGAAGAACAAAATATTCCAGGAAAATATTCCTACCTTGCACTATACTGGTAGTATGGTCAGGAGAGACAAGGTTTTTGATGTGTAGACAGGACAGAGAGAGCCTCGGCTTTTAAATAAAGCCATTATCAGGTAAGAGTACTCCTTGTGTGCTGTGCTGTGCTTAGTTGTCAGTCATGTCCGACTCTTTGCGACCCCATAGACTGTAACCCGCCAGGCTCCTCTGCCCATGGGATTCTCCAGGCAAGAATACTGGAGTGGGTTGGCATGCCCTCCTCCAGGGGATCTTCCCAACCCAGGGATTGAACCCAGGTCTCCTGCATTGCAGGCAGATTCTTTACCATCTGAGCCACCAGGGAAGCCCCCTAAGGAAGTTCATTTAATCTTTAATTAAGTTAATCTTAGAAAAATTTCCACTCATCCTCTGCCTCCCTGCCAAGAGTCATGAACTTTGGCCGTGACCCCGGGTCTCCTCACATTTCAGGGTCTCTCCTGGTGCAGCCTCCTTGTCTCATAAACATTTTGTGCTTTCTTTCTTCTTTTTTTCCTGTTCTTTTTTTTTTTTTTACCTCTTCCCTTGGATCTATTTTTGTTAACTCCCATAACTCTCAAAATGGTCCCCAGCCTTCGTTGTTTGGGGTTAAGGTTTGTGTAATCTCTTAGTTGACCAAGAAAGAAGAAACCAACATCAGTTTCAGCTCTGACAAGCCTTCATCTTCTTACAGAAATCTTCAATAACTCCCACGACAGGTACAGTGAAATTCTGGTTCTTTTTTTAAATTGTTTAATTTATTTATTTTAATTAATTTATTTTAATTGGAGGCTAATTACTTTACAATACTGTAGTGGTTTTGCCATACATTGACATGAAGTAGCCATGTGTGTACATGTGTTCCCCAGCAAAATTTTCTCACTAGGTTCTGCATTGAGTGTCTTATTCTTCTTTCCCTTTTTCTTGGAATTACCTCCTAAGCTGTCACTCAGAACATGGGTTTAAGAACTTACAGGGGGAAAAAAAAAAGATGCAGTATTCCTCAGTGATAGAATTCCAAAGGAGATTTCCTTGACAGTGACTTCTACAGTACTTCTAAAATATTACAACACTTTCTGTACATTTCTGAGAGGTTGCTTGGTGACCAGGACATAGCTGAGGGTGCCAGTGACTACTGGGGGAGGGTGTGCCTAAGAATTCTAGCAGCATCGTTTTTACCTCTTGGGAGAGTTTAGGGCATTTCAAGCACTCTAAACTTTAGCTGACCACAATTTAGCATTCAAACTAGCACAGTAAGAGTAGAAGTGAGTGTTATACCAGTAAAACAAGAGAGAAACAAAACAGTCTTGGACAAATTGTTATTGCTTCTTACTGTGTATCTGTTAAAAATACAAGCTTCTGGATTTCTGAGTTTGTGAGTATGAGTCCCAGAGCCTGCACTTAAAAAAAAGGCTCTTTAGTTTCTTATCAATTGGTATTTGAAAACCGTGACTTGAAAAGGTTGTTTGTTTTTTTTTCCCTAAGACCTAGGTATTTCTTGGTGATTCTCTATAAGAATATTCCTCTAATACATAATGGAGATCAGCATCAACACATTTTTTTAAGTATTCTAAACAGGGTGCTTTTCGGGTACAGAATGCATACAGACTTGAAACTTGCTTTCTGGCTGACATTTCCAGCAAAGCTTTTATACACACTAGAAAATTAGAGATACCAAGGGGACATTTCATGCAAAGATGGGCTTGATAAAGGACAGAAATGGTATGGACCTAACAGAAGCAGAAGATATTAAGAAGAGGTGGCAAGAATACACAGAAGAACTGTACAAAAAAAGAGCTTCATGACCCAGATAATCACGACGGTGTGATCACTCATCTAGAGCCAGACATTCTGGAATGTGAAGTCAAGTGGGCCTTAGAAAGCATCACTAAGAACAAAGCTAGTGGAGGTGATGGAATTCCAGTTGAGCTATTCAAATCCTGAAAGATGATGCTGTGAAAGTGCTGCACTCAATATGCCAGCGAATTTGGAAAACTCAGCAGTGGCCACAGGACTGGAAAAGGTCAGTTTTCATTCCAATCC
>NW_011494872.1:1593837-1639623 GCF_000754665.1 Bison bison bison
GTGAAGAAGACTGAGTGCCGAAGAATTGATGCTTTTGAACCGTGGTGTTGGAAAAGACTCTTGAGAGTCCCTTGGACTGCAAGGAGATCCAACCAGTCCATTCTAAAGGAGATCAACCCTGGGTGTTCTTTGGAAGGAATGATGTTAAAGCTGAAACTCCAGTACTTTGGCCACCTCATGTGAAGAGTTGACTCATTGGAAAAGACTCTGATGCTGGGAGGGATTGGGGGCAGGAGGAGAAGGGGACGACAGAGAATGAGATGGCTGGATGGCATCACCGACTCGATGGACGTGAGTCTGAGTGAACTCCGGGAGTTGGTGAGGGACAGGGAGGCCTGGCATGCTGCGATTCATGGGGTCGCAAAGAGTCGGACACGACTGAGCGACTGAACTGAACTGAACTGATAGGTATTCAGTTTCAAACATTGATTTAAATACTGTAATTTAGAAGCATTGTTTTTTACTACTTTTCAGAGCCGTTATATAACATTTCAATTACAATGTGATCATCGTTACCAATTCTTATTGGATATGTTATTGTAACTTACAAATAACATTGTTTCAATTTAATAGACTCGCTAATAAATGAACTATCAGAACTCAAAGCACCTCTACATTGAGGAGACCCTTATGTTTTGTAACTCAAGCACATTGCTTTAAAATAAATGAAAATTTTCTGCAGCGTCTGACCCTTTAGAGTTTGGAATTTGTCCAACTCACCTAGTAAAGATCTTACTGAATTTTCTAGTAAGTAAGTAGTTTTCTGAAGTAGATACAAAAACTTTGAGTTGTTAAGCTTTATAAATCCTTTGAGAATTAACAGACTATTTTGGATGTAAGACAAAAGCCTTGAAGGTCCTTTATCCATTCTTGAAAAAGACTAACAATTTCAATATATGAATACATTGTTATATATTAAATAAATGCATCAGACCTATTACAAGTAGATTATAAATAGATTATAAAGTTTGTGTTCCTTTAGAGAACCTTCATAACTGCATGCTCTCCTTTTACTCTTCTAAAGATACTGCTCTCTCTGTCTCTGCCCACCACTTAAAAAAAAAAAATCAAGCTCTCAATAGCATATGTGTGAATTGCTCATGAGAAGCACGGGCAGAATTCCTGTCATTTGTAGCCCAGCTCAAGTTTAACTAGCATATTCTGTGTTGGTTCTTGACCCAGGACAAGCATCCACATCATCATGGAGTTTTTTAAAAATATGAACTCGGGAGAGGGGCTGGAGAACAGCGAACCTTCCCTCCGTTGTCAGTGGGAATGTGGATTGGTGCAGCCACTATGGAGAACAGTGTGGAAAAGTGTTTTGTTGTGCATGTGTTTTCAGTTGCTAAGTTATGTCTGACTCTTTGTGACCCCATGGATTGCACATGTCAGGCTTCTCTGTTCTTCACTGTCTCCAGGAATTTGCTCAAATTCATGTCTGTTGAGTCGGTGATGCTATCTAACTGTCACATCCTCTGCCACCCCCTTCTCCTTTTGCCTTCAATCTTTTCTGCCTCCAGTCTTTTCCAAGCAGTCGGCTCTTTGCATCAGGTGGCCAAAGAATTGGAGCTTCAGCGTTATTCCTTCCAATGAAGGACTGGTTTCCTTTAGGAGTGACTGGGTTAGTCTCCATGCAGTACAAGGGACGCTCAAGAGTCTTCCTCAGCACCACAACAAACTAAAAATAGAGCTACCATATGATCCAGCAATCCCACTCATGGTCATATATCCAGAGAAAACTCTACTTAAAAAAGACATGCACCCCAATGTTAATGGCAGCACTGTTCACACTAGCCAAGACATGGGCACATCAACCGAGGAATGGATAAAGGAGATGTGGTACATATTTACAATGAAACATTACTTGGCCATAAAAAAAAATGAAATTATGCCATTTGCAGCAACATGGATGGATCTAGAAATGATCACATTAAGTGAAGTAAGTCAGACATAGAAAGAAAAATATCATATGATATTGTTCATCTGTGGAATCTTAAAAAAGTATAAGATAACTTATTTACAAAACAGAAATAGTCGCACAGACATAGAAAACAAACTTATGGTTACCAAAGGGGGAGGGATAAATCAGGAGTTTGAAATTAAAATGTACATACTACATACAAAATAGACAAACAACAAGGAACTACCCAGGGAATTATACTCAATATATTGTAATAATGTATAGTGGAAAGGAATCTAAAAACTGTACATGTGTGTATAACAGAACCACTTTGCTGTGAACGTAAAGCTAACACAGCATTGTGAATCAACCGTACTTCAATTGAAAAACTAAAAGTAAACTCTGAAGCCCACCCTCCACCTCCCGAGTCTACATGTGTGTGTTTTCACGGAATTGCAGGTACAAGCAGTGCCTGCCCTTCTTCATTAAGGAGGAACCCGCTGATGGCAGTTGGTATGGCTTAGCTGACAGTATCTGATTGCTTTAGAGTTTAGGTTTTAGTTTCTGGGGGGAAGATCCAACTCAAATCCCTGTCTGAACACAAGAGAGTTTGTGTGACCATGGTATTTACTTTCTGAGTTTAATTGGTACTCTGAGGGTATCATACCAAATTCAAAATGTTAGTTTTTGGTACTCACTATAAGACAATCAACCTAAAATACCTGAATTTCCTTCAGTGTAAAACACATTTTCTTCTTTAGCCTCTAAAAGGAATGATTTTATGTGAGTAAAATTCTTCACACAATATCCTTATGCTAGTTTTCACTTCATCTGACAGTCTCCATGAAAAATGAAAGCAATCAACCTTATCTCACAAGAATTGTCAACCAAGACAAACAGGGAAATTCATTTCATCTCAGTATTTTCTTTATAAAGAAATTTGCTTTTGGTCCTTTCTTACCTTCAGAATAAAAACTTGAGTCAACCTCTTGGAAACAATTTGCATTTGGTTTCTAACAAAGATGTTAGGACAACCTCTCAAAGCCCAGTGCCACTCAGGCTGCTGAGCGGGACACAGATCCCCAGAGGTAAGGGTGATAGCTTTTGGGTTGAATGCTAGCCAAGAAGCAGGAAAACATCAAGGCACTGGGTAACTGATGTCCTCATGAATGTTTTCTAATTCTCTTCCTCTTTAAATGTGATATGTTAATCCCATGGGAGGGAGAGCCATGTGTACAATACGTGATTCCTAGGACGCATCAAGGGCAAAATTTTCAAGTGTTAGAATAATTGCTTTGACTCATTGGAGTCAAGAGAAGACAAACGTTCAAGGTACCCTGTTTCTGCCCAGAACACTCTTCCTTCTGATATTTGCACAGCTTATTTTCTCACTGCCTTTTCCTGTCTTAGTCGAGATATTTCCTTTTTAGCAAGACTGCTCACTGTGATCACCTACTTAATCCCTGTGTGCTTAGGGACTTTCCAACTCTCTACCCTACTAAAGTGTTTCCACAGTACTTAGCACTTTCTAATGTCCTTAAGTTACTTGTGTATTCTGTTCACTGTTTCCTCCTACACACACGCAGAATACACACGGACTGTGGGCTCCACGCAGGCAGGGATTTTTCTTCTTTTGCTCACTGCCGTATTTCTGATGCCTACAAAAGAGTGTCTTGCTTTAGTTGGTTGCTAAATATCGAATGAGGGGGATAGATGGGTGAATGAAGGAGCCTTTAAGAATGCAAGTGGACAGGAAAGCAGGGAACACCTTAAATGGCCAAACGAGGAACGTCACCAAGGCTAGGGTGACCAGGAGACGGTTACCATCCGGGAGAACTAGGGCTCATGCTACGTGGACTAACAGTGGTTTCGGGGTTGCGTCTCTATGTCAGCGTTCCCCTGATCCCGAGACCAGATGCACTTATAGGTCATCACAGCCCCATTCTGGGTCGCCACGCTGAGGCCACCAGAAGAACTCAAACAGAAATCTGGTCACGACACTTATCTGCTTAACATCCTTCACTGGTCTCAGTCGTATTAGGGTAAAGTCTAACAAAGCGCGTGAAACTCCTACTTGGGGTCCTCCACTTTCTCCTCAACAGTGCCTGCCTTCTGAGCACGGAGTCGTACCCAGGTACTCGCGATTTTTCAAAAAATGCTGTGTTGGGGCAGTTGTTTTCTGTTATCTGTTTTACCCTGTTTATCTGGCCAGTGCCTGGGATCCCTCAATCCCAGCACCAGAATCAGCTTCCTTCTGTAATGCCTTCTGGGAATTGCTGAGGATGCCTGGCTACCCTTGACTTTTAGCATGCTGGATTTGTCCATTTCTTTTTGCAGTTCTGCCAGTTTTCAAAGTTTTATTTTGTGCATTAACCCTCTTTCTCTCTCGCAATGTTTTTTCTTTCAAAGTTAATTTTGTCTGCCTTTAATATACTTATACCAGCTTCCTTTTGGTCAGTTTTCTCGGTATATATTTTCTCATAATAATGTTCTTTTCAGTACTACTGTGTTATATTTTTAAGTGGGTTTCCTATAGGGAAGTTTTAAAAAAGTCTGTCTATATTTGTCTTTTAAGTAGAATATTTGGTCTATTTTATTAGGTTAGCAAGCTAGCTGCTATGCGTTTTCCATGTTCCAGTCAGTCTTTGTTACTTTCTAATGTTACTTTCAGTCTTGTAGAATTAGTTTTTCTGTTTACTAGTTTTTGAATCATACTCTTGAATTCTATTATTTCAGTGCTTAGTCTAACTTTTAATTTGCATATTTAACTTAGAGTTTGAATTGAGTCAGTATATTTACCCTCCTTTGGAATAAATACCAGGGCCTTTGAGCACTTCACCTCTGATCACCACGCCCAATAAGAACAACTGATGTGCCTGTTGCCCAGGTTTTAAGTTATTTTATTTAATGTCCAAACTAATGCTACTTTTCATTATTTGCAGCCAAAGATTGCTTAGATTTACCTATGTGTTTATGCTTTGCTCACCATTTTTACATCCCAAATCTTCCCTTGAAGAAAACTGTCCTTTTTTGAAACAACTTTATTCTGATAATTCCCTCAAAATGTATTTGCTATTGTTTTTTGGTAGTTTTTAATACTATGAAAGTTAGCTCCCCCCTGCCCCGCCCCACCCATTTATTTGCTTATCTCTGCCTAATTATGCTTACCATTCTTCCTTTTTATTTTTAGGCAAGATATCTCTTCTGGGATAATTTGCCTTTTTATTTAAGTATATCTTTCCAAAAATACATATATGAGGTGTCTTGGTAAGAAATTCTTTGTTTTAGCTTTTTACATTTAATTTTTGGAATGCATAATAATGAAATTGTTTTGCCTTTGTTCTTGAAAGACATATTAGTCCAATTATACTTGTCAGTAATTTGTCCCTTAGAATTTTTAAATTATTCCATTGTCTTCTCTGTTGCATTATTGTTGTTGAGAAGTTAGTTTTAGTCTAAATGTCATTCCTTCTTAGGTTATTTACTGTGCTCTTGATTTGGGCTTCTTATAATAATCTTTTATCTTGTATAGTTTGTCTATAATGTGTATGGATTTCTCTGTTTTATCCATTTTGGGATAACGTGGCTACTTAAATCAGAAAGTTGGCATCTTTCTCCAATTACAGAAATTTCTTAACAATCATGTTCTGGAATATTTCCTCTTTCCTACATTCCTTATTCTTTCTGGAATTCTGATGAAACGTACCTCAACCCTTCTTTCTAAATTGTTCATAATTTTCCCTTTAGTACTACATTTCTTCGTATTTATATTCTACATCACTAATTCTTAAGCTGTGTCTATATCTCATGGTTATTACACACAAAACACACACACTCACAGGAAGACATTCCATACACGTCCAGAAGTTCTGTTCATTCTTCATTCAAATAAAATGCCTGGTTATGTTTAATGTTCCTTAGTGATATTTGTGGAATCCTCTTATTTCTTTAAACAGATTTGCATGCCTGTTTTATATTTTGAAACAGTAAAAATATAATATCTGGAACTTTTGAGGGTCTGATTCTGGCATTTGTTTTTTCTGTTTACTCTCATGTCCATTCACACTCACTCGGTATATAATGCGAAAATTCCTGCAGTCCTGGAGACAGAGTTTGCTTTTTCTTTTGTCAGGTAAGAAAAAATTTGGAAGAACACACTCACACACACATGCTTCCTGTAAAAGCTGGCTTGTCATTCTGAGTAGAGACTTTTTTAATTCCTCGAATGAGAGCCATTGCTGTAACTAATTTCTTTAGTCTTGGACTTTGCAGAGTGCCTGTCCCTCCCTATTGTACTATTTCTTCGTGGCAGCTGTCCTAACAGAGTTCTTTCTTTGCCTGGGACACTCCCACCAGCTCCCTAGGGCTTGCTTCCTTTCCCTGTGTAATTCGGGCTCTTGGCCACTAAGCATTGGCAGAAGCATATGGCTGATGCCAACTACCTTCTCTACCGACATATGATTTCACCTTACTTTTGGTCTTTGAGGAGCTCCTTGACTTTCTTGCCAGTTCAGTTATAGACTTCTAAGTGACATTTTAGGAAGGATTTTCAGGGTACCTGTTCTATCATTATTGTTAGAAAGTAAATCCCTCTTTCAGTACTCTGAATTATTCATTTGATAGCATTTTTTTTCTTTTGTCAATAGCAATTAATTTTTTTATCTATCCAAGTTGATCATGCTCATCCTGGCAGCAGGAACTGTTTCGTACCATGTACTAATTTATTCAGTCAGGAAATATTATTCAGTTTCTATTATTAACTCTGCACTGATATGTTATTAATTGTATATACAAAGATGGTCTAAACTGAAGTTGTCTAACAATATAAAATAAAAAAAAGGTAACGTTTGTTGAATCATTTCTAGTTCAACAAATGGCCTACTGTTCTGATAAGTGCTTTAGTTTATTATATGATATTAATCTTCACGATTACCCAATGAGTTTGCCATTATTGCTATTTCCTTTCAAAGACAATAGCACTGAAGCTGAGAAGAGACTCGTATGTGTTGAGAGAAGACAGTGCTGATTTATGATAAGCTGGTCATGATGCAGTTTTAAAATTTTTAAATAATCTCTTACTGTTGAATTCTTTCAGTGATTGCCTGCTGCTGGAGACTTACCATTATACACAGGTTTCAGAGATTCACTTGAGCATAATTGAAGGAAAGTGGGGAGGTAACCTTGAGGATGGACCCAGCCACAGGTGCTAGATTATATCCTGTATCAAAGAGTAAGTAACCCCAGGCAAGAACACCATTCCAACCATAGTATAAAACATTTTGCTAAAAGAATTCAAACTTCTGTTCCTTTATATGTATCAGAATTTTTAACTGAGTCATATCTTCAAATACCTACTTCATGTGGCAGAGATTTATCTCATCATATAACTTTTGAGAAAACGAAGAAGACATATTGGATGTGCCCTTAATGGTATGGGTTCTTCATTCACATCACACAATGACAGCAAATCTCTATGCAGTATGCTGCTGCACGAGATTTTATTAACATCTTTTTAGCAGGCTTGTAGTTTGTTAAGTCTCACCTGTGGTTTACATTTAAAGACCCCACTCCTATTACTATGCCTTTTTCTAGATTCTCATCCCTTGCATCCTTTGTTCTCTGCACTTCCTTATATTTGTCTTGTTCTCACTCACTGCCTGCTGTGTGATGAGCTGCACCATGAGAACTTCCTGCAGGTAGCAATGGGAGCTTTCTGTTCCACCTTCCTGCATCCCTGGGCTGTATGCACAAGCAATTCTATCTTTCTGACACTATCCTGCCCTGTTGCTTGCAAATGCTATATTCTGAGGGCATTTTTTCCCCCCAGTCAGCTCTATCCCAAGTGTATTTGTTTCATATTGGATTCTTTTTGTCTTTTTATTTTTTCACTAAACCTTAAAAAATTTTAGCTCTGAATTTTCAAAAGGAGTTTGTACAACTCAACAATGGATGCTTCTGTGGTTTTTAGTAGAGTGTGAGTTCATCAGGAAAAGTAGTCTAAGCAGGATTTTTGATGTTATAGTTTCTCACTTTGTTTTACAAAGATGGTATGCCAGAAAAAAAAAACAAAACACATTTTTCATTTGCAAAAGGAGCCACCAGTTGTCCTAGAAGGAAATTGGGGTATAAGTAAATAGAGAAAAAGAGTGTCAGAGAAAAAAAATCACCTTGTGGAACATTCTGAGGAGTGCAGAGAGCACAGGTGCTGTTCTTACTTTCATCAGCTCTAATCAGACCTGGAGGGCACAGCAGGAAGATTGGTGAGTCCAAGGCTCACCACTGCTTGAAATCCCATGGAAGAGTAGGTTTTGGATGAATTTTAGACTTGTGATTAATTACAGAGCAAGAACTGCATGAGTCATAACTTGTTAGTCACATTAAAACTCTAAGACAAATTGAAAATATAGATTTTTTTCCCCCACATGAAAAAGTAAAAGTGGTTTCTAACATTAACGAGCATACAGCTCCTACGATGATGCATAGACTGCTGTCAAGCTCCCTTCAATTCTTCAGAGAAACATCTCACAATCAACATAAACCCAACAGAATGCAAGAGAAATGAATTAAACCACCCCTAGAATATGTACAGTGTGTGCTGTGGAGAGAAGAAAAGAATAATAGGAATATGCCCAATATGCACGATTACTCAGTCTCATAGTGAATTTTAAAAGTACTAATCTTTAGAAAAATGAATATCTGAAAGTTAAAGACAAGCCAAGTAGAAGTATCAACCTTTCTGAGCATTTAACACTACACAATATTAGTGCCTTTTGCTTTCCTTGAAGATGGTAACTCTTGATGGATTCTCTCATTTCTCTCCACAAGATATGACAGAATTTTTCTTTATTTTTATGATGTCTTACATATCCAGAATGGCAACCCACTCCAGTATTCTTGCCTGGGAAAATCCCATGGACAGAGGAGCCTGGTGGGCTATAGTCCGTGGGGTTGCAAAGAGTCAGACACGACTGAATGACTAAGCACAAGCACACATGTATCCAGAAGAAGTTTACCTAAGTCAACCCAGAGGGATAGGGTGGAGAGGGAGGTGGAAGGGGATTCAGGATGGGGGGCAGCACATGCATATGTGTAGCTGATTCATGTTGATGTATGGCAAAAACCATCACAGTATGGTAAAGCAATTATCCTCCAATTAAATTAATTTTTAAAAAAGAGAAAAAAAAAGATTTGCTTGAGGAAATTCAGATTTTTTGAAAAAGAGTATGTCTTAGTTGTTGACTGTGCCCTGCTCAGCATTACTAATAATTATGCAAATGAACCTTAGTACCACCCACATCCATTTGTAACATGAACTCCTCTCTGTATAGTAGGACAAAAATTCAGAGATTAAATATATCTGAAGTAGTACTGGACTTTTAATATTTAAATTGGGATATTTTGGCTTTTGAAGTAGCAATCATATATTTTTATAAAATGATTACTTAGGAGTATGGGTATACCTTTAATTTTCTACTCTATTCATTAAAAATATTAAGTGCATGACCAAGCCTCCATAGAAATTCATCTGTCTCTATCTTTCTACCTCTTTCATCAGTGATCACATAATCAAAAAACTAAAAAGTAAAGAATGAATTGCAGAATCACCAGCTGGAAAGTGTCTTAAAGTTAATCTAATTTATTCCTGGCTTTTATCCCAAGTATCATTTTGCTTACAGTTTTATTTGTAACACTTCTCTTATTCTGCCTGAAATTACAGTTAATCTCATGCTCATTTATGTTTCATTATACTGAAATCTCATTGAGGAAATTGTGTCTTTAGGTATTTTTTGAATGGCTCTGAATGCTCAGCACATAATTGGTGCTCAAGAATTATTTAAGTGAAATCTAAGGAATATGGGTTTCTATCCTGTTTTTAAAAAAATCTCCAGAGAAGATAATCAGAGATATAGCCAAGAAAGAAGAGAAAATGAGTTTAAAATGATGTATCTTGCAGATAAAGTTCATTACCTCTCTTTCTGTTCTTCACAGAACTAAAGGAATTTGCTGATGGTCTAGTGTTGAGGATTCTAAGGGAGAAAGCCTGGATTTGTATCCTGTATCCACCAATCCCTAGCTGTATCACCATGAGTAAGTGACTACATTTCTGTAGAACCCATTTTCTTATCCCTAAGATGGTGCTAGTAGCAGTTACCTTCTTCGCATGCTTTGCCTAATGACTGAATGTGATACAAATACAAAATATTTAGTGCAGTTCCTTAGATGCAGTAATACTCACTTATTAAATGTTGGCTATCATCATTACTGTGGGCTTCCCTGGTGGCTCAGATGGTAAAGAATCTGCCTGCAATGCAGGAGAGCTGGGTTCAATCCTTGGGATGGGAAGATGCCCTGAGAAGAGAATGGCAACCCACTCTAGGATTCTTGCCTAAAGAATCCCATGGAGAGAGGAGCCTGGTAGGCTACAGTCCATGGGGTTGCATAGAGTCAGACATGACTGAGAGGCTAACACACATACACATCATCATCATCATTACTACCATCATCATCACCATCCAATTGGATTACCACAATCAATAGTTTAAAATATATTTAGTTCATTAATTCCTTTCTGTTCCATCAAACTTGATTCAAAACTGTCTTTTTTTGCCCTTTGCCCCTTAAATGCTATCAATCCTACCATTTAACATTGTACTAGAAATGCTAGCCAAAGCAATAAGGCAAGAAATTGAGTTGGAAAGTTAGAGAAAAAAAGATGACATGGCCAATACATTTGATCACCTATAAACAAAGCAAAATTATAAGATTCTTGTTCTTTGGAAGAAAAGCTACCACAAATCTACACACCATATTAAAAAGCAGAGACATTACTTTACTGACAAAGATCTGTATAGTCAAAACTATGGTTTCTCCAGTAGTCATATATGGATGTGAGAGCTGGACCATGAAGAAAGCTGAGCACTGAAGAACTGATGCTTTTGAACTGTGGTGTTGGAGAAGACTCTTGAGAGTTCCTTGGACTGCAAGATCAAACCAGTCAATCCTAAAGGAAATCAGTCCAGAATATTCATTGAAAGGGCTGATGTCGAGGCTGAAGCTCCAATATTTGGCAACCTGTTGCATGCAAAGAACTGACTCATTGGAAAAGACCCTGATACTGGGAAAGATTGAGGGCAGGAGGAGAAGGGGATGACAGAGAATGAGGTGTTTGGATGGCATCACCAACTTGATGGACATGAGTTTGAGTAAGCTCCAGGAGTTGGTGATGGACAGGGAATCCTGGAATACTGCAGCCCATGGGGCTGCAAGGAATCAGACATGACTGAATGACTGAACTGAACTGAAATGAAACAAAGCCAAGATAATATAAAACTGTCTACTAAAATTAGGTAGGCAATTCAGCAAAGTAGCTGACTGTAAGACTAATTTATAAAAACAGGTAACGTTTCTATATAGCAAAAAATAGCTAAATATAAAAAGAAAATAGAAAAAAACACTATGGCAACAAAATATTTCAGTTTCCAGGCATAAATATAGCAACACATGCATGGGACTCTGATATTTACTGTTATTCACAGAAGACCAGAATGAATGGCAGGCTACGTTAAATGCATGGATAGGAAGACACAATATTATTCAGATAATGTTTCTTTCAAAGTTTTCTACAAATTCTGTTAATTTCTAGGCAAACCATAAGTGGTTTTTTTTGAAGAGGGTGTAGACTAACAGAGTGATTTAATTATCATATTAAAGAGTATTAGTCCAAGACTACTAGGAAAAAGAAAACAGGAGAGGGAAGAATTTCCCTCCCAGGTGGTTTAAATATACAGTAATCAAGAGGATTGGTGGGTGCAAGGACAGACAAAAAGTAGATCTGTTCAAAGAATAGTGTCCAGAAGCCCACTCACATGTATATATGCACATAGATCTTGTTGTGTCTCGAGAAGGCATCACAAATCAGCAGAGAAATAAGAAAATGCACAATGGGTACTGGAATAATTGCCTTTGGAAATAAAACCAACATGAAATAGACTTGGTTTGTCATACAATAGATAAAAATGATTGGAGAAGGAAATGGCAACCCACTCCAGTATTCTTGCCTAGAGAATCCTAGGGACGGGGGAGCCTGGTGGGCTGCCGTCTATGGGGTCGCACAGAGTCGGACACGACTGAAGCGACTTAGCAGCAGTAGCAGCAGCAGATAAAAATGAACTCCAAATGATTTAAAGGCTTAAATGTGGAAAAAGAACTTAAAAAAATCTTGAAAATGTGAGTACCATTATTGCATCAGGGTAATAAAGGATTTCTTATGAAAGTGAAAGTCGCTCAGTCATGTCCGACTCTTTGCAAACCCATGGACTGTCCATGGAATTCTCCAGGCCAGAATACTGGAGTGGGTAGCCTTTCCCTTCTCCAGGGGAATCTTCCCAATTCAGGGATTGAACCCAGGTCTCCTGCATTACAAGTGGATTATTTACCAGCTGAGCCACAAGGGAAGCCCAAGAACATTGGAGTGGGTAGACTATCCCATCTCCAGCGGATCTTTCCAATTCAGAAATCGAACTGGGGTCTCCTGCATTGTAGGTGGATTCTTTACCAACTGAGCTATCAGGGAAGCCCATGAATTACCTATATTAAAATATAAAACTTCTGTACAATAAGAGATATCACAAAGCTAAAAGTATCTGAAAATATATATATATTAACATATATAACATGATAAATACTTAGAACATATAAAATCATTTAGAAAAATACATAGTAGTAATGGGCAATTGGAAAAGACCCTGATGCTGGGAGGGATTGAGGGCAGGAGGAAAAGGGCACGACAGAGGATGAGATGGCTGGATGGCATCACTGACTCGATGGATGTGAGTTTGAGTGAACTCCGGGAGTTGGTGATGGACAGGGAGGCCTGGCATGCTGCGATTCATGGGGTCGCAGAGTCAGACACGACTGAGCAACTGAACTGAACTGAACTGAATGGGCAAGGATGAGGACAGGAAATTCCTTAAGCAGGAACGCCAAATGGCAAATAAAGATGTTTAAAAGAAGATGCTCAATCTCACAATCAAGGCAGTGAAAAGCACAGCAATGATGCAGAGTCATTTTCTATGATCAGAAGTGGCAAAAATTAAAACATCTGACAATGTGAGGTACTGGTGAGAACAAGTGGAAATTGAAAATCTTATACCCCCTGGTGGAAGTGAAAATTGTCAGCCCACTTTGAAGTGTAATTTATCGATATCTCATAAAGTTAAAAGTGAAGAGTGAATAACCTAATAGTTACATTTCTAGATATAGAACCTAGAGCAACTTTAGCACTTGGTAACAGAGACATATTCAAGAATATTTGTTTACAGCATTGTTTCTAATAGCGAAAAAAATTAGAAACACTAAATCTCATGGATAAATAATGATATAGTCATGTTAGGGATTACTATATATATATGCAATATCTATTTATACTATTATATATAAAAATATAATATAGATATATATGGAAAGTCATTGAAAACGTATATATACAAAAATGAATGTAAAATAATGTTTTATCTAAGGAAAGAGAAGACACAGTTGAAGCTAAGATAGAGACAGGAGCTAAGCAAATCATATCTAATTATACAAAGTTTAAACATGCTCATAACTTAATCATATAATTTGATATAGCTTATATGATAGATATATTCAAACTTGTGAAATCATGTTAGTATAAAAGGAAAAAGAGAGATAAGAAATTTTATATTAAGACACACATTTTAAACAGACATTATTTATAAAGGTCTGTTTCATAAGCATCTTTAAAAATTGAATTTAAAGTTAAAACGAACTTTCTGCAGTTCACATAAATTTCAAAAAGTATCTCCAAGCTCTGTTAAAATGCCACCATGTCTTCCTTCAGTTCTCATAAATTGCAATCTGACATGCACTCCTGATACCCAGATTTTGGTGTCTTTGTTCCATAAAGAGAGCCAGGAATCCTTGAAGAGTAGTTGATTCCCTGTAAAGGGTAGGGAAGATGAAGTTGTATTTGAAATGCATAGCTATTACCAGAATGTAAGAATGCTTTCAAAGATGTCTGCAGACAGTTCTGCAGGGGAATGTGTCTCCAGGGGTGTGACAATCAAAGGACCAGAAGAGAAAATGAAAATTTGGTCAGAGGCCTAAGTTTATAATCTTACTCAAAACGAACATAAGTATATGTATATATATTCCATAAGTATACGGAAGAGAGGCATCTGTGGATTTCCAGTGTCTACAGAAGAGAGATATATCAGCTACAAATTGGCACTTGCCATGGGCACTTGCCATCTACCTCTACAAGGATCAAATCATGTGCTGCTGAACTTCTACACACCCTGAAAGGAATTTGGGGTGGAGAGCAGAAATTATTCACTCTGTGCTGGGAGAAACACTGGCAGGGCAGGTCTTCAGATAGTTAGATATTTTCAGAAACCGATTTGCTCGATTCTTGTACCTCCTCATATCTAGAGAAGCACTGTAGTCCTTCATGGTGATGACTCCTCCTCATGACTAGCAGAAATGATCCCCAGACTAGTAGAAATCTTCTAGAAAAATATGTGCTTGATTGCATGTATTCCCTCTTCACCAAAACCACATACATATGACCTACCACCTGCCTCTCTGGAGCAGTTTCTCAGAGCTATCTGAGGTGCTGTCCCCCAAGCCACAGTCTTCATTTTGCCCCAAATAAAATGCAAGTTTCAAGTTGTACTTTTTTTTTGTCTACAGGATAATAGAGTTTTATTTTATTTTATTTTTTTGTCTACAGGTTAATAGAATTTTATTTTTTTAATTTTTATTTTTTTATCAAATTGTACCATTTTTTGACATTGACAAATATAGCAATTGAAACTATGTAAGTATACTGAATTTTATTTTCATCAGTCCCACTAGGAAAACTCAGAGGGTAAAACTTTAAAGAGGAAGCTTTATTAAAAAGTTGAGTATGAGATGCTAAGGAAACAATGGTTAAGGATGACCAGTCAGGAGTGCCCATGGGACACACTGTGAGAAACATTTTCTCAGCAATAGGACAAGTGACCCCTAGCAGGAGGACCTATCCCAACAATCACTGGCTCTGTAGGACAGGTAAGAAAAGCACACTTAAGTTCTTATTTGTTGGTCTCAAATTTCTGACTAGCAATCTAAATCTATAAACATATCAAGGTCCTAATTCTACAATCTGTAAACTTAATCTCTAGTCAGCCATACATCTGAGGTGGTCATTTTGTTTCCTTGATACATAAATGAGGGAGATGATAAGCAACAAGCCAAATTCAGTATCACTTTTATATTATGTGCAAGTATAGTAATGATTTGTGATCACTTTGTTAATTGGTATTCATGCTGCTTTTTAAAGAGAAGCACACATAGGAATCTAACAGAAAGGATTTGAGATTTTCATCAAAATATTTAGGAAAACTTAACTTTGTGATCAGTATTTAGATACTCAAGACAATCTGACTTCTTAGAACCATCCATTTAGATTTATTGTATGTATAAGCAGCATTTGAATGCTTGGGAAGATTTTATTTTGTTTTAATTTCCTTATGAGTATCTTAAACTCTGACTTCCTGGATATTTATAGAAAGAATCAGGTATATCATATTTGAGGTTTTCTTTAAAATGTTTAAGAGAGTTTGCTTAAACTTTCTGCAATGTTTTTAAGAATTTAGGAAATTTTAGTGTACTAAATGCATAAATAAATTGAATATTAATTCAAATACAGGATACAGGAACAAATACAGGGTAGTATTTTCACTTATTCACAAAATTGCTACTTTTAAAAAATAGATTTATAAGTTTACTTTGTAATCTTATGAAAAGGTAGGCTTTACAGTTAAAATTCTATTAAGCAGGATATTAATTTAAAGAGAAGTAACTAACTATAGACATTCTTTTTTGTATACAAAAGCCACCTCTTATTTTTATCTATAAAATAAAAGTAAACATTTGTATTTATTTCTCCAAATATAAAAATTATATTTTAATATAATTGCTTATATTAAAAAAACAATTGACTAGGTTAATTGAAAAAAGCAAGTTACAGAGAGTATTTAACATATGATGCAATTTTTATAAATGAAGAAAAATATCAAACATTTCATAATATTACATATGGATCAACATATAGAGAGCAATAAAAAGTATGAAGATGTGAACTGAGAGGGGAATGCGACAGGACCAATTTTACTGAGGTTTATTGCCAAAAAAACTAAGATAATCATAAGCAAATGTTAATATTTGTTTATTTTTGGCATTCATCTTAGTAATAATTTTAGTATTCATTGTATTTTTAAGTTTCCTCAATTAAAATATCTCTGATGTAAAGATTCAACAGTACACTCAGTTCAGTTCAGTTACTCAGTTGTATCCGACTTTATGCAACCCCATGGACTCCAGCAGTCAGGCTCGCCTGTCCATCATCACCTCCTGGAGCTAGCTCAAACTCATGTCCATCAAGTGGTGATGCCATCCAACCATCTTATCCTCTGTCATCCCCTTCTCCTGTCTTCAGTGTTTCCCAGGATCAGGGTCTTTCCAATGAGTCAGTTCTTCGCATCAGGTGGCCAGAGTACTGGAGCTTCAGCTTCAGCATTAGTCCTTCCAATGAATATTCAGGACTGATTGCCTTTAAGATTGACTGGTTGGATGTCCTTACAGTCCAAGGGACTCTCAAGAGTCTTCTCCAACACCACAGTTCAAATGCATCAGTTCTTTGGCACTCAGCTTCCTTATGGTCCAACTCTCATACCCATACATGACTACCAGGGAAACCATAGCTTTGACTATACAGATCTTTGTCAGCAAAGTTATGTCTCTGTTTTTTAATATGCTGTCTAGGTTGGTCATAGCTTTTCTTCCGAGGAGCAAGCATCTTTTAATTCCATGGCTGTAGTCACTGTCTGCAGTGATTTTGGAGCCTAAGAAAATAAAGTCTCTCACTGTTTCCATTGTTTCTCCATCTATTTGCCATGACGTGATGAGACCAGATGCCATGATCTTCATTTTTAAAATGTTGAGTTTTAAGCCAGCTTTTTCACTCTCCTTTTTCACTTTCATCAAGAGGCTTTTTAGTTTCTCTTTGCTTTCTGCCATAAGTCTGGATTCATCTGCACATCTGAGGTTATTAATATTTCTCCCAGCAATCTTGATTCCAGCTTGTGCTTCATCCAGCCCGGCATTTCACATGATGTACTCTGCATATGAGTTAAATAAGCAAGGTGACAATATACAGCCTTGATGTACTCCTTTCCCAATTTGGAACCAGTCTGTTGTTTCCATGTTCTAACTGTTGCTTCTTGACCTGCATACAGATTTCTCAGGAGGCAGGTAAGGTGGTTTGGTATTCTCATTTCTTTAAGAATTTTCCAGTTTGTTGTGATCCACACAGTTGAAGGCTTTATGCAGTCAATAAAGCAGAAGTAGATGTTTTTCTGGAATTCGCTTGCTTTTTCTATTATCCAATGGATGTTGGCAACAGTACACTAAAAACCAATAAAAAAAGTAAATTGGATATAGACTTGGGCTATTTAAGTAGATTAGCTGTGAGGTTAATGTCTGAGTAATTAAAATTATAAAAGAAAACATTTGCATTTAAAAGAAAACAACTTAAGGCTGAAAGAAGCAAAATTTAAATGAAAAAAAGAATGCAAAAGCTTCTACCAAGATGTCTCCCACGTTCTGAGTTATGAGTGATGAACAATCACAGTGACAACTTGAGATTTGTTGTGTTGTTTCAAGTAGAGTGGACAAGATAATATGTGTTTGAAGAAAATAAGCACTGGTGTTGGAACATGCCATTTCCAATAAAACTAGGAAATAAATCATAAAAGGCTGCAGTAGAAACTCCAACATGGAGAAAGTTTATCTGCCAAAATCTAAGTGAAATGATTGATGATGTATTTCTGTGACATCCATGACACTTTTCATGGAGAATTCATAGTATTGGGTAAAATACATCAGAGATTTTGTGTGAGCCAAAACCAGAGGATATGGGCAACAACGGCCTTCACGACAATGGTACTGTCATAGTGAGCGGCTGTAACAGAGCTTTTGTGCAAATGTTTCTTTATCTGCCTTAATCAAAACAAGGTTCTGAGAGCTTTCTCGCTGCTTCTAAACATGAAATCCATCTCTAATGGGCAAAGACTTTCCATTGGTGAAGACTGTCAAGGAGATGTGCAATTCCAGGGCCAGCTTCCCCAGTATTTTCATGATGGTAGCATTGTTGGAAGAACTAGGCATAGCTCTATTTGAAGACGATCCATGTGACTATTTGTTGCTATTTGTTTGTTTGTTTTTGAGAAATTTGACTTTCTGTTTTGCATAAATGTATTTTTTTTCTGGTAAACTTTTAAAGACAAATATTTCAAGGGAATATAAATGAAGCCTAAGGGCTATGGATTCAGCTAAGGGTCGAGTTTGTGTTTTGCTTGCTAAATGGTCTATAAGACTTATTTGTGTCTGCAGTTGGAGATGACTGAATTATGGTGGCAACAAGGCAGGCAGTGATGTGGGATACCCATCAGTGTTTGATTTGTGGCAGACAGTGAGAGGTAGCTACTAGACTATACTGTTAGTGTTTATTTTTATGATATTGTTTAATCAAAAGCCTGTCAACTTTTTTTTTTCTTCTAATTAAATTACTCCCATTAAACTTGAGAAATGTTACATTTTTCTGTCTTGGGTTTAGTTATTTTAGTGATTGAAATGAAAATACATTTCCATGAAAAATCTCATTGCATGATTACTAAATAATTTGCAATTAATAGCTATGTTGATAGACCATACAGGGCCTAAAACTATATTTCCCACCATTTCTACAACACAACCATTCTGCTTAGTTGGTAAGATGATGATATTTACTTCTTCCAGGTGAATGAATGTGTTCACCTATGGTTTTTTTATAAAAGCACAGCAGCAATAAAACTTGTATTTAACTTATCTAATTTCATTAAATTGATGATAACATTTTCCAGAAATATAAAACTATTAGGCTCCCTTATTTCCCTTCCCTGAACACAGCAAAGCTGAATCGTTTTACATTATTTTGAAAGAATTTTTTATTTAAGGATAATTGATTTACAGTGTTGTGTTAATTGTAGGTATACAGCAAAGTGATTCAGTTATACGTATATGTAAGTATAAATAGACAGATACTCTTTTACAGATTCTTTTCCCTTATAGATTTTTTTTTTTTTTTTTTGGTCACAACATGTGGCATGTAGGATCTTAGTTACTTGACCAGGGATAGAACCTATGCCCCCTGCAGTAGAAGCAGGGAATCTTAACCACTAGACCTCCAGGGAAGGCCCCCTTAGAGGTTTTTACAAAATATTGAGTATAGTTCCCTGTGCTATACAGTAGGTCCTTGTTGCTTATGTATTTTACATCTAGTAGTGTCAATGGCACCCCACTCCAGGACTCTTGCCTGGAAAATCCCATGGATGGAGGAGCCGGCTAGGCTGCAATCCATGGGGTCGCTAGAGTCGGACACGACTGAGCGACTTCACTTTCATTTTTCACTTTCATGCACTGGAGAAGGAAATGGCAACCCGCTCCAGTGTTCTTGCTTGGAGAATCCCAGGGATGGGGGAGCCTGGTGGGCTGCCGTCTATGGGGTCACACAGAGTCGGACACGAATGAAGCGACAGCAGCAGCAGCAATCGTAAATTCCTAATTTATCTCTCCCCCATTCCCCTTTGCTAGCTAGAAGTTTTATATTAAGATATTTTTCCTACCAAGTAGGAGGAGTCATTCTCACTTGGGTTAAGTAACTATGATTTTTAATGCTTAAGTGATATCATAATCAAGGCACTAAGTATAATATCAGTTGGCTTTAGGTGTACCCCATGTAAAATGAGGAGCTTTAATCCAAAGATACATTTTCAGAGTCTATATATCACCAATGCTGGAAAGATTGAAGGCAGGAGGAGAAGAGAATGACAGAGGATGAGGTGGTTGGATGGCATCACCAACTTGATGGATATGAGTTTGAGTAAGCTCTGGTAATTGGTGATGGACAGGGAAGCCTGGCTATGCTACAGCCCATGGGGTCAAAAAGAATCAGACATGACTGAGCGAGTGAACCAAACTGAACTGATACATCACCGAGTGTCATGGTTTAAACTGTCTTCTGTACCATCATGTTATCAATAGCTCACTGACTGTTATGAAAGCTTCATGAAGAATACATACATCCCAGGTGGCTCAGATGGTAAAGAATCCATCTGCAGTGCAGAAGACCCAGCTTTGATCTGTGGGTTGGGAAGATTCTCTGGAGAAAGGAATGACAACCCACTCCAGTATTCCTGCCTGGAGAATTCCATGGACAGTGGAGCCTGGCAGGCTACAGCCCATGGGGTCGCAGAGTTGGACACAACAGAGCGACTAATGTCTTATTATGTAATGTACTTAGATACTTGGGAGTGTAATTAAATCCCAAGATGGCTACTAATATGATTAAGGAGAAAGGACAGCAAGGCTTTTCTAAGCCAGTTAAAGCCATTGTGCCGGCTGCTTACTCAGTAATAAATCACATCTGATATCTGGAAGGAGAAATACCTTGTAAGCATTTCTGTCCTTTTACTGTCCATAAAAGGAAGGAAGATTGTATTAGGATAAGATTTCTGACGGAGTAAAGGAAGTCTCATCCAGACTGTGCAGGTACCTGCAGAACTGCTTTATTTAGTGGAGTTTGAGGTTGTTTTTGCAAAACCCGAGGTTGTTTTGCAAAATTGATGCTATAC
Source organism: Bison bison bison (assembly GCF_000754665.1). NCBI lineage: Eukaryota > Metazoa > Chordata > Mammalia > Artiodactyla > Bovidae > Bison > Bison bison. Next base: position 1,614,472 of record NW_011494872.1, read on the forward strand.
TTCAGGGAGGGCATATTATGTTTGTGGTGGATATAACATAGAACCATAAACTACAATCGTTTTTAAATTACCTGAGCTGAAGAGCATAACTTACAAGCTCCAATTAAGTATAAACAACAACAGAAGTCCATTAAACTTTTAAGTATCACCTCCAATTGGTACGTTCCATTTTAGGTTTAATAATATTGATGCCAGAAAGAAAAATTATTTGTATATAAACGATCAATAGAGGATGAAAATTTGATCCCTTTAAGAGAAATTGAAAGCTATTATAATTCTAGGAAGATTTAGATTAAAAGGAAAGAAGATTCTACCTCTAAGCGTGTAAGGATCTCAAGAAAACTGTGAGTTCTGTCATTTCTGGAGACAATGCAGAACAGTCACACATGTCTTTCCAATTTTGTTTTAGTAGAACTGGTTGTTAAGTCTACAAGGAGTACATAGGATTTACCAAAACCTGTATGAATGAATGACTGACTATAAAAATGACTTGATATAAAATAAGGATGCCAATTTCAAAATTTTTTTTTCAATTTTGGTCACAGAATACACAATCTGAATACTCAACCGAGATGGTAGTAAAGAAGAGCATTTCATTAGGGGAGCTTTGAATGCAGACCTCCTTGTTTTTGCACAAATCAGGAAATGAAACATGTCTCTCCTGATAAAGTGAAGGCTCTGGTGCTGGAGAGCTTGGCTCCAGGTCCTGACTGTGTGACCTTGGTCTGGTTACTCAACCACACTGGGGTGTAAAACAGGGTTAATAGGGCGTGTCTAAGTGAGGTCTCAAGAATAGGAAGTGAAATCATTCATGATGAGCTCTTGGAAAACTGGCTGGCACAGAGAACTTGATGGACATCAGTCCTGACTGCTGTTTCAGAGCAGTAACTCCCAACATTGTGCTTTTGCTGAGATTCACAAGTCAGAGCGTGTCTATAGATGCCACACTCCCTGCGGGTTCACTTCTGTAGAAGCTTCTACAAATGGCCTTCCTCACTCATGACAAATATTGTATTGGAAAGCAAATTAGCAAAGAAACATCGTTCAGAGATGACTCTGACTCTGTTTTAACTTCAAATGAGAAATGATTTTAAAACCTCAGCACCTGATTCTAGTAACAAGCTAACATGACAACACATGTCCCGGTAGATTAAGATACAGTTAGTTCTGCTCAGAATTCCTTCTGGAAATTAAGGGAAGGGAGAGGTACTGAGGTTACAGTTCTGGATAAAGCCATTCACTGGTCATTAGTCATGATCAGTTTCTTTCCCATCTATTCATTCATCCACCTGTCTCTCCATCTGTCCATTGATCTACCCACCCATTCTTCTATCCATCAAATCTTTGCAGAAAATCGACTTGGGGCTGAAAATACTGAAGGAACTTCAAGAAGCTTGCATGCCTCCCTGGAGTCCTAGGTTCCTTTGCTTTGCTATTGTTCTTGGTTTGTCTTGTTTTGTGTTTTACTCTTTAGGGGGAAACTTCCTATTTTGGCAGAAGGAAGGAGAGTAAAATTTCTCCTAATAGGCTCATAATGAATTATCTTTTCTTGTAGTTTATTGAATTTCTTCATAACAGCTGCTTTAATTTCTTATCAGTTAGAACACAATTTTCAAGGCTCTGTCTCAGGAAAAAAAAAAAAAAATCTGAGACTGCAGATGAATTCCAGCCCAATCCCAGAGTCTGCTGGACAGAAAGTATTATTGAACAAATACTCAGAAGAGTGGGAGGAAAAGGAAGAGGCATGTTTCTTACAGAATCAGAATTCATGACAGGTACCTAGGGCAGTTTCTTTGATCTTCTTCCAGCTTTTATTATTCTGTATTTAGTGAACCACTGAGGTGGCTTTTGGTTTACATTTAGGCTAAATATTATTCTTTGTGGGTTAATATAGTAAGTATACTTTAGAATATTTTTGTTTAATTTGCTTGTTACTGCTACAGCAGACTTATTACACTTAAAGTAAAATCAATCTTTAACTTTAGTGGGTAGCTACTTCTTGAACAATTGATTCTACCTCAAGTTTATTTATTTAACATATTAAATGATGAAGGAACAGGCAGTCATATTCTCACAGTATTTCCTACATGTACATGTAAATATACCATAAAGACTGGGATAAAACAGAAAAAGGAAAATATTAAGAATCTATCTCTGTTTGTTTCCCAGAATTTCCTGCTATGCTTTCCATGGTCAGCGGAACAGTATGTTACATGGTCACATAAAAAATTGGAAGTCTAACCACAGAAGTGATACATATTTAAATTACCCCTAAATTTTCTCTAAGATGTATGGTGATGATTAGGAGGACAAGGGCCAGGCACTCAGAACTCTGCCCTCGGTGCAGGATCAGCACGTACAGGCAGCCGGCAGACCAACCCTGGGCCAGTGTGTGTGAGTTCTCAGGACATCTACTTGGAAACTAGAATACTTCTTTTTTTCAGAAGTATAGCTCACAGATGGTTAAAACAAAAAAAGGGGAAATTAACACAAGAGAAATTTAAAGCAGCGAGAAATAATCATCATCCTCTTCTGTTGAGTATTTGACTTTAAGAAATCTGTGTGTTATTTATAGACTAAATCATCATCATGATGATATATGCAACAAATGTGCATTACTGGATTATTTGTGCAAGGTATAATTTTTCCCCTGGGTATAAACTTTTGACCTGGTTACATAAAAGGGCATTCAAAGAAATAATACAGTATTTTCAGGACAATAAAATGATGATAAATGAGTCTAATAATGAATGATGGCTTTAAATATTTGGATGCATTTTAAGAAAGATGACAAATTTATTATATTTTATTATATTTTATCAGCAAGGAATAGCAGGCTTTTCCTGATGTCATGGTGGTCACAACAGAAACCAGGTTATCTGACTCAATGATGTAATAATTATACCAGGTTTCCAAATTTTAACATTAAAAAAATAGTCTAAGAAAATTATAAGCAAAATGCCAACAATTCAGAAATAGTTGTACTTTCCAGAAGAAGCATGTGCAGGTGAAAGTTTGATGTGACCAATTTGACACTGTGGACTTTTCAAGGCAGCAATTTTGGCAAGGGAACATTTTGATATGCCCTAAAGTATTAAATTCTCAGCTTCTTAAAATGCCAGGTTCTTTGCACAGAAATGATCTCCAATCTTTCCTGAGCCTTGTCACACCCCTCCTGCATTAACTGTCTGTAGGCACGTGGAGCTCATTTCTAGCCTTAGCCACCCTATGGAGGGTATCTTAAAGGATGCACATGTCTTATGTACTTGAAACTCCACCCCCTCGAAATTTTTGTTTTTAATCTTATATCTTGAAATGACTGAATGTCAAAAAGACTGTCAAAATCTTCTGTCTTCAGAAGTGTCAGAGATACCCGACACTGTTGGTCAGAGATACCTGAGGAAACCCGAGGAAGAAAAAGCCCTTCTGAATTTATCTCAAGTCATGCAAAAATGGAAAGACGCAGTGCAGAACAGTCCACATATTACTACAAAATCAGAGGTGTTCAGGATTAGGAAATACCGGGAAAGCCTGCAGTGTAGGTAGGAATCCTGCACTCAGGTTATGCACACACAGCTGGTCCCTGCTCCCCTAGGCTGCTCTCTCTCCCACTAAGAGTTACCAACCCTCCCCCTCACAAGTCCTGTTGCACCTGAGCATGAACACTGCTGCTGCTGCTGCTGCTGCTAAGTCACTTCAGTCGTGTCCGACTCTGTGCGACCCCATAGATGGCAGCCCACCAGGCTCCCCCGTCCCTGGGATTCTCCAGGCAAGAACACTGGAGTGGGTTGCCATTTCCTTCTCCAATGCATGAAAGTGAAAAGTGAAAGTGAAGTCGCTCAGTTGAGTCTGACTCTTAGTGACCCCATGGACTGCAGCCTACAAGGCTCCTCCGTCCATGGGAGTTTCCAGGCAGGAGTACTGGAGTGGGGTACCATTGCCTTCTCCGGAGCATGAACACTAACTGGGTATTTTCCTACATCTGAGACTAAGTCCTGGCCAGAAACTGGTTCCTGACACTCACTTGTGCTTGAATCTCTATTTTCATTATCTTCTTAGGACATGGGGGCTGTCCCCTCTTCAGTGGCACCTCAGAACACATTAGTACATTTTTTCACTATAGTGGATTTTTATATTTTACGTTTTCATTTTGTTAGTTAACTCATCCTTCAATTCACACAGTGTCCTTGCTGCTGTTGCTGTCATGGTGAAAATATTTAGGATTTACTCTCTCAGGGATTTGTGAGTGCAGCACACTGTTGCACATTAGATCCCAGACTTTCATCCTCTCACAGCTGGGAGCTTGTGCCATTGAACCAACATGGCCTTGATCCTCCAGCCCCCAGACATCTGCCAGAATCTGCTCTGGTGTAGACAGGCCCACTTTTAACAGCCACTGCCAGTGTCAGAGGGAGGGTCAGGTCCTGCCTTCCCAGACGACCTTGGGGAACACACCAAGGGCTCTGCATCTCGACTAGAACATCATTTCCATTAAGTGCTCATCTAACTGCTGGAGTCTGAGGGGTCTAAGGACCCACACGTTTTTGAGGAAGTACATTTTATCTTATGAACACCAATAACAACAGAAATGGAGACGGAAATGGCAACCCACTCCAGTATTCTTGCCTGGAGAATTTCATGGACAGAAGAGCCTGGCGGGCTAGAGTCCATGGGGCCACAAAGAGTCAGACACGACTGAGCAACTATCACTCACTCAGCTAACAGAAATGACTGTTTCATACAAGAATTCTCCAATTATTGGGTAACTGCTATTCTATTCTGTCTGCAATTTCTCTTCTTTGGGTTAAACATCTCTGCTGCTGTTGCTGCTAAGTCGCTTCAGTCGTGTCCGACTCTGTGCGACCCCATAGACGGCAGCCCACCAGGCTCCCCTGTCCCTGGGATTCTCCAGGCAAGAACACTGGAGTGGGTTGCCATTTCCTTCTCCAATGCATGAAAGGGAAAAGTGAAAGGGAAGTCACTCAGTCATGTCCGACTCTTTGCGACCCCATGGACTGCAGCCTACCAGGCTCCTCTGTCCATGGGATTTTCCAGGCAAGAGTACTGGAGTGGGGTGCCATTGCCTTCTCCATAAACATCTCTACTTCCTTCTATTATTCCTCTTCACAAATGTTTCAGGTCCCTTCACCTCCTTGTTGCTTTGAAACATGCTTCCATTTATCTGTATTTTTCTCAAGTGCACTACAAACCAAACACAACAACACTGCAGGTTGGTTTCACCAAAGTGGAGTGAATGGAGTTCTAACTCCTCTTGTTCTGCAATGTTCATGGCTTCTTTGAAATCAGTCACAGATGGCAGTGAATTGAAAGAAGCTGGCAAGAGACAGCCTGAGCTTTAAATACCAAGTACTCTAAGGTAAATAACAAACAGAACGAAACCAAAGTTATGATTTCTTAAGATCATTTCTTAAAAAGGAGTGTAAAGAAAGTTGTCAGTTACTCTGAGAAAGAGCTAAGCTAGTGTTGTGTAATAAATCTGAGTAGATTAAGGTTTACTAGGTCTGCTGTTGTTGTTTAGTTGCTAAGTCGTGTCCAACTCTTTTGTGACCCCATGGACTGTAGCCCGCTAGGCTGCTCTGTCCGTGGGATTCTGCAGGCAAGAATACTAGAGTGAGTTGCCAATTCCACCTCCAGGGACTTCCCTCCATAAAGTAAATGCTGACTGAATATATATTTTCAAACTATCTTCCTTCAAGCCCACATACCACACATAAATTCAATTATTAAAATAATACACCATCTGAATTCTAAAACTGTTCTCCTGCTTTTAAAGTGATGGATTGATGACTGGATGTGTGGCAAGGACTGAACTAATTAAACTGTCTGGCCAAAGTGTGATTTGGAGGCAGACTTATGCGTCCAATTATTAACACAAACATTGGTATCATTTTTTGTGCTTTTAAGGTAGATTAGACTAAAATCCTCATAGAAGAAGCCCCAAAGGGAGATGAATGAAATAAAGAAGGTTTTGGGAAGGAAAATGGGCATGATGGGGAGATTCCAAGGTAGCATAACAAAGCTGTAGACATGTTTAAGGTCCTGACTGTCATTTTACACCGCTTGACATCTGGCCACATTACCTAATTCATCTGAGTCCCAGTATTGTTATTTATGAAACAGGGTTAATAAAGATTTTTGTTTTATATATATATAATGAAAAGTTCCCAGGATACACTAATATCTTCAATATACTAACACACTAATATATTCAGTAAAATGTTTGTTATTATCTGTGTCCCAGGGAAGTTGACACTGGCGATATGGTGCCTGGAAATGTGTACAAGAGTGGGTAGCTGGGTTTAGATATTTAATTAATAAGTTTTGTTTGATTCCAATGCTGGTTAGAAACTCTAGCTTTTTTTTTTTTTTCACTTTAACGTGATGTGCTGTACAGTTTCTGTCAGCACACACGGAAGAGTTGTGTACAGCAGTCCTTCTCTGAAGAAAACCCGTATTTCTCTTCCCAACGTCCCCCGTTAAGGATTCTGGGGACCTAGACACTAAGCCCTCCATCCCACCCCAGTCTAACACACAGTCAGAGTTAAATGACTGCTATTGACTGATCTCTTGACCCGGAATCCTCCTGGATGAACGTCCACACTCATAGAAGATATTATGAGTGATCTCCAGTTGTCAGTTGTGAAGAGTGTAGCCAGGAACTAAGTAAATGATATGTCCTAATTTCAACACACTGTTGGCTTTGGAATCCGGGCCAAGTTTTCATGACAAGTCTCCATCTGGCATCCCAGTCGTGCTGGTTTTCTGGATGGGAAAACATCCTGTCCAGGATCCCTTATGATCAAAAGAACTCAGCATGGGGATTAGCCTGTCAAAGAGATAATGCACTGAATCCTACAGGGCGTAGGGTTGTGACAGGGCCATTGTGTGAGTCTGAGACAGGTTCAGTATTTTGTAGTGAATCTACTAATTCCACTTGATTCCTTTAATTATGATGGATGAGGGAGATTATATCTATGAGATAGTTTGCCCATTAATTTTTTGCATTTTGGCCAAGACTGTCTATCAAATACTTTTTCATGAGGACTTTTAGAAATACCTGCTCTTGAATGAGAACACAGAAAGGAGAGTGAGAACACAATGGCATGAGAGAACTTGGAGTCAGACACAGAGGATATGGAGTTCCGATCAAGTTTGCACAGACAACTTGTAGGTTTCAAGGTAAAGTTACTTCCCCTCCTTTAGCCTCCAGTTTTCTCATCTACAGAAAAGGGATTATAATATCCACCTCCAAAGATGTTGTAAGTGTCTCATGAAGAAATGTAAGTCATGTAACAGAGACCCAAAAGGTAGAAGGTTCTCAACAAGTGTTTCCTGGATCAAAGGCATGAAATGTTTCTCACGGGTGATTTTTCAAATAGCAGTAACTCTGAAAGTGAAAGTGTTAGTTGATCAGTTGTGTCCGACTCTTTGCGATTCCATAGACTGTAACCCACCAGGCTCCTCTATTCAGGGGATTCTCCAGGCAACAATACTGAAGCAGGTAGCCACTCCATCTCCAGGGAATCTTCCCGATCCAGGGATCAGACCTAGGTCTCCTGCACTGAGGATGGATTCTTTACTGTCTGAGCCACCACAAAAACCCTAGCAGCAACTTCATGAGCCACTAATGGAAACAATGTTCAAATATCAGTTCAGATAGGAAAAGCTCTGTGTAACTCTTAGGATTCTAGTCTTCCCATTTACATGGAATACATATCAGATCCTCTGATTGAAGGTGTCAAGCATCTGAAACAAATAAGATCAAAACTAGAATTTTGTAATTCAAAATTTATAGAAATATATGAATGAAAAAGAAACATAAGTAATTAAACTTTCAAATGATGCTTTCTATAACTGTACGGAATTTATATTTCTACACTATAAGTTAAATTTAAAACTTCATGAAGATGTTTGGGACCCTGTGTGTATGTGTGTGAAACTAAGTTATGTATAGTTGTTATCACTGATAGAAAGTAGTATTTTAAGATAATTCAGCTTGGCTTTGTAAAGTCAAATTTGTTCAAGCTTGGGCTACTGCTAACATTTCAATGTTTAATAAATGTTACCTTGTGAGACTATCAGATTATTTTGCAAACAACCAGGCTAACATCTCGGGGAAAAAAAAAAAGACAAACAGATAAAAGAAAGATAAGTAGCTTAACTAAGGTCAGGTGTTGACCCAGATTTTCTTAGTGAGCAAACACTGCTTCTGGGGAGAGACTTTGGTAGTTTGGAATTGGCATTAGGTTATTAAGGATAATACTAGGATAGCCATTTGTAACTTAATTTATATTTTATTTTTGTATTTATTTTAAATTTATTTTACAAATAAATTTGCACGTACTGCACCTCAAGCAGATGTTAAGTACAAGAGAAGGGGCATAGTAAAGAGGAAACTGTAAGTCAAGCATATGAGGTGAGAATGATAGTTGAGACTGAGATACAAGCATTTATGCGTGTGAGCAGCAGGGTGTGGACCTATCTTTGATATCTGAGTGTTTCACTGAGGCTGTAGCCACTCTACAGTGGATGCAGACACAGTCTGTCTCCTGTTAGGACAAAGTGGTGATCAAAAGAAAGTTCACACTAATAAATGATATTTGTTTTTCTGTTTCTGACTTAGTTCACTCTATATGACAACAGTATGTGAGCTGTGAACTTTCAGATGTTCAAGCTGGATTTAGAAAAGGCAGAAGAACCAGAGATCAAATTGCCAACATCTGCTGGATCATCAAAAAAGCAAGAGAGTTCCAGAAAAACATCTACTTTGCTTTATTGACTATGCCAAAGACTTTGACTGTGTGGATCACAAGAAACTGTGGAAAATTCTTAAAGAGATGGGAATACCAAACCACCTGACCTGTCTCCTGAGAAATCTGTATGCAGGTCAAGAAGCAATAGTTAGAACTGGACATGGAACAGCAGACTGGTTCCAAATCAGGAAAGGAGTACATCAAGGCTCTATATTGTCACCCTGCTTATTTAACTTATATGCAGAGTACATCATGTGAAATGCCGGGCTGGATGAAGCACAAGCTGGAATCAAGAATCTTGGGAGAAATATAAATAACCTCAGATATGCAGATGACACCACCCTATGGAAGAAAGGAAAGAGAACTAAAGAGCCTCTTGATGAAAGTGAAAGTGGAGAGCAAAAAAGTTGGCTTAAAACTCAACATTCAGAAAACTAAGATTATGGCATCCAGTCCCATCACTTCATGGCAAGTAGATGGGGAAACAATGGAAACAGTGACAGACTTTATTTTTGGGGGCTCCAAAATCACTACAGATGGTGATTGCAGCCATGAAATTAAGACACTTGCTCCTTAGAAGAAAAGCTATGACCAATCTAGACAGCATATTAAAAAGCAGAGACATTATTTTACCATCAAAGGTCCATCTATTCAAAGCTAAGGTTTTTCCAGTAGTCATGTATGGATGTGAGAGTTGGACTAGAAAGAAAGCTGAGCGCCAAAGAATTTATATTTTTGAACTGTGATGTTGGAGATGACTCTCGAGAGTCCCTTGGACTGCAAGGAGATCAAACTAGTCCATCCTAAAGGAAATCAGTCCTGAGTATTCTTTGGTAGGACTGATGCTGAAGTTGAAACTCCAATAATTTGGCCACCAGATGCAAAGAATGGACTCATTGGAAGAAACCCCGATGCTGGGAAAGATTGAAGGTGGGAGAAGAAGGGGATGACAGAGGATAAGATGGTTGGATGGCATCACCAACTCAATGGACATGGGTTTGGATGGACTCCAGGAAATGGTGATGGACAGGGAGGCCTGGTGTGCTGTGGTTCATGGGGTCGCAAAGAGTCGGATATGACTGAGCGACTGAACTGAATTTACAACACAGAATACTTGTTTTGTGTAATATGAATTTGAATGTTTGATATTTTTAGATGTAATATTTTGCTACCATATTTATCCATAGATTTAAAGAAGTTTATTTTTTTAACTAGACACCCTAACAAAATTAAAGAAGTATTTGCTACATAAATAATTATACCTATATCTGGAAGAAACTAATGGCCTACCTTGTTGTCTAGATGGAATTTAATCAGTCTTCTTTGAGTCCAGTCCACCTATTCCCACTTATCTAACATTGAGCTCTTTTCAAACATTAGTTTTAATTAGTTCCTAGAATTGTTGTGTAGCTGGCTCCCTAAGCAGGTAAATTTGTCTTTCCTTAAGTCTTTTAGAGTCTTTTCAATAAAGTGCATAGGGTTTAATGAGAAAAAAAATTGTGCAATCATATGCAAAATCAGGAAATCTAAAAATGTGAATTTTAGGAATGCAACACTGAGAAAAGACAGTGGGATCCAAGAAACATTTCCCTGGGTTGGGAAGATCCCCTGGAGAAGGAAAAGCTACCCACTCCAGTATTCTGGCCTAGAGAATTCCATGGACTGTATATTCCATGGGGTCTCAAATAGTCGGACACAACTAAGCGACTTTCACTTTCAAAGAGGGTATGATTTGTGGTGTTAAGCTGACACATCTCGCCTTCTGAGGACAGGCTTGTTGGACCCTGATTGTGTTGAGTTCTCTGGTTACTTCTCTGAAGGATTAATATGGCTAAGAGGGTCTGGAAAAGCTGCAGTCTCTCTGTGGGTGTTCAATACAGAGGTACAAACAAAGAGACCAGGAAGACTGATTTTTCTAGAGGTTTGGGGTCATGTTTGACCTCTGTTTCCGTCCGCCACCTTTAATACATGCCTGCTCGCTGAGAAATGCACTCTTTGCACATCGTAGAGTGTCTTCAAACACAAAAAATCATGTGAGTCAGTCAGCTGCCATGAGCCACTTGCAGTTTCTAGCCTGCATTCTCCAGAAAATAACACCACTTCTCTTTTTTTGGCTATGAGCCTATGAATAACAGCGCAAAGGTATTTAGCTGAGAGGGGAAAGGGAAAAAAAAAAAAAAGCGTGACTATCTTTAGATATAGAGAGACATTGGTTGGGTTTTCCCCTAGCAAAACAGAGTCGCTGGAAGGCTGCTGCCACGCTGGCGTGAGCTCACGAAACACTCTGCAAATTAGCACCAACGTGTTTTGAAAGCTATTTGCTGAGCATTTCTAAAGTTATTAAATATCTAAACAGAAAGACTGCAGGAAAGCAGAGAGAAAGCCGGCCACGCACTACTGCACTCCCTGGTCCAGAGATCAATGCATCTTGAGTAGATTACAAACACTGGGTCAGCTTCCCTTTTCGATCCGGTAGATGTGACATTGCTGCCCAGTCACTGGCTCCTCCTTAGAGAGGCTGCTTTTCCTCCTCCAGGACAGACCCCCTGGCCCAGAACAGTCCCGCACCCCCATAACCCCGGGCAGGCCTCCCCCATGCAGGAGAGGCCCCCAGCTGGTCACAGTCACAGTTGATGGGATTCTGGTGATGTGGGGCTAGACTGTCAGTGCCTGCCTGGAACTGAGTGTCAGGATGATGGGAGTCAGTTATTTGCCTGCATGGGTTTGGTCTGAAAGTTCATGAAGAGTCGGAGCCAAACTCAGCACCACTGCAGCCCACAGGCCTGGCAAGCCCAGGATCTCAGGGGGAGTGGGGAGGCACGGGCAGGCAGGACAGGAGGGCAGAGGGAGAAATAAGGGTGGGCACAGAACAAAGGTCCCACCGGAGATGAGCTCCTTGAGCTGGTTGAACTGTTTCTCGATCTGACAACAGCAGGTGTGTCCACATTACGTGGGACGTGAAACATAAACCATCTGAGGGGCCTCTGTTCAGAAGAAGGCTTCACAATCAGGCTATGAAACTCGGTCCAGGCCTGAAGCTCAGTGACTCCACCTGCCCCTTGGCTCACAATCGAGAGGCTTCTGACAGAGGCAGTCAAAACCACACCGGGGGCTCAGAGGGCGTCAGGGCTGAGTCTCAGGGAATCTCTCTTAGAGACCCTGAATTTGGGACAGTCTGGCGAGTCCTCCTGGCCATTGAACTCTGGAAGCCTGGGGCACTCCAGGCACTGCAAGGGCGACACCCACTAATTCATCTCACTCTCCTCATACCCTCTCTGTTCTCCGAGTTTTTCAATTTTGCTGCTGGCCCTTTGAGAATTTACTTGTGTTTCAAATTAGCCTTTAAAGGGATCTCTGATGTTTATTTTCTGTTTTGGGAATTTTGCTGGTTTGTCTGCCTAGTTGAAACCATCTGCTTTCTTCTGGGTCATTATTAATAAAAAGGGAAATTTATGAGGCACGTACTGTGTTCCTGTTTGGCTGCTTCTCCACTTGGGCCCTTCCAAGAAAGATTTCCAATGATTTCATGGCCACCCTTTACTTAGGATTACTCATAATCCGATGAGCCTGGGGATACTTTAGGAGACTGAGTAGCAGTACTTATGCTACTGTCTGAAAAGGGGAGCTCGTTACCCCAATCTGCTTCACATGAAGCTGCTAATATTGTGTACGTCAATACCGATCTCCATGAAATGAACAGAAAATACAACCAAAGGGGAAACCACTCCGAGTGGAGTCTGATCCCTCTTCCCTCTCTCTATGCTTCAAAATACACACACACAGACACACGAAGACAGAGAGGCAGACAGACACACAGACTACAGAGCCCTAACAGCAACAGTGAACCAGAAATACATTACTACTAACACAAAACAGGATGAAAGATCACAGGAATTGAATTCATATCCCAGCGTATGAAACACGATAATGTTCTGAAGGAAGATTTCTACCTGGAAAGCATGGATTTTACAGGGAATGTGCGTACTGCTTGATTGACATTCTGACAGTGGAAAATAAATAAATGGATTCTGTAAAAGTCACTAATCCTAAAAAAGTTTTTAGAAAGAGCAAAATAATATGCACAGGGATGCATATTAATTAATTTTTAGTTTTGAATTAAGTGCTTTCCACAAATTGTTTCACATAATCCTCAGCACTGCATATTATTATTCCCATTATTTGGCACATGAGGAAATTGAAGCTTCGAAAAGATAAGTAAGTAACAAAGTAAGTCAAACTCACTCACTGAGCAAAAGTGCCTCTGAGACTCCATTGCCTGGATGTCAGGGCTTTTAAAAACCATTTTTGCCCAAGGAAGGCCAAGCATTTTGCAAAGATCTTGTCAAAATGATCAGTTGGAACTGAAGTTTAAAGAAGACTGGAGCTCAAGTATTTGCGACATTCTGCTGCCTTGTAGGTGGCACTTCTGAGGAAGGCAGGAGAGAACAGAAAAGGCGGTGAGGCTGTGGAAGGGTCACCATGTGTATGACACTTGGTGTTGTAAACCTCGAATCATTTTGTCTGAGGACTTGTCCTTCTTTCTCCTTGGACCTTGGCTTTTCAGAAGAGGGCATCATCTTGCCTCTGTGTCCTGGCCAGTATCTGACACAGAGAAGGTCAATAATCACTTACTGAAGGCAGAGACACAAGAGGAAAAAAAGATTTTTTTTTGATCCGTAACAATCCAAAATGGTAAAAACACAGCAGAAGAGGAAGACAAACAGGTTTTTCAAAATAAGTGAGGGAGGCAGGCACAAAGATACAAAAATGAGCACAGAGCTTAGATATTTTAGGAGAAGCAACGATAAAATCACCTCGGAAGGAGCGATGAATGATGAGATAAATGTGAAAGAAAAATTGAAAAATGTGGGTAAAACAATTATAAATTATTTGTCAGTGAATTCTACATGCAAAGATTAGAAAACTTTTGTTACCCATGTTTTTAAAAGCCCAATATTATTCCTACCATAAGACTCTTTAAGTGCCATCGATGGGATTTTTTTCTTACAACATTATGTAGAAGGCTAAAAGGCCACATGTGATTAAAGGGGCTTCCCTGGTGGCTCAGAGAGTAAAGAATCTGCCTGCAATGTGGGAGACCCAGGTTTGATCCCTGGGTTGGGAAGATCCCATGGAGGAGGAAATGGCAGCCCACTGCAGTATTCCTGCCTGGAGAATCCCATGGACAGAGGAACCTGGCAGGCTATAGTTCATGGGGTTGCAAAGAGTCAGTCAAGACTACGCGACTAACACTTTCACTTTCACTAACCACTTTATGTGGTTAAAAGAACACTTTGTGATTACTATAGGACTCTAATGTAATAAAACTTTATTATCATAAGAATCTTGAAAATTTTTAATGAGGAAGTTTATGCACTGAGTATATAAGCCTCAAATTTATAAGGCATAAGTGTGCTTAATCTGAAGAAAGATGGGAATGACAAAACACCTTAATTTTTTCTTTAATTTTGAAATAAGTATAGACTTACAGAAGTTGCAAAAGTAGTATTGAGGGGTTCGGTGAACACTTCACTAAGCTTCCCCCAATGGCAGTCTTAAGTAACTACAATACTTTATCAAAATCAAATTGACACTGGCAAAATACAATTAATTAAACTGTAGACACAACTCAGACTTCACCAGTTTTCATGCTGTCTTGAATGTTTGTATATGTAAAAATCACATTTCGAAGGTTACTACTTTCAGAAGACCCAGGAAATACAAATACGAGACACACTGTGTTCCAGCACACCACGGCCCATAGCTGTGGTGTGGCAAACTGGCCATCTGAGGAGGCCTTACAAATAGCTGACAAAAGACGAGAAGCGAAAGGCAAAGGAGGAAGGGAAAGATATACCCAACTGAACGCAGAGTTCTTTCCAAAGAATAGCCAGGGGAGATAAGAAAGCTTTCTTAACTGAACAATACAAAGAAATAGAGGAAAAGAATAGAATGGGAAAGACTAGAAATCTCATCAAGAAAATCGGAGACACCAAGAAAACATTTCATGCAAAGATGGGCACAATAAAGGACAGAAACGGCCAGGACCTAACAGAAGCAGAAGAGATTAAGAAGAGGTGGCAAGAATACACAGAACTGTACAAAAAAGGTCTTAATGATCCAGATAATCAAGATGGTGTGATCATTCACCTAGAGCCAGACATCCTGGAGTGTGAAGTCAAGTGGCCCTTAGGAAGCATCCCTATGAACAAAGCTAGTGGAGGTGATGGAATTCCAGTTGAGCTATTTCAAATCCTGAAAGATGATGCTGTGAAAGTGCTGCACTCAATATGCCAGCAAATTTGGAAAATTTGCAGTGACCACAGGACTGGAAAAGGTCAGTTTTCATCCCAATCCCAAAGAAGGGAAATGCCAAAGAATGCTCAAACTACTGAACAATTGTGTTCACTTCATATGCTAACAATGTAATGCTCAGAATCCTTCAAATTAGGCTTTAGCAGTCTGTGAACTGAGAGCTTCCAGATGTACAAGCTGCTTTACAAAAGGCAGAGAAACCAGAGATCAAATTGCCAACAACTGGATTCTTGGATTGGATTCCATCGGATCATAGAAAAAGCAAAGAAATTCCAAAAAACATTTACTTCTGCTTCATTCAGTTAGGTTCATTTCAGTCATTCAGTTGTGTCCGACACTTCGTGACCTATGGACTGCAGCACACCAGGCTTCCCTGTCCATCACCAACTCCTGGAGCTTGCTCAAACTCATGTCCATTGAGTCGGTGATGCCATCCAACCATCTCATCCTCTGCTTCATTGACTATACTAAAGCATTTGACTGAATGGATCACAACAAACTGGAAAATTCTTCAAGAGATGTAAATACCGGACTGCCTTTCCTACATCTTGAGTATGCAGGTCAAGAAGCAACAGTTAGAACTGGACATGGAAAAATGGATTGGTTCAACAGTGGGAAAGCCTGTATATTGTCACCCTGCTTATTTAACTTCTATATAGAGTATATCATGCAAAATGCCAACCTGGATAAATCACAAGCTGGAATCATGAATGCTGGGAGAAATAGCCAGTCTCAGATATGCAGATGATACCACCCTAATGGCAGAAAGTGAAGAGGAATAAAGAGCCTCTTGATAAGGATGAAAGAGGAGAGTGAAAAAGCTGGCTTAAAACTCAACATTCAAAAAACGAAGATTATGGCCTTTGGTCCCATCACTTCATGGCAAATAGATGAGGAAAAAGTGGAAACAGTGTCAGATTTTATTTTCTTGGGCTCCAAAATCACTGTGGATGGTGACTGCAGCCACAAAGTTAAAAGACACTTGCTCCTTGGAAGAAAAGCTATGACAAACCTAGAGAGTGTATTAAAAAGCAGAGACACCACTTTGCTAACAAAGTTCGGTCTAGTCAAAGCTATGACTTTTTCAACAGTCATATACGGATGTGAGATTTGGATGATAAAGGAGGCTAAGCACCGAGGAATTGATGTTTTTGAACTGCTTGAGAGTCCCTCAGACAGCAGGCAGATCAAACCAGTCAATCCTAAAGGAAATCAGTCCTGACTATTCACTGAAAGGACTACTGCTGAAGCTAAATCTCCAATACTTGGGCCACCTGATGTGAAGCACCAACTCATTGGAAAAAACCTTGATGCTGGGAAAAATTGAGGAGAAGGGGGCAGTAGAGGATGCGATTGTTGGATGGTATCATCAGTGCACACGTGTTTGAGCAAACTCAGGGAGCTAAATGAATGTCAGGGAAGCCCTCCCGTCCATGGGGTTGCAAAGAGTCAGACAGGACTTAGGGACTAACCAATAACAAAAACAAAGAGGTCAAATTCAGTAAAAATTTAACGTGTCAGGAAAACAGCTTTTTTCCTTGAAAGAGGGGTATCAGGTGACAGAAACATAGGAACATTTGTTTTATTGAAGAAATGCAAATTATTTGAAATAAATTTCTATGGACAAAGAGATACAGATATTAAGAATAAAACATTATCATTAAGATCATTACTCCAAACACATGGGTGATCAGATTACAGCTATGAAGTGAAAGTGAAGTGGCTCAGTCGTGTCCGACTCTTTGCGACCCCATGGACTGTAGCCTACCAGGCTTCTCCGTCCATGGGATTTTCCAGACAAGGGTACTGAAGTGGTTTGCTATTTCCTTCTCCAGGGCATCTTCCTGACCCAGGAATCGAACTCCGGTTTCCTGCATTGCAGGCAGACGCTTTACCGTCTGAGCCAAAAGAGAACTTTAAAAGGCTCACAGACTTCTACATTTTCATAGCTGTTAAAATGTGTATTCATAAACAACAAGGTTTTCTGTATAGCAAAGGGAACTGTATTCAGTGTCCTGTGATAAACCATGATGGAAAAACATATGAAAAAGAATATATATGTTTAACTGAATCACTTTAATGTATAGTAGAATTTAATACACTTAAATCAAGTGTACTTCAATACAATAAAATTTTAAAACTGTCTCTGCCAAGCTACAAAGTGTCTACACTTTGTTCTTTCCAGCATAGCCCACCTTCTGCCATAGAAGCTGAACTTGCTTCCTCTACCTTCTTTGCATTGAGTCATGGACATGCCATCCAATTTTGACTGACAGAGGTGAAAGGAAAGTGTGCTAGAGAGCATTCTAGGAAAGAATATCTATGGATTAAAAAAGGAGAGAAAGAGATTGAGAAACAGGAAAAAGAGATAAGCCCTCTCAACCTTCCTGCTATGGATGTTCTGTGAGAACAAGATGCCCAGATATGCAGCAGCCACCTTGTCACCATGAGGTGAGGACTAGAGTGTCACAGAGAAGCTGAATCCCGGGTTCTGTCTACTGAACTAACTTTGGATATGGAGTGTCTGTGAACTTCTTGTTTTGGGATCAAATAAAACGCTTATGGCCAGACTTTGACTTGAGAGCAAAGCACTTTGACTGATTCAGTTGCTAAGACCTCTGGAAATGCAGTAGCACTTACTGAACAGTTACCAACATGACACTAAACAGTCCCAACATGACGCTATGCCCTTTATTCAACATCCCCTCCAACAAATTACTTGTTGAATACATGGACTATAAATGACCAAAAGTCAAGAATGAGCCAATGAATGATAGTTCCATCTTGGAGATAGAAAAGAATCCAGAAGGAAGTTTTGTTTTTATATACTCAAGGAGTTTATGATTTGGGAGGTGGTGGTTTTGAAGGCATATGTGAAAGGGAAAATGGAGTACTAAAAAATAAAAATGTCAATGTGCATCTGAAGACTGTTTGCAAATATATTCAATGGCTAAATACATGTTTCAACTACAGAATCTAGAAATATTAGAGACTGGCTCTTTCTTGAAAGAGAAAGGCCATTTTCTGGCTTTATGGTTATAAATGATTCGGTGCGTATGCTACACAGTTATAATAGACATCCACATTAAGTGGGTCTGTGATGTTTCCTCTCCCCTGAAAGGAGGAGAAGAGGATAGGAAATTCTGTAAATGTAGGAAAACCACTCCAATTTGGATGAGCAATGGTACTTCTCTCCAGGAATGCTGTTCTTGCACTTTCGCCAAAAGCTTGCGCTCTTTTGGAGAAAGAAGTTGAAGGTATTGAGAAAGAGTGGTTTAAGGCCATTAATCTTAGATGATGCTGTAGAGGGGCAGGACACAGCCAATAGAAACCACTTTCTTCAGTGGCTGTCATGCACCTACTAAGCAGAGAGAATTTCATGATGGTTGGTGAAGCTGCCTTGTATATATTTGATACAGAAAAATTATAAACTATAGATCAGTATTAAACCACCATCACCACCACCAACAAAAGTTATCTATGACTTCTCTGGTGGCTCAGTTGTTAAAGAATCCTCCTGCTATGCAGAAGACCCAGGTTCGGTCTATGGGTCAGGAAGATCCCCTGGAGAAGGAAATGGCAACCTACTCTAGTATTCTTGCCTAGGAAATCCCGTGGACAGAGGAGCCTGGCGGGCTACAGTCCATGGGGTTGCAAAGAATCAGACATGAGTGAGCTACTGAACCTCCACCAACACCAAAGATCTGTATCTGAAAACTTTGTCTGTTCATAAATGAATTTTTCAAAGTGAAAGAGTATTTTAAAGTTAAAATGCATAAGAAAATTATAGATTAATTTTATTCTGATGTATCATTCATACATAGTTCTGTTAGCCATGGTTCAACTCAAATTCTTCTTTTTGCTAGTTCCCCAGACTCTCAAGTCCTTACTGTCTGGTTTCCTTTCTTGACTCATATCATTTTCCACTCAATTACACTTTACTCACTCATTGCTGTGTGATGCAAGTTCTAGGAGAGATAGTTTTGTGCATTTTGTCCTCTTATGCAGCCCAAGGGTTTGCCCAATGCCCAGACCTTGGTCAGCTTTCAGATGTTTATTGAATAAATTAAGGAATCTATTTTATCCTCTAGTTAAAATGCAAAGTCTTTGAGAGTGGGGTCCATGTAATTCTGTATCATCTTCTGCACTCATTGTGGTAGACTCTGAGGAAATAATTGTTAATAAGCAGGTTGAATGATTTAAAACATATGGAGAGAATTCCCATTATTTCAGGTCACAAGTCAGTGTCCTGGTCAACAAAACTACCATTGCTTTCTCTCCCTGAACTTGTAAATATACAAAAAAAGAAAAAAAAAAAACAAACACAAATTGTTTCACCAGGCAAATGCCTACTTATACTCTAAAGTTTTAGCTTTATGCTGAAACCAAAAGGCAGATTACCCAGGTCAATATGATGACAATAGCAAAGGCTACATCTTATAAACATATCTGATACTTAGAGTGGAAGCCACCAGGATCAGAAGTGCACAGAGTCTCTATCTGTCAGACAGACTCGCAAAATCACAAAGTGACCTTAATAATCAAGGGAAAGTTATGACTGACTGTGATATTTCAACATTTTTGTCAAAACATTTAAAACTCTCTCCTCACCGGTTATATAGGGAAATAAAAAAGAGTAAAACTTTGTTTTTTAGTATCAGTTCAGTTCAGTTGCTCAATCATGTCTGACTCTTTGTGACCTCAAGGACTGCAGCACGCAAGGCCTCCCTGTCCATCACCAACTCCCAGAGCCTGCTCAAACTCATGTAATTTTTTTTTAATATACTATAATTTAAAAGCCTAGAAGGACTTCCCAGGTAGCTCAATGGTTAACAATCTGCCCGCCAAGCAGGAGACTTGGGTTCAATCTCTGGGTCTGGAAGATCCCCTAGAGAAATGAATGCTGTGCCCTCTCCTGCAGCAGGGCACAGCAACCCACTCCAGGATTCGTGCTTGGAGAAGTCCATGCACAGAGAAGCCTGGTGGGCTACAGTCCGTGGGATCACAGAGAGCCAGACAAGACTGAATGACAACAATGACAACAACAACAAAACCTTAAAAATGAGAATGAAAGCATCTTATTTCATTGTAAGAAAACAAGAGCAGTTTGAATAGTTTCTTCCTGTTTCTGCTGGAAACACATCACGCCAGCTTCTGGCCTGGGCAGGGCCTCCTAAGAGGAGTGGCCTTGGCAATGGATTTATCTGTCACCTCTGAGAGGTAACAGAGGCAACTGGTGTGTGTGTTCACTGAGGATGCTTAAGATCTACTCAATAAAGTTAAAAAAAAATCATAGAGAGAGAGTTGCAGGGGCTGGATACCTCCTCACTGGGAGATCAGGAGCCCCCCAGGCCTTCCCAGGTGGTACTAGTGGTAAAGATCCAGCCTGCCAATGCAAGAAACGCAGGAGATGTGGGTTCAGTTCTTGAGTTGGGAAGATCTCTTGGAGGAGGGAACAGCCACCGACTTCAGTATTCTTGCCTGGAGAAACCCATGGACAGAGGAGCCTGGTGGGCTACAGTCCACAAGGTCACAAAGAGTCGGACATGACTGAAGTGACTTAGCATGCATGCATGCATGATCTTCAGGGGGAGCATCTGTCCCTGGTCTCTCAAATCCCAGCACAAAGCGGGTGTGAACAGTCACACTGCCTGGGGCGGTGTGGAGCCACCTGCACACTGGCTGTGGGGACTGATGCATTGCAAGGGGTGGCCTTGTGCATATTCTCTCCTCTTGTCTGTCCTCAAGGGTCTTGAATCCTGCACTGGTCTTTCCCTGGGTGGCCCTTACCTGCTTTCTAACCTTGGCCACATGGCCTGGGCCACCCAATGGATAGTGAAACATGCACAGTATGGGAAAAAGCATCTTTTCTATGCCTTGGAAAATCATTACATTGCTTTCTAGGTTTGGGTCAGTGGCCAACATTTTTGTTCTTTGCACTTTCATGGAATGAAACATCGAGAATTCCTTTAACGTGAATGTTGTTTGCTGGTCTCACTTTCTCTGGGTCATCTTCATCCTTTCCACACCCTCCCACCTTCCTCCTGTAGGTTGACAGTTTTGCTTTCCTGAAGTTTACATGGAATGGGGAGGCATCAACAATCCCACAGTCAGCTATTTCTTCCATAATTCCATTTATGTTTGATTTGAATTTCACTCCTGGCATTATTACTTTTTATTGCTTGGCTGGATTTTCATTTTTGTTGATATTTTTATTGCTTGGTTTTGCATATACATGCACACATGTATATATTATATATGCTTTGCAGTCCAGGATTTGGCAAAACTATGACCTGCCTGCTTTTACTATTACTTTTTCTTAAATTATACATCTTCCAACTATGTAAGAACTTTTGTCTAAGTGACTGAAATTCACATAGTGAGTCTTTGAAACTTTTAAGGGAAGTTCAGTTCAGTTCAGTCGCTCAGTCGTGTCTGACTCTTTGCGACCCCATGAATCGCAGCACGCCAGGCCTCCCTGTCCATCACCAACTCCCGGAGTTCACTCAGACTCACGTCCATCGAGTCAGTGATGCCATCCAGCCATCTCATCCTCTGTCGTCCCCTTCTCTTCCTGCCCCCAATCCCTCCCAGCATCAGAGTCTTTTCCAATGAGGCAACTCTTAGGGATCCCTAAAAGTTGTCACTTGTCTTGAAGCATTATTGTAACAACAAAAAATTAAGTGAGTAGATACATATGAGAAAGGTTGTGATCTAAGCGAAAGTTTCAACTGTATTAACTTTTCCAAAGACCTGTCTTTAGAATTCTTGAAGAGGATGAGGAAAGAAGTGAAAGATAGAAATGATAGAATTTTTAACAGAAAAAGAGACAACATTTGTATGCAGCTGTGTCTAACAAACATACTTAAGATGCTCATTCAGAATCAAAACGGTGAGTATGTACGCTTTCCTCAGTTCATGAAGAATCAAACCCCTCATTTTAGCTTCTTTGGGGAGGAATAGATATGAGTTACATACTGTAAACTGGGTCCTGTCTTATACTCATTAGTTAATCAAAGCTCAAGGTAAACTCAGATGTACTGACAAATTCAAAGCAACATTTTTAGTTAAGATTTTCAGAAGATAGGTCTTGAGTTCAAATTTACTTTCTCATCTATACCAGAAGCGGAACTCTGCATGCTGAATTTTCTCTCTCAGCTGGTAGCATTTCTACAGTTTAATATGCTCCTAATTCAAAACTACTTACTTCCAAGTTCTTGGTTTCCATAATAGCATTTATTTCCCCTGGTCTAACAAGAGCTAAAATTTAGCCAGAGTGTCTTTCCAGACTACATTAACCCATATAAATATTATAGCCTTATTAGAATAACTAAAATATTTAACCAAACTGAATAACATACTTGTATTCTCTCTTTGTCTAAATTAGGGTACATAAAATTAAGACCTACTGACTTTGAAGTGAATTTTATGTGTGTGTGTTAGTATTCATATAGTTAGCAATAAAGATTACCTATCTTTACTTGAATTGTTTTACCAATTGTTTTATTTCTAAAATCTAGTATTTTAGTAAAATAATGTGTTTAATTAAACTGAGATTTTATGAAAATTTTCCTAGTCTCTAGTTAATTTTTATTAGCCATTTTATGCTCCTTAAACTTTTACATTTCAGATAGTCTCACCTTATCTTGTTTAAAATGCTGGATCTTTTAAAAATATTTTGGTTTCCCAAGGCATAGATTCATATTTTCCTATCAAAAACATGAACTTGATTTGAATATTTAATCCTGGTGAGGCTTAGTGGGAATACAATAATTTCCACTGGGTGAGGCTTGGTGCTGTTTCTTTTCTAATGCTTGATAATTGATGATAAAACAATAGCCGCTGATGAGTGAGTGCTTATGTGGTACTTTTCCGTTCCTCTGAATGAAGGAAGAGTGTCATTATCCATGGTACAAAGTGTCAATATCAAGAGCTGTTTGCTCAGTGAGGCCAGGGACATTGAAAATGATAATTACATCTTTTCTTCCTCAAGGCCATCTAATTACAATAGAAAAAATGTGAATCCATAAATGACGATTCTCAGCTGGCATGATAAAATTAATCTCCTTACTCTGATCACATATATGTAACATGCTTTTATTTGTGTTATATATATATATATATATTTCTTTATCTATAGAGATATACATGCACATGTATTTTTTTCTATTGCCAATTTCTTAGCAAATCATTTAGACATAACGTCTGCACACTTTGACACTATAACAAGGTTGAATAGAACACACGATCCCTTAGAGGACTGAAGTATGATAAAAGAATCCTTTAACATTTATTCACACAATTATTCTCTCTTTAAAGAATCAATCATGGACACTGGAAACTGTTTTGGATTACTTAAAAAAAGACTTTGACAGAATTTTAGAGTAGCATTGAATGTTTTTTATATGTACCAATACATATTAATAGTAAAAAGAGACATTTGCATCAATTAAGGCTACATAATTTCCTGAGTTTTGCCACCATGGGCAATATTCTGATCATCTCATATTTAGTGTTGTCTCAGTAAAGAGTGATTAGAAATATTTTTTACAGACTTCCCTGGTGGTCCCGTGGTTGAGAATCTGCCTGCCAATGTGGAGGACACGGGTTTGATCTCTGGTCTGGGATGATTCCACATTCCACAGGGCAACCAAGTCAGAGCACCACAACTACTCAGTCTACGTTCTAGAGCCCATGCTCTGAAAGGAGAGAAGCCACTGCAATAAGAAGCCCGCATGCCGCAACAAACAGCAGCCCCTGATCACTGCAAGTAGAGAAAGCCCATGTGCAGAAATGAAGAACCAGGACATCCAAAAATAAACAAATTAAAAAAATATATTCTGTGCATAACAGTAGCTGGTTAATTTAAAACTTCAGTACAATCAGATTGAAAGAGATCATTTATTGACATTCATAACACCTTTCCCCCTCTTTTTCTAACTTGGCACAGGTTGCTTTTCTACTACATTGCAAAAATCTGTATTACATTTTAGGAGAACTCATTTAAGAATCCAATTTAAATCCTGAATGTAATGCTGCATGCATATTTTAATAAAAGCACTCCTGTTGTATTTCTGTTTAGCGGGTCACTGTAACCTCCCTGCACAGACAGCTCATTAGAGAGCAGGCATCGCCACACTCCTGTCTTGAGTGGTCTTGGCTGGAAGTGGGTTACACAAAAGGCACATTCATTCCATCCAGGAAGCATAAAGTAAGTTATGCATGCCATTTTACTTTAACATTTTGGTGTACATATTATGCAACTACACATTTCTCTAAAGTGTCTCTGTTTTACAAGAAATATACTGGGCTTCCCAGGTGATGCTAGTGGTAAAGAACCCACGTGCCAATGCAGGAGACATGGGTTCAATCCCTGTGTTGGGACGATCCCTTGGAGGAGGAGGGCATGGTAACTCACTCCAGTCCTCTTGCCTGGAGAATCCCATGGACAGAGGAGCCTGGTGGGCTACAGATCATAGGGTCACAAAGAGTCAGACATGACTGAAGTGACTTAGCAGGCATGCACGGGAATATATAAAAGTAAAAACAAATAGAAATTGAGCTATGGGGCTGGAGGCACTGCCTAAAAACATGCCACTAATGGGTGACTTTGATCAGCTACATCTAGATTGAGAACCCTGATCTTCGCTGAAGGTTGCTCTTTTTTCGTGAATGTTGACTAATCTTCATTTCTGCTGCTCAACACAAGGGCACAGATATCTGACTGGGTTGCATATCAGCCAGGCTGCCCCCCAGAATGGCACAAAAATTATATGCCAACCTGCAACCTACACTTAAAGCACATTTTTGAGTGTTGCCTGAGATCCTACTTGATTTTTAGATTAGAAAGAAGGCTTAGAATTATTCAGTCTCAAAGCACTTTTTACAGGTTTGAAGGTGCAATATTGTCCTTTCCTTGTTTTCACTAAAGTCTATCAGAAGGAGAAGGACAAACTGATATGAAGACTTATTAGAAAGAGACATTCACCGAATAACTTTGTTATGTTAGGCCAGTGGGATGTGCTGTTTTTGAGGTGTATATACCCCCACCTTGGCCACATTC
>NW_011494872.1:1639723-1647006 GCF_000754665.1 Bison bison bison
TACCACTGTGATGTCACTAGACGTGAAGTTGGGAAAAGGTTAGCCTGTAACCAAATATCCCTTCACAGGGACATAACAAGAAACTTAGATTTGGCAAAACTAATACAATTATGTAAAGTTTAAAAATAAAATAAAATAAAAAAAAAAAAGAAACTTAGACAAGAAAATCAGGGTTGGACGAGTTTTGAATATTTATTAATTTTGCTTTAAATGTATTTTATGTATAAATTGATATAGTTAAAATTTAATAGCGTGTGTGGTTGCCAGCTGGCTCACATGCGTGCATGCTTAGTCACTCAATCGTGTCCGACTCTTTGCGACTCCATGGTCTGTAGCACAGTAGGCTCCTCTGTCCAAGGGATTCTCCAAGCAAGAATACTGGAACAGGCTGCTATTTCCTTCTCCAAGTGATCTTCCCAACCAGGATATCGATCACTTGCATTTCCTACACTGGCAGGGGGATTTTTTTTTAACCACTGAGCCACCTGGAAAACTCCAACCAGCTCACAAAATTTCTAAAAATTTAACATTCAGCCCCTCCTAGTTGTTGCGAGCCATGTTTAGCACATCTCTAGGTAAGGAGATTTTTATTATTTCATTTCATACAAGTATAGTGAAGTGTGTCTTAGGCTTAAATTATTGTTTGCATTCTTTACAGTTTTTGTTACAGAGTTCATTGTAAACATTATTAGAAAAGTCACAAAGGAACTTGATATTTACTAATGAATTTTTCCTGAAGCAAAAAAGAAATGAAAGGGAGAGCTTATTATCCAGCAGTATTATGTGTATGTCTATTTATTTAAGCAGTGAAAAGCTACCACCTCACTATAGCTATAGTCCATCATTTATCCATCATATATTTGTCCATATAGCTATGGAGACATACAGATTAATATGGTGAGAATCTATCTTCACTGATCTACATTTGAATAAACTGTGTTCTGGAAAAAGCATCTTAATTATTTTCAAGGAAACTAACTCTATAAAATATAATTTTATAAAACCATTAATAAATATTCTTAACTTTATTAACATGTATAGATACCTTTTAAAAAGTATTAATTTCTCCCTACAGTATTTACAGAATAATTTTTATTTTATGTAAATAACTATGGTGAGTGGAAAAAAATTAATGAGTCTCAAATTGATTGAATATGTGTCAAAAATGGGGCTTCGCTGGTTGCTTAGTGGTAAAGAATTTGTCTGCAATGCAGGTTCAATCCCTGAATCATGAAGATCCCCTGGAGAAGGAAATGGCAACCCACTCTAGTATTCTTGCCTGGGAAACCCCATGGACAATGGAACCTGGCAGACCACAGTTCATGCGGTCACAGAGAGTTGGACATGACTAAAAAAAAATAAAATAAAATCTGCCATTTACCTTAGGGTAAGGGCATATATTTTGCCATGAACATACTAATTTACTCAAAAAGTGACCGTTTCCATAAATTGCAAGCAATGACAATAATAATGTAGACATTAAGAAACCAAATGGGAATAAAGCTTTACCCAGAGAATTATGACATATTATAAATTGAAGGACCAGTAACCAGACTTGATTAGCTCATAGGAGTTTTTGTTGAGTTGGTCCCAGATTAACAGCTGGAAGTCAGCTCTGGCCCTGACTGCTGAGTGCTAATTAATACCACTCACTGTCAACCCTCATTACAAGAGGCACAAAATTGTATTTTTCAAAAAGTATCACTGAACTAATAATTTCAGATGGATGTTGACAACCTTAAATAGCAGAGGTTTTTAGCAACTTAAGACACGAATTTGCAAGATTTCAGCAAGTCTATTAAAAACGTGCATATGAATTATTTTATAATGTTTGAACTACTTGAAAAGGTGATAACAATATGATCTTTAACCTGATAATACATCATTTTAATGCTATGATGTCTTCATTTGTTATGGAATTCAACAGGGCTTTTAAAATTATTAATTTCAATTATATATGGACTAACTTCTAAGTGATCAACTACTTTTGGGTTTTGAACATCTTAGAAAAAATCTTCCTAAATGTAAGGAATACCTGTTAGTCAAGAAGAAAGTGCTTTTTAAAAATTTTAACGTATAATGAATCATGAAGATTTGAGGTACTTTACTCAAAAGGGACGAAAGAGGTTAGGAGACACTTAGTCCATGTAAAATACAATTTGATCTTTGCAGCCTTATCTTCTACTGGGTCATGAGTCATGGATGTGTATTAATAAAAGGCACATCGGCTGTCTCATGATGAAACAGCCCCAGGCAAGCATCTCCCAAACAGGAAAACTTGGCTTATTAGAGAAGTTCTGGACACAGGCTGTGGCCTGGAAAGGCTGCACACTTTGGTGTTTACACAACACATTCATCTGAGGATTTTGCAAACTTTGCAAACACACTTGTCAATTTTCACAGCACCTCCAGGAACCAGGCAGTGTGAAAGAGGATCATTCGCACAAGAAAGCTGGGGGCAAGAGCCATCCAGGAGGTGAGTCTGTCAGGAGTCACAGTGAAATTGATAGAGTGATTTTGCTGTGTTCAATAAATACCAGTAATGGAGCCAAATCAGAGCCTGAGCTAAGTAGTCACTGCTCTCCCTCTTCCTCCCTTCCTTCTTCCCTCCCTTCCTTCCTTCTTTCTTATTTTTGCACTATGAAAGTTAATTCTCTTTGCTCAAGGGATCATAGTGCAAGCAAAGTGTGGCCTTTGATTCCATGAGAAAACCAGCAAAAGTTCTTAGTTTCAAAAAGCATACTCAGCAGACTGATATATTTAGATGCAGAAAAATGTTCTTAAATGTTAGTGTTTAAAATTCGGAGTGTTTATTATAAATTCAAGTATGTGGAGACTCTGGGGTTGTCTGTGAATCTCTGGAAATAGATCTCCCATGAGTGGGGATGAGGAAGCTCCTGAGCGGGCGAAGAGGACAACAGCAGGGTCAGTGGTTGGTCAGTGGACTCTCCCACTGCTGAGGAAGGGCTGTCCTGAGAGTGATGGAAACGCGGCTTCACCATCTGATTTTAGAACTGCAGAATCTTCCCATCCCCTCTCCTTGGCCCCTTTCCTCAGAACCTGTCTGTTGGGCATTTGAAGTTAACTCTTGTCTCACTATTCGTGTTCTACATGCTTGTGTAGAGCTTCATGGCATTACCTTAAAACTCACCTGTGCTTCCCACAGACCTGTTTGAGAACAGTGCCTCTGGAGGAACCTAGAAGCATCTGCTCCATCTTATACATTTTAACAGCATCGATCCTGGATCATTGTTCTTCCATTTGCTTGAGTATTCAATGATTGCTTTGGGAACACTTAGATTTAATAGCTCAAATTTCAAATTCTGTTGGATATATGGCTAGTTAAATTGGACCACTCTTCTTCTTTCAGTCAATACATGATTGGCTGTCTTACAGTGGAGCAGACTCAGAAAACATATTTAATCTCATCTATCAGATATCTGAAGTCAGGAAGGGTGTTCTTATAAGCTGTGTGCTGCCATTTTCCTTTGGTGGGCTGGATTATTTGAGTTGCAAAGCCAGGTTAGAATATGCCTCTCTTAATTCCTTGTAGAGAAAATTTCTGTCCATTAGAAAGAAAAATTTATTTCTAATCTTGTTAACTAAGTACATTTGTGATGAATAAATCAGCACTGATCAATGTAAATGTTTATCTATATTATTAATACAAACTTTTCACTACTGAATTTTGTGAATATTAGAAGGCTGCCCTGAGAGTTTTTCAAGAAGACCTTACATGAGGAGGCCACACTGGCCCTTCAAGTGGTCAGCAAATGTCACAGCCCCAGTGTCCTTGGCCCCTCCTGAACACGGGCTACCCTGCTTTCAGATTCTTCCATTGAAACTGGGTGATTTTCAATGGGAGGTTATCTCTCCTGGTTCTTCTCTATAGAGACACAATACCAGAAATTCATGGTTCTCCTCAGATAGTCCCTGCTTATGATGATATATAATACTGGTTATACAAGTAAGTTTAATTTAAACTTCTATAGCTATTTCTAAGCTATATCTTCCTCTAAAGAAGGAGCTGGCATTCTTTCTGCATTTCAGAGATGGTTTGCAAGTCTCTGCTGACTCACTGCTGAAGAATGTGGGTAGGGGGGACAGAGGCACTTCTCGGTGGCAGAATTAAGCTGTAATTTTCCTTCTTTAGAAGTTTCTTAATCTCTAAAATATACAAGCAACTAATGCAACTCAATATCAGAAAAACAAACAACTCAATCAAAAAAATGGGCAGAAGATCTAAACAGGTCTCCCAAGAAGACATACAGATGGCTAACAAACACAGGAAGAGATGCTCAACCTCACTAATTATTAGAGAAATGCAAAGCAAAACTACAATGTAGTATCGCCTCACGTGGGTCCTAATGGCCATCAACAAAAAGTCCACAAACAATAAATGATGGAGAGGATCTGAAGGAAAGAGAACCCTCATACACTGTTGGTGGAAATGTAAATTGATACAGCCACTATGGAGAACAGTATGGAGATTCCTTAAAAAACTAGGAATAAAACCACCATAAGACCCAGCAATCCCACTACTAGGCATATACCCTAAGAAAGGCATAATTCAAAAAGACACATGCAAAAAAAAAAAGAGAAAACACACGCACCCCAATATTCATTGCAGTACTATGTACAATAGCTAAGAAATGGAAGCAACCCATTGACAGATGAATGGATAAAGAAGTTGTGGTACATATATACAATGGAATATGACTCAGCCGTAAAAAAAGAACACAATCGAGTCAATTGTAGTGAGGTGGATGAACCTGGAGTCTATCATACAGAGTGAAGTAAGTCAGAAAGAAATAAACAAATATCATATATTAACGCATATATATGGAATCTAGAAAAACAGTACTGATGAACCTTTTTTTGCTGGGCAGGAACGGAGACACCAATGTAGAGAATGGACTTTTGGACACAGAAGGAAAAGGAGAAGGGGGAACATATTGAGAGAGTAACAGTTACATATATACACTGCCGTATGTACTAGATAGATGGCTAGTGGGAATCTGCTGTGGAGCCCAGGGAGCTCAGCTCGGTGCTCTGTGATGACTTACAGAGGTGGGACGGGGTGGTGGTGGGAGGAAGGCTCAAGAGGGATCGGATGTAAGTACATGTATAACTGATTCATTTTGCTGCCCAGCAGAAACTAACACAGCATTGTAAAGCAACTATATTCCAATTAAAAATAAATTTAAAAAACAAAATAAACATTTCTTTGTGAGGTGCAAACATTAGAGGTGAACCACGTGGCAAACTGCCATTAGCTAGCACTTTTCTGACATCTGGCACAGAACAAGAATTGAGATCCAGGAAGAAATGAGGGTGCCATCTCACTGGGAGATAAAATAAGGGGAGATTGATGGGGGCCTAATAGGGGTTCAGAAATCAAACTTTCTACTTTGAGATTTTGCCAAAGACCCACTGCCTTTTGCTGGTAAAATCCTTCAGTCTTCCCCTTTTTCACTAAATCATTGTGCCATCTTCTTACCGTCACCACTAAGACTGAACTAGAGGGCAAGGGGCTTCCCAGGAGCCCCAGTCTTGGAACAGGCTGGGAGGAGGACAATCAGTCTCTTTCCCACCTCCTCGCCCTCTGCTCCAGCCCTTATTTTCCAGCAGGGAGCGGACCTTGAGCAAGACACGGGTTTTCACACTTGGATCTTCCAAGAATGAGGCCCATTTTGGTATTGTTGAAAAAACTCATTTATCTAAATGAGCAGGAACCCAACCAGGGCTTCCAACAGAGTGGACTAAACCTTTAGAGCAATTCCTTCATTGCTCAAAATGATTTGGGAAGTCATTAAAGTAAACTGTGACAGAATCCCTATGAATACCTTGGCTCAGCACATTTTCACCCTGAGAGGATGAATCTGACTCTTTTCACAGCCAGATGTCATCCAGAGCCAACTCTGGCGAGGAAGCTGACCACGCAGGGGGAGTCTTTTTAGTTAGAAAATACGGTGGGAATAGAAAGCCACTTGGCTAAGTCACGTGCATTTGTGACCTGTATGCTGACTTAAAGTCAGTCCCCAAGGAGAGTGCCATAGCTGTTCTGAGAATCGGCGACAGCACTGGTGCAAGACAAGAGACCAGGGGTCTGTTCTGAGCCTGTATAAGCATAAAATCAATGATCTGTAGCATTTGTTTGGAAATAAGCCTTGTCACTTTACTGTCATACATATTCTACTGCTGTCTGATGTCTTCCTTTACGCATCTTTGTCTTCATTTATTTATTGGCTCATTCAATGAGGATTTGCTCATCTGCATTCTGTTGATGTTAAGAGAAATACCCAGAGTCAGACGGCCTGGGTCCAAACACCACTTTGACCCTTTGCGTTGTGTCACCTTGGGCAAGGATACCTAAACTCTGTGACCCCTGGACTCCTCAGCCAAGTCGAATGTGTATGGTATGAGCGCTGCTGAGTGATTCAGTGATCAGTGCACTCGCTGCCTGACGCCCATAGGAAGGACTTCACCAGTGTCAGTCATCAACTAAGTTTTTCTGTAAACTACTCACTGTGCTGCTGAAACTCTTGGTTTGGGACTGAAATGAATCATAATACTAATTAGTAACCTTAAATGCATTCAATAAAAATGATATTGAAATAGGCAAGAATACTGGAGTGGATAGCCATTCCCTTCTTCAGGGGATTTCCTGATCCAGGGATCAAACCCGAGTCTGCTGCACTGAAGGCAGATTCTTTACCATCTGAGCCACCAGGGAAGCCCTTTCAAACAATACCACTTTGATTATTTATTTAAACTTTAAAATCCTCTAAAAATATTCACAGATTTATCTGGGTAATTGTACCAGTGACCAAAACATAACTTGTATGACAATGGTAGATAAATGACAGCTATTTTAAATTCATATATGCTAATGGCCCTGAAAAATCCTCATTAAAAGCCACTGATGCTTTAATCTGAAAGCTCTTAGCATTTCAACTGTAAAAAAGCACATTACCTTCACATAACAATATTGAAGTATGAGCTACAAAAGAACATTTTGCATGAAATCCCATTACTGTTCTTCTGGAAATGTAGCACATTTACAAAGATTAGATAGTGTCACTTATCAAATAATAAGTGAGATGGTGTTCTAATAAGACGCCCTCAAGGATGCTGAGAGCTGAACTCCTATGGCCAGAATCTACCTCTGACTCATGGAAATGGGATGCTCTGCAGTGAAATCCAGTAGCACAAGGCTGGAGTCTTTCTCTTCGAGTCACAAAGGACTGATGTCCACTCTCTTTTCCCTTGTATGTGCTTCC
>NW_011494872.1:1647106-1661570 GCF_000754665.1 Bison bison bison
GTATGTGCTTCCACATTTATAGTATCCACTCCCTGCGCAGAAACAACGCGTCTGCATTTCTCACCAAGTGGGCAGATTTAGAAGTGCCCTCTGGTTAAGAGAATGTCGAAGAATAATAAAGCCTTTCCATAAGGTTTTTGAAACAATAGTTTTAAGAAGGATCCCACCAAAGGTATGATTTCCCAGTTATTTTGGCAGTTGCAATTATAGTGCCTTGGGCTTAAATGCTTAATTAGGAGCCTTTGGAAAGTTTCATGTCAAGCTAAAAATATTTCTAATGTACACTCTCTGCTTACTCAACGCTGTGTGGAGCTGTAATTTACAAAGGAAACTTGTTTCTTAATTGTTGTGTCAGTCAGCACAAGCACGGGGGGCAGCCCAGCATAATCCTGTTTATATTTAGCTGCGCCAGTGGCCGTGAAATGTTACAACCTTCATAGTTTAGGGAAAGGTTAGGGACATTATTTCCATATAACTGATTGCTTCACAATTTGTTTTTTTCTCTAAGTATGTACTTGGAAGAATTTTTATGTCAGATCCTTGCTTTTTTCTTTATTGAAAGATAGTTGCTTTACAAGGTTGGGTTAGTATCAGGTGTACAGCAAAGTGATTCAGTTATACATATATACCTATTCTTTTTAAGATTCTTTTCCATGACAGGTTATCATAAGATATTGAGTATAGTTCCCTGGGCAATACAGGGGACCTTGCTGTTTATCTATTTTATAAATAGTTGTGTGTACATGTTAACCCCAAGCTCCTAATTTATTCCTGCGTCCTCCTCTTTGGTGACCATAGGTTTGTTTTCTGTTGAGGACTTTTACTTCTATTCTTACAATTTTCCTTCCCTTCAGAGTGAAGACTTGAAGAAAGTTTATCACTCAATTCCCATGTTTTGTGTTTCAGTGAATCATCACAGAAAGTTAGATTAACAGAAAATATACACTAATATGTAGCATATGAATTATAGAGGTTTATTTGATCTGAGTTCTCCTATTTTTATATTGTCTTTGGTTTCTAAAGAATATGTTTCATTTTGGAATAAATCTAGAGATGAATAAACTGAAGAGAAGTGCATATTTTCAGGATGACTCACCTATTTACCAAATGTGAGAGGAGAGAAGAGGAAAAGACAAATGAGCAAAGAACAAGGAAGGATGCCTTGGGCTTTCCCAGGACTCCCTGGATTTCCAGCCTTGCACATCCATGATGCAGCCTTCCCAGGGAGCTGTTCTCATTGGATGAGCTCATCCTCCAAGTACCGGGGCCTGAGTCACGTCCATGCCAGGGATTTAGATGGCTACGGGCTGTCAGCCCAGCTTTGTCATCTCCAGCAAAGCTGGGAGATGAACTATACAATATTGCTGAGAATCGGGGTCCTCCTCAGAAAATGGGGGTGATGTTAAATGTTCACAGGTTGTCCAGCCACACTTATGGGCCAGCGCCTGCACATGACACCTCATCAGTGAGTTACAGGTGTTAATTCTTCTTGTGATCATGGCAGTTGCTATCTACAGGTAGAGGAGACACGCTCCAGCTATCATGTAAAGATGCGCCAAAGAAGAACGGATGCTGGAGACTTGTCAATGAACTTACGAAGAGAGAAAGGGGTTTTGCTCTTTTTGGAATTCCCTTCAGCAGATGATGTCCACACCTCATGTCAGGCTCAGGCCCACACCCCAGTAACTTCCAAGTGCTATTTCTTAGAGTTGACTCTCCTCCCCTCAGAAAACTTTTTGGCCTGATCTCTAATAAACTTGTGCTTTATTATGTGTGGTAGTCTCTAGTTTGTGGAATTTCATTTATACTATTGAGTCAGTTTTGATTAAAATTATTTTTGTACTCAAAAACTAAAAATAAACACAGCAAAAGACACAGCAATTCCACTTCTGAATATATATAAAAAATACCAAAACACAAATTTAAAAAGATATATAGACCCCAATACTCAGAGCAGCTCTGTTTACAATAGCTAAGATGTGGGAGCAACCTGAAAGCTTATCAGCAGAGGACTGGATAAAGAAGATGTGGTCCATACATACAACAGAATATTACTCAGCCATAAAAAGAAAGAAATAATGCCATTTGCTGCAATATGGACAGACTTGGAGGGTATTATGCTATGTGAAATAAGACGGAGAAAGGCAAATACTATATCTATAACTCATATATGGAATCTAAAAAATACAAAATTAAATAAAAGGAACTAGTGAAAGTGAATATAACAACAACAACAAAAAAGCAGAGTCACAGATACAGAGAACAAACTAATGGTTACCAGTGGGGACAGTGGAGGAGGGGCGATACAGGGGTAGATTAAATGGTACAAACTATTAGGTATAAAATTAATTAGCTACAACAATAAACTGTACAATGCAGGGAATATGGCCAATATTTTATAATTATAAATAGAGTATAATTTTTAAAATTGTAAATTACAATATTATATACCAGCAACATAATATGGGGCATCAATTATACTTCAATTAAAAAAAAAACTAAACTAAATATTATTTTTGTATTTTATGTGCCTTAATCAAAGAGGTAAGATGATGGCAGTTAGGGACCCCTGGACAATTAAGAGACAAAAGCAATCTTCTAAAAATTATTAACATTGTAATACATTTGTTTTATGCTGTATTTGATTTAAATATCAACATCATTTAAATGTTTAATAGTTATTGCAGTAATATATAGAGATACATGCATGCATGCATGCTCAGTCACTCAGTCATGTCTGATTCTTTGCAAGTCCATGGACTATAGTCCACCAGGCTCCTCTGTCCTTGGGAATTCCCAGGCAAGAATACTGGAGTGGGTTGCCATATCCTCCTCCAGGGGATCTTCCTGACTCAGGAATTGAACCTGCATCTCTTGCGTCTCCTGTGTCTCCTGCATTGCAGGAGGATTCTTTACCCACTGAGCCACCTGGGAAGCCCTGCCTGTATAGGATTAACCTATTATCAAAACAAGTGGGCACATATGTTCTACATCTTTTGTGAAATAAGTACTGGAATTCAGTGTTTAACTACTGCCCTGCATATAAATGAAAGAAAGGGCATTTTCTTACTTATGCAGTTTGAAGGGAAAATCAGGTGTAATATTGGCAGTGAGAGAGCTTGGGGTTTATGGTGAATAAAAAAGAAATATGGCACTCAGCCTGTAACAATTATAGTCCTAGGAGGGATAAAAATAAGAAAGAATGTGGAAACCTAGAGATATTTCTTTCAGTATCCTAAGTGTTATGTAACAAAGATCTGATAGAGAGTGACATGCATCTAAGACAGAAGAAGGATGAGGACATGTCCATGATATAGTCATAAATAAAGTTGGAAGAATGGATAAA
The DNA here is from genome assembly GCF_000754665.1 of Bison bison bison. Lineage (NCBI taxonomy): Eukaryota > Metazoa > Chordata > Mammalia > Artiodactyla > Bovidae > Bison > Bison bison. The sequence continues at coordinate 1,650,453 of NW_011494872.1, forward strand.
TGCAATTTAATAAGGTCTTTTCCAGCTAAATGTCTTCCCTGATAGCTCTGTTGGTGAAGAATCCACCTGTAAAGTGGGAGACCCTGGTTCAGTTCCTGGGTGGGGAAGATCTGCTGGAGAAGGGATAGGCTGCCCACTCTGGTATTCTCGGCTTTCCCTTGTGGCTCAGCTGGTAAAGAATCTGCCTGCAACATGGGAGACCCGGGTTCGATCCCTGGGTTGGGAAGATCCCATGGAGAACGGAAAGGCTACCCATTCCAGTATTCTGGACTGGAGAATTCCATGGATGAGTTCATGGGGTCTCAAAGAGTGAGATACAACTGAGTGACTTTCACTTTTCCAGCTAAATAGAAGTTTTGACCAGGTACTTAAGTAATAAGTACCTGGCTGGTCTTCACCATCAGAAGTTTACATTCAAAATAGCATTTTCACAAAATGAATAGTAATTATGATAGTCTTACAAAAAGCAATCAGTGAGCAATATGCAAGGTAACTGGAAAGAGGGATTACAAGATGTGGTGCCAGCTTGCAAGCTGTGGCTGCAACAGGCGGCAGCTAATTTAAGGCAGATTTTCTCAGCGATTTTGTATTAAACATTGATGTGGATTACTCAGTAAGTGATGGAAAAATTCTCTCTGAATTACTTGGAATTGGGCTCGATTTCTCAATCGTTTGAGTGTTGTAGGTGAATATTTCAGAGAAGGTAAGAACGAGGGACAAAAGGAAAACACAACCTTTGAATCTATGTAAAATGTGACCCATTGGCTTTTTGGTATGACTGTGTCAACGTAACTGCATGTTTGTGTAGCTTGTACTCTCAGGGCTGCTGCAGACAGCAGGCTATAACTGCCTGACCCTCAGGAATCTGTGTGAATTGCAGCCTTCAGGAATTTACATGTTATTGCAATAACCTTGCAATGTTATTACAACATTTCTGGAAAATGGCAGTAAAATGTTTTGTTCCATGAAATCAATGGGAAGAACAAGGTCCTAAATGAACCTTTTACAAGTAACTATAAATTCTGGTCAAAATACAAAAATAACTACCTGAAGTCTCTGAAGAGTGAACACAGGTAGGAATATTTTGAAGGGAGTAAAGATTTGGAGGAGTTGCATTTCAGGCTTTTGCAGCCTTACCTTAAAGGTCTCTGGGGCCACTTGCAGAAGGAGCCATAAGAGGGAAAGTGAGAGTCTATGAAGGGGACTCCAAAGCATGGGCAGATTCTGCCCAAGACTCTTCCTAAGCCCTGAAGCTGTGTGTGCAGGACACAGTTGAGACACACTCAAGGTAACCTAGCCTACTAGCCAGTGAGGGCAAAACAGCTGGCAGCTTGTGTCTAACCAATCACCCGCCAACAGAAAACCCTCCACACCCTTTGCAGGAACATAATGGAATGCAGAGTCTCCACAACACAATACTCACAATGTCCAGGACACGATTAAAACTACGTGAGAAAAAGTGACAACACATGACCCATTTCCAAGGGGAAAGCAGTCACCAGATGCCAACCGTGAGATGACACAATTGTCGGAGTCATAAGACAAAGATTTTAAAGCAGTCATTATAAAATGCTCAGTTGATAAAACAAAATATACCTGCAAAAAGAAAATGATATTAAAATATCTCAGGAGGGAAAATTAAAAGTGAAAACCAGCATATTACAATGATTTCTAAACACACAGAAAAAGTATCTGGAGAAAAGATTAAAAATTTTTTTTTACTGCACAAAGGCACTGAACAGGCTGTCCATCAAATTAATATTTCTGGAAAATACCTAAAGCTTATTGCTCTTGGAAGGCCATAAAAATAGTCAAAACTAACCCAGGAAAAATTACTTTTATTAAGTCCTTGGAATTAGCCTCATATGACAAGGGACCTAAAACATAATTTAGCAATGCTAGGTGAGAACTAAAACATGCAAAATTTCCACTCAGTTCCATATTCTACAGACTTCCAGGAAACAGAATAAATAACATTTATAAAGAGAATAATAGTTATGTAAAGTGGCGTGAAGTTAATTTCTCACAAATTTTTGGTCCGTAACTATTCTTTCAAATGTTGGTGCTTTTTAGGTTGTATAATAAAATAATATACATTAAAATGTATATTTAATGAAAAGTGAAAGTTATATAATATGTGACCAAATATTTTATGTTCTTTTATGAAGCTATGGTTTGTGTCTGTAGTCACAGCAATGTGGTAGGAATATTTGTGGATGATTATGGAATTTATTCACTGATTTCCTTTTACATAGTATTCTTTTGTTTATCTCTGCAGGGAATACAAAAGTCTATTATGTAAACTGATTTGATGAGAACCTTCTAGCATACTGTACAAGAAGCATAAGAAGCAAAGGAACTCAATCAGTCATGTGCTCAGGAGGAAAGTTACTAGTTCTGATGCCTTATGCAGACAAATTTGTGCTTGGAGAACTGACTGGGAGCTGTCAGAGAACTTGCTGGCTGTGGTTAGCATGATCAGTCTCTTCTTAGCCACATTATACCAGACAATAATATATTCTCCAAATATTACAGGTATCAAGACACTTATATGATTTCTCACATTTACTTTGTCAGGATTAATAATATGAATGTTTTACACTGGCAAAGGAAACTGTCTTGTAAAAGAAACCCTGTAATATAAACTGAGAGGCAAACTTTTTATTTCTTCCTTTTCTAAGTGATTTTTTGGGGGGCTCAAGGGATATGTACCCATATTTTTACTGTAACCATTCCCATGTATCCTTTCTCCAATGAGGATGGAAGTTCTTCAATACTTATAACTGTGTTACTCTTGTAACTCATAACTGTGTTACAATGTTTCTCTGACATTTCACATGGTACCTTGCACGAGTCTTAAATACGGAAGCTCAGAAATAAGAGATATTTATATAAAATTAGGTCTGGACAAGTAACTTGAACTGCCCAAACTAGAGTTTTCTCATCTACCCTGTGAAGGTTTGTATAAGATAGACCAGGTAAAGTGCATATATTAAGACCTGAAATATAGTAAGTACTAAAAAAAAAGGAGCTATTGTGCTTATATTATTATTGTACTTGGTAAAAAATTCATTGGATGAATGACCAAATGAACAATGACGTAATGTTATTAACATGAATATTTTGTCTCATTATGACTTCAAAAGATGTGGTAAATGGTTCATTTGCAGGTTTGCATAAAAAGTGAACTAAAACACTATTTGGCAAGCCTAGGTGAGAACTGAAATATGTAAATTTTCCACTCAGTTCCATATTCTAACAGACTTCCAGGAAATAGAACGTATAACAGCATTTGTAAACAGAATGCCTGCTGTGAATGTGATGAGCAGATGAATCTTACAATCATTTATCAGCACTTAGAAACTTTAACACATTATCCCAAGACAAAGGGTAAAATGGAGGATGGAAATATAAAGATGAAAAGACATGATCTTGTTTTGAAAAACTTTCATTTAGTAACTGAAACAATAGATTATTTGTTTAGACAGTGGTCCCAGACACTGGGACCTAGATAGGGATTATAAAATAAATCATGCAGTATAAAAATGTATGTATACATAAATATGAGCTTCCCAGATGGCTCAGTGGCAAAGAACACACTGGCGATGCAGGAGATGTGGGCTTAATCCCTGGGTTGGGAAGATGCCCTCGAGAAGTAAATGACAACCCACTCAAGTACATGAATTTGAGGAAACTCTGGGAGACAGTGGAGGACAGAGGAGCCTGGCATGCTGCAGTCTATGGGGTCACAAAGAGTCAGTCACAACTTAGTCACTCAACAACAATGATACATAAATATATATGTATATGCATATATATAGAAGGAAATGGCAACCCACTCCAGTGCTCTTGCCTGGAAAATTCCATGGACAGAGGAGTCTGGTAGGCTACAGTCCATGGGGTTGCAAAGATTTGGACACGACTGAGCGACTTCACTTTCTTTCTTTCTTTCTATAGTTCCTTTTGGAGAACTAAAAATATATATGTATATATATAGAAGGAAATGGCAACCCACTCCAGTGTTCTTGCCTGGAGAATCCCATGGATGGAGGGGCCTGGTGGGCTACAGTCTATGGGGTTGCAAAGAGTAGGACATGAGTAAGCAACTAAAAACACACACACACACACACAAAACTTGTTTTGCAAACTTCCTTTACTTCTGCTTTAATAAATATACTCTAATTTTAGATACTTATCTGAGAGTTGGAAAACCATCAGTTTATGCCCCAAAGACTTATTATCTGCTTTGCTATTTGTCGTTTAATACATACTCTGTTTTTAAGATTCAGGCTCATTTTGTTAATAACGTGCAGCTTGACTAGACATTGTAATGAGTCCCAACACTTTTCTCACTTTCTGATTAGACACAGTCACCCAAATCTCAACTCACATCGAATTATGTGGATAGTGAGGAACCCAACAGAACAGAACACAACCACAAAACAACAGGCAAACAGAACACAAACACTCCTGCCAGACTGGTCAGTGATTTGCTAATACATGGTTAACAATCGACTCTAAACAAAACACAATGACAAGACCCTGAGTGGTAGCATTTGCTACTTTCTGTGGCATAAATTCTCCATCTCTGACTGACTGCAAGCTACCTGTGTAAGGCCAGTGAAAGGAGAATTAGGGAGAAAAGTGCAATAACACACTGTTATACTGTCTGCCCACCAGGAAAGGATGGTGGACATAAATAACCTTGAGAGTTATAATAGTAAAGCATAGTAAACAATCAGGACATAATGGACTCAGAGTTTCTATAGCCTTTATTTTTAATGTAATTTATTTAATTTTAAGTTTATATAGCTTAATTGTCAATAGCGGCCAAAGTACAAAATTCCTGAAAATTCTTTGCTGGACTTTGGTGAGCCAGTATGAGCCAGCAGCACACCCTGCATGTAGTGCAGTGTTCAAAGGCCGGGCATGAGAGCTAAGGCTGGACTCAGCCATTTCCAGGCATTACTGGTCCAATAACCTAATCCACCTTCACCTCAGTGTTCTCACCTATGTAATTACAGTACCTACTTCATAGAGCTGTTGCAAAGATAAAGTAAGGAAATACCTGTATGACACATGGCACAATATCTGAAATATAATATATTCACTCACTATATTGTTTTGGGAGAAGGCAATGGCACCCCACTCCAGTACTCTTGCCTGGAAAGTCCCATGGACGGAGGAGCCTGGTAGGCTGCAGTCCATGGGGTCGCTAAGAGTTGGACACGACTGAGCGACTTCACTTTCACTTTTCACTTTCATGCATAGGAGGAGGAAATGGCAACCCACTCCAGTGTTCTTGCCTGGAGAATCCCAGGGACGGCGGGGCCTTGTGGGCTGCCATCTATGGGATCTCACAGAGTTGGACACGACTGAAGTGACTTAGCAGTAGCAGCAGCATATTGTTTTAAATTGTTACTACCACAATACATTACCAGTAAAATAACTCTGTTCATGCTGAAATAAAAACACCCTGAACTTTTGCTGATGTGAAAACATATTTCTTATCTTGTGATCTATGAAGAGACAGTTTTGTTTCCTAGACGGCAGATGGCAATCTGCTTCTAGAAATTGAAGGGGGGAAAAAAAAAGTCTCAATCAATATGATTGATGCAGTGATTTATATGTTGGTTTGAAAAGAAGAAGGGGATTCTCTACATTCTGTATACATGTGCAGTAAGAGGCTTCACCTTAGATAATAATTTTGGCTAGCTGAGCATCAGACTGGAGTTGAATGTTGAGAAGGATCCTGAGGCTACCTCTAGTCTTGGCAGGAGAGAGCACTTTAATATATAAATAATAGTCACTGTATTTAATGACAGGGAGGAAAGAAACCCTTAAGTCCATGCCTATAAGTTTTGTATAAAATTTATATTGTATACTTCTTGCAAAGAAAAAGAAAATTCAATACAGTCCTGAGTTTGAGGCATATTTACATATTTGAAACAGAGGTTGACTGAAATATGGTGATGACTTTATAAAAGAAATTTACACCATTTATGGTAATGGAGCAAGAAGACAAACTAGCTCAGTCCAGCAGATTTTGGGAGGGGGCAGCTGAAAAATGATATAAATCAAATGGGACTTGGAATCAACAGAAAAATCAACATTCCACTTGAGAGTCATTCAGCAAAAATAGTGGTGGTGAAGTGTTATTGGTGAAATGTGTCGATGGAAGTTATGAAAACATTTTAAGAAAAGATTATAGGGCTTGCTTTGGCTTTCCACACAGTAGGACAATCCTATCTCCACATACAATATTGTAAAGTTTAAAAATAAAATAAAATTAAAAAAAAAAAAAAGAACCAAGGTTGGTGGGGTTTTGCAGCAGAAGGTCAATTCCAAAGTTTCCTTAAGGGAACAGGGTAGAATTAATGGAGTCTTGGCCTTATTACCAAGAGGTACCTTATGTTTTGTGGGATGATTCTGACAGATATCTTTTTGCTTAAAACAAGTTTCCCCAAATTATAAATACCAATGCCTTGGTCTTCTAAGTATCTTCCAAGGCGCTCTATTTAGAGTCTCTACTTTTCCAGGTCTCTCTTACCTTGAGAAACTCATGAATGCTGTGAAAAGGCAAAAAAGATATGACACTGAAAGATGAACTCCCTAGGTCAGTAGGTGCCCAATATGCTCCTGGAGAAAAGTGGAGAAATAGCTCCAGAAGGAATGAAGAGGCTGAGCCAAAGCAGAAACAACACCCAGCTGTGGATGTGTCTGATAGTGAAAGTAAGGGCCGATGCTGTAAAGAACAATATTGCATAGAAACCTGTAATGTTAAGTCCATGAATCAAGGTAAATTGGAAGTGGTCAAACAGGAGACGGCAAGAATGAACATTGACATTTTAGGAATCAGTGAACTAAAATGGACTGGAATTGGTGAATTTATTTCAGATGACCATTATATCTACTACTGTGGGCAAGAATCCCTTAGAAGAAATGTAGTAACCCTCATAGTCAACAAGAGTATGAAATGCAGTAATTGGGTGCAATCACAAAGAGGACAGAATGATCTCTGTTCATTTCCAAGGCAGACCATTCAATACCACAGTAATCCAAGTCTATGCCCCAACCACTAATGCTAAAAAAGCTGTAGGTTCTATGAAGACCTAAAAGGCCTTCTAGAGCTACCACCAAAAAAAAGATGTCCTTTTCATCATAGGGTACTGGAATGCAAAAGTAGGAAGTCAAGAGTATCTGGAGAAAGAGGCAAGTTTGGCCTTGGAGTAAAAAATGAAGCAAGGCATTTTTGCTTGAGAATGCAGAATGGTCATAGCAAAGAGTTTTACCAACAGAATGCACTGGTCATAGCAAAACCCTCTTCCAACAACACAAGAGATGACTCTACACATGATATCAGCCGATGGTCAATACCAAAACCAGATTGATTATATTATTTGTAGTTGAAGGTGGAGAAGTTGTATACAGTCAGCAAAAACAATACTGGGAGCTGACTGTGGCTCAGATCATGAACTCAGTATTGCAAAATTCAGATTCAGATTGAAGAAAGTATAAAAAAACACTATGCCACTCATGTATGACCTAAATTAAAACCCTTATGATTATACACTGGAAGTGACAAATAGATTAAAGGGATTAGATATGATAGACAGAGGACCTGAAGAACTATGGACAGAGGTTAATGACATTGTACAGGAGGCAGTGATCAAAACCATCCCCAAGAAAAAGAAATGCAAAAGGGCAAAATGGTTGTCTGAGGAGGTCTTACAAATATTTAAGAAAGAAGAGAAATGAAAGACAAAGGAGAAAAGGAAAGATATACCATTATGAATGCAGAGTTCCAAAGAACAGCAAGGAGAAATAAGAAAACCTTCCTAAGTGAACAATGCCAAGAAATTGAGGAAAACAATAGAAAGGGAAAGATGAGAGATCTCTTCAAGAAAATTAGAGATACCAAGGGGACATTTTATGCAAAATGGCACAACAAAAAACAGAAACAGTATGGAACTAATAGAAGCAGAAAGTATTAAGAAGAGGTGGCAAGAATACATGAAGAACTATACAAAAAAAATCTTAATGACACAGATAATCATGATATGGTGTGATCACTCATCTAGAGCCAGACATCTTGGAGTGTGAAATCAAGTGGGCCTTAGGAAGCATCACTACAAACAGAGCTAGTGCATGTGATGGAATTCTAGCTGAGCTATTTTAAATCCTAAAGGATGATGCTGTAAAAGTGCTGCACTCAATATGCCAGCCAATTTGGAAAACTCAGCAGTGACCACAGGATTGGAAAATGTCAGTTTCATTCCAATTTCAAACAAAGGCAATGCCAAAGAATATTCAAACTACAGCACAATTGCACTCATTTCACATGTTAGCAAAGTAATGCTCAAAATTCTCTAAGGTAGCCTTCAACAGTACATTAACCAAGAAATTCCAGATTTTCGAGGTGGATTTAGACAAGGCAGAGGAACAAGAGACCAAGTTGCCAACATCTGTTGGATCATAGAAAATGCAAGGGAATTCCAGAAAAACATCTACTTCTGCTTCATTGACTATGCTAAAGCCTTTGACTGTTCCATATTCGGAAAGGAGTATGTGAAGGCTGTATATTGCCACCCTGCTTATTTAACTCCTATGCAGAGTATATCACGCAAAATGCCTGGCAGGATAAAGCACAAGCTGGAATCAAGATTTCCGGGAGAAATATCAATAACCTCAGATATGCAGATGACACCACCCTTATGGCAGAAAGTGAAGAGGAACTAACCTTTGATGAAGGTGAAAGAGGAGAGTGAAAAAACTGGCTTAAAACTTAACATTCAGAAAACTAAGTTCAAGCATCCAGTCCCATCACTTCATGGCACATAGATGGAGAAACAATGGAAACAGAGACAGACTTTACTTTCTTGGGTTCTAAAATCATTGCAGATGGTGACTGCAACCATGAAATTGAAAGATGTTTGCTCCTTGGAAGAAAAGCTATGACAAACCTAGACAGCATATTAGAAAGCAGAGACATTACTTTGCCAACAAAGGTTGGTATAGTCTAAGCTATGGTTTTTCCAGTAGTTAGGTATGGATGTGAGAATTGGATCATAAAGAAGGCTGAGTGCCAAAGAATTAATGCTTTTGAACTGTGGTGTTAGAGAAGACTCTTGAGAGTCCAATGGACTGTAAAGAGATCAAACCAGTCAATCCTAAAGCAAATCAATCCTGAATACTTATTGGAAGGACTGATACTGAAGCTGAAGCTCCAATACTTTGGCCACCTGATGCAAAGAGCCGTCTCATTAGAAAAGACCCTGATGCTGGAGAAAATGAAGGCAGGAGAAGGAGATGACAGAGTACAAGATTGTTGGATGGCATCACTGACTCAGTGGACATAGGTTTGAGCAAGCTCCAGGAGGTGGTGAAGGACAAGGAAGCCTGACATGCTGCAGTCCATGGGATCACAAAGTTTGGACATGACTGAGCAACAACTTTTTAAAAACTCATTTATCCTAGGAAAAAGACAAAGTTGCCCAATCTCACCACTTTTACTGAACATCAGTTTGAAAGTCCTAGCCACAGTAACGAGACAAGCAAATGAAATAAAAAATACCCAAACTGAAAATGAATAAATAAAAGTGTCACTGCCTCCTTTGTCAAAGATAAGGTGTCCATATGAGCATGGATTTATCTCTGGGCTTTCTATTTTGTTCCATTGATCAATATTTCTGTCTTTGTGCCAGTACCATACTGTCTTGATGACTGTGGCTTTGTAGTAGAGCCTGAAGTCAGGTAGGTTGATTCCTCCAGTTCCATTCTTCTTTCTCAAGATAGCTTTGGCTATTCGAGGTTTTTTTATATGTCCATACAAATTGTGAAATTATTTGTTCTAGCTCTGTGAAGAATACTGTTGGTAGCTTGATAGGGATTGCATTGAATATATAAATTGCTTTGGGTAGTACACTCATTTTCACTATATTGATTCTTCCAATCCATGAACATGGTATATTTCTCCATCTATTAGTGTCCTCTTTGATTTCTTTCACCAGTGTTTTATAGTTTTCTATATATAGGTCTTTAGTTTCTTTAGGTAGATATATTCCTAAGTATTTTATTCTTTCTGTTGCAATGGTGAATGGAATTGTTTCCTTAATTTCTCTTTCTGTTTTCTCATTAGTAGTGTATAGGAATGCAAGGGATTTCTGTGTGTTGATTTTATATCCTGCAACTTTACTATAATCATTGATTAGTTCTAGTAATTTTCTGGTGGAGTCTTTAGGGTTTTCTATGTAGAGGATCATGTCGTCTGCAAATAGTGAGAGTTTTACTTCTTCTTTTCCAATTTGTATTCCTTTTATTTCTTCTTCTGCTCTGATTGCTGTGGCCAAAACTTCCAAAACTATGTTGAATAGTAATGGTGAAAGTGGGCACCCTTGTCTTGTTTCTGACTTTAGAGGAAATGCTTTCAATTTTTCACCATTGAGGATAATGTTTGCTGTGGGTTTGGCAAGAATATACAATGGATTAAAGACAATCTCTTTAACAAGTGGTGCTGGGAAAACTGGTCAACTACTTGTAAAAGAATGAAACTAGAACACTTTCTAACACCATACACAAAAATAAACTCAAAATGGATTAAAGATCTCAACATAAGACCAGAAACTATAAAACTCCTAGAGGAGAACATAGGCAAAACACTCTCCAACATACATCACAGCAGGATCCTCTATGACCCACCTCCCAGAATATTGGAAATAAAAGCAAAAATAAACAAATGGGACCTAATTAAACTTAAAAGCTTCTGCACAACAAAGGAAACTATTAGCAAGGTGTAAAAAGGCAGCCTTCAGAATGGGAGAAAATAATAGCAAATGAAGCAACTGACAAACAACTAATCTCAAAAATATACAAGCAACTCCTACAGCTCAACTCCAGAAAAATAAATGACCCAATCAAAAAATGGGCCAAAGAACTAAACAGACATTTCTCCAAAGAAGACATACAGATGGCTAACAAACACATGAAAAGATGCTCAACATCACTCATTATCAGAGAAATGCAAATCAAAACCACTATGAGGTACCATTTCACACCAGTCAGAATGGCTGCAATCCAAAAGTCTACAAGCAATAAATGCTGGAGAGGGTGTGGAGCTGT
>NW_011494872.1:1661670-1665193 GCF_000754665.1 Bison bison bison
AATGGCTGCAATCCAAAAGTCTACAAGCAATAAATGCTGGAGAGGGTGTGGAGAAAAGGGAACCCTCTTACACTGTTGGTGGGAATGCAAACTAGTACAGCCACTATGGAGAACAGTGTGGAGATTCCTTAAAAAAATTGGAAATAGAACTGCCTTATGATCCAGCAATCCCACTGCTGGGCATACACACTGAGGAAACCAGAAGGGAAAGAGACACGTGTACCCCAATGTTCATCGCAGCACTGTTTATGATAGCCAGGACATGGAAGCAACCTAGATGCCCATCAGCAGATGAATGGATAAGAAAGCGGTGGTACATATACACAATGGAGTATTACTCAGCCATTAAAAAGAATACATTTGAATCAGTTCTAATGAGGTGGATGAAACTGGAACCTATTATACAGAGTGAAGTAAGCCAGAAAGAAAAACACCAATACAGTATACTAACGCATACATATGGAATTTAGAAAGATGGTAACAATAACCCTGTGTACGAGACAGCAAAAGAGACACTGATGTATAGATCAGTCTTGTGGACTCTATGGGAGAGGGAGAGGGTGGGGAGATTTGGGAGAATGGCATTGAAACATGTGTAATATCATGTATGAGATGAGTCGCCAGTCCAGGTTCGATGCACGATGCTGGATGCTTGGGGCTGGTGCACTGGGACGGCCCAGAGGGAGGGTATGGGGAGGGAGGAGGGAGGAGGGTTCAGGATGGGGAGCACGGGTATACCTGTGGCGGATTCATTTTGATGTTGGGAAAAACTAATACAATATTGTAAAGTTTAAAAATAAAATAAAAAAAATAAAGACACACACACACACACAAAGTGTCACTGCTAGCAGATGACATGATAAAAGGTGTCATCAGAAAAATATAATAATTCATTAATGGATTTGGTAAAGTTGCAGTATATAAATCTAACACAGAGAAATTTCTTGCATTTCCAAGCATTATGAATAAAAAATCAAAAAGAGAAATTAAGGAAGCAATCCCATTTATCATTTCATGAAAAAGAATTAAATAACTAGGAATAAACCTTAAGGAGGCAAAGTACATACTCTGAAAACTGACTCTGATGAAAGAAAGAAAAGATAACACAAACAAAAGGAAAGATATACTTGGATTGGAAGAATCAATATTGTTAAAGTGACCATACTATCCAAAGGAATCTATAGATTCAGTGCAATCTCTAACATAAAACCAATGACATTTTTTATGGAGCTAGTATGCAAACACTAAAAATTGTATGGTGGTATAAAAGATCCCAAATAGTCAAAATAATCTTGAGAAGGAAGAATAGAGTACTGATTGCCTGCCATTGACCTGATATGGAGGAATCAGCCTTCTTGACTTCAAAGTACATGAAAAAGCTCCAGTAATCAAAATGGTATGGATCTGGTACAAAAACAGATACATATATCACTGAAACAGGGTAGAAAGCCCAGAAATAAGCTCACATTCTTATGTTAAGTCTACAACAAAGGAATGAAAAATATACAATGAAGGAAAGATAGCCTCTTCAATAAGTGGTGCTGGGAAAACTGGACAGCTACATGTAAAAGAATGAAATTAGAATGCTCTTTAATACCATATACAGAATAAACTCAAAATGGATTAAAGACCTAAATGTAAGACTGGATATTAAAACTCCTAGAGAAAAACATACACAGACATCTTTGACATCAATCACAGAAATATCTTTTTGGATCCAACTCTCAGTAATGAAAATTAAAAACAAATGGGACCTAATTAAACTTAAAAGCTTTTGCACAGCAAAAGAAATCATAAACAAAACTGAAAGACAACATATGGTCTGGGAGAAAATATTTTCAAATGATACTACCAACAGGGATTAATTTTCAAAATATATAAACAGTTCATACAGTTTAATATCAAAAAAGACCAAACAACCCAATCAAAAAATAGGCAGAAGGTCTAAAATGACATTTCTCTAAAGAAGACATACAGATGGCCCACAAGCACATGAAAAGATGCTCACCATTACTAATTATTAGATAAATGTAAATCAAAACTACAATAAGATATCACTTCACACCAGTCAAAATTGCTATCATCAAAAAGTCTACACATAATAAATGTTGGAGAGGGTGTTGGAAAAAGACAGCCCTCGTACACTGGTGGTGGAAATGTAATTGGTGCAGTCACTATGGAGAACAGTATGGAGGTTCCTTAAAAACCTAAAAATAGAATCACCATATGGTCCTTGAATCCCACTCCTGGACATATATCCAGAGAAAGTCATACTTCAAAAAGATACATGCATCCCAATGTTCATAGCAGCAGTATTTATAATAGCCAAGACATAGATGAATGGATAAAGATTAACATATACACAATGGAATATTAATCAGCCATAATAAATGTAATAATGCCATTTGTAGTAACATGGATAGACCTAGAGATTATCATACTAAGTGAAATAAGTCAGAGAAAGACAAATATCATATGATACTCTTACACATGAAATCTAAAATATAATACAAATAAACTTATATATGAAACAGATGTAGACCCACGGACACAGAAAGCAAACTTGGTTACCAAAGGGGAAAGGGTGGGAGGGATAAATTAGTAGTTTGAGATTAACATATACACACTACTACATATAAAACAGATATACAATGGTGATCTAATGTATAGCACAGGGAACTGTACTCAATATCTTATAATAACCTGTAATTGAAAATAATCAGAAAAACAATATATATATTTAAACTCAATCACTTTGCTGTACACCTGAAACTAACAGAACAGTTTACATTTACTATACAACAATAAAAACGCAAAAGAAACTTTAAAAAAAAAGTAATTTATCTTACTTACATACATACATTACTTACATACATTCCTAAACTGAATCTCTTACAGGAATATGTGCTACTTCTGAGCAGTAAAGGAATTATCAATTTATCCTTATGTAAGAGAAACCTATATGCAGGTCAGGAAACAACAGTTAGAAGTGGACATGGAACAACAGACTGGTTCTAAATAGGAAAAGGCTGTATATTGTCACCCTGATTATTTAACTTATATGCAGAGTACATCATGAGAAACACTGGGCTGGAAGAAGCACAAACTGGAATCAAGATTGCTGGGAGAAATATTAATAACCTGATATGCAGATGACACCACCCTTATGGCAGAAAGTGAAAAGGAACTAAAAAGCCTCTTGGTGAAAGTGAAAGAGGAGAGTGAAAAAGTTGGCTTACAGCTCAACATTCAGAAAATGAAGATTATGGCATCTGGTCCCATCACTTCATGGCAAATAGATGGGGAAACAGTGGAAACAGTGTCAGACCTTATTTTTTGGGGATCCAAAATCAGTGCAGATGGTGACTGCAGCCGTGAAATTAAAAGACGCTTACTGCTTGGAAGGAAAGTTATGACCAACCTAGATAGCATATTGAAAAGCAGAGACATTACTTTGCCAACAAAGGTCTGTCTAGTCAAGGCTATGGTTTTCCCAGTAGTCATGTATGGATGTGAGAGCTGG
>NW_011494872.1:1665293-1670123 GCF_000754665.1 Bison bison bison
GTCAAGGCTATGGTTTTCCCAGTAGTCATGTATGGATGTGAGAGCTGGACTGTGAAGAAGGCTGAGCGCCGAGGAATTGATGCTTTTGAACTGTGGTGTTGGAGAAGACTCTTGAGAGTCCCTTGGACTGCAAGGAGATTCAACCAGTCCATTCTGAAGGAGATCAGCCCTGGGATTTCTTTGGAAGGAATGATGCTAAAGTTGAAACTCCAGTACTTTGGCCACCTCATGCGAAGAGTTGACTCATTGGAAAAGACTCTGATGCTGGGAGGGATTGGGGGCAGGAGAAGGGGATGACAGAGGATGAGATGGCTGGATGGCATCACTGACTCGATGGACTTGAGTCTGGGTGAACTCCAGGAGTTGGAGTTGGTGACGGACAGGGAGGCCTGGCGTGCTGCGATTCATGGGGTTGCAAAGAGTCGGACACGACTGAGTGACTGAACTGAACTGAAAGGATAGGTACTTTGTAGTCAATTCAAATCTTTTTTTCTATACTCAAGTACATTTAGTAAAATATTTTTTCCTTTCATTTTTAGAGCTGTAAAAACATAGTATAGAGAACAATGTAACAAACCTTTATGTATTCAGCCCCTAAAGTTCCAAATGTTCACATTTTGTCATTTTGGCTTCTGATCTATTAATTTGGCTATAAAAGAAGCAGATAACTTTTGATAAAACTGAGGTCCCTCTTTTTTTCCCAGCCCATCTCTGTTTCTGTCACCAGACACAATTATTATCACAGATCAGGTGTGTATCTTTTCAGTCTATAAATTTATACCCTTATTACATTCCTAATCCATAACCCATCTATAGTATTGTTTAATGCTTATTATTAAATTTACATTGTGATATAATTCCATATACTATTTGCAACTTGCTTCTTTCAGTCATTCAACTTTATCTTTTTGTGATCTGATATTGAAAATTAAAGATATAGGTCATTTCTATATTTGCTATGTAGTTATTCCATCACATAAATATTCTATATTTTACATTTTCTTGGAAAAGAATGTTTAGTTTTCCCTAAAAGCAGTCCTGAAAAAAAAAAACACGTAGTTTATCATCTTCAAAAACGTTATTGGTTTCAATTTCTAATTTTAAATTTAGTCCAGTGCAGAAAATCTAGAAATCAATCAAGTGAACAACAAACAGAATCTTCTCCAATCCATTTAAAGTATTAAGTGAATATTAATATTCTATTAATACTTTGGTATGGGGCTTTCTATGGATACATATATTTACAAAAAATGATATCCCAGTGCACAGGCCACTTGTCAAGGGGTTCATGAATATTTTGATTCTTTTCCATCTTCTTACTCTAATTTGCTCACAATGAATTTAAAAAGGCATCTATTGAGAGAAGTTGCAAAAATAAAGTCTTATTTCCAAGTGCGGAATCACTGAGAGCCTGGGCAATGCACTGGTGAGCAGGCTAGGGGGTCAATGGCAGGCAAGCTGCACACAGACATGGTCTTCATTTACCCTGTGACCTGCCAACACCCTCACGAGTGTGACCATGTGTGAACTCCTTCCTGGTCTCCACCAGTGGTTTTACATACACGTTAAACTGAAATTACTTGAAAAAAAAAAAGGATGCTTGCTTGTTTTGGTGTAAACAATTTGGTACACAACTAACATTCTTTATTTTTACTTTTATACACTAATACTTATATAATTTGGTATTAAGTCCTCTTAAGAATCCAAAATGAAAAGAAGCAGCAGCATTATTCACAATCATAGCACTGTTACTCACAATTGTCCAAAAATGGAAATAATCTAGAAATCTACCAATAGATGTAAATGAGCACTAAATGTGTAATATAAACACAACAAAATACTATTCAGACATAAAAATCAATGAGATTCTGATGTATGTTGCAACATGCATGCACCTTGAAAATACATGTCAACTGAAACAAGCCAGCCACAATAGGACAAATACTGCACAACTCCATTTACATGAGGTCCCTAGAATAGCCAGATTTACAGTGACACAAAGGAGAAGACAGGGGAGCAGGGCCCCAGGGAGGAGAGCAAGTGAGGTTACTGAGTAGCAGGTACAGAATTCCTGCCTGGGATGGTGACCAAGTTCTAGAGTAGGACAGGGTGATGCTCACCTAGCACTGTGAATGGACTCCACGCCATTGAATTGTACACGTAACATGGAAAATTTTATGTTATATATCTTACCAAAATAAAAAAAAGAGAAAATCAATCACTCTAAACAATCATACAAAGCTGGCATTTTTCCATTGGCTATTTCATTGTTTTTTGGTGGGGCAAAACAGGATGGAAGAGTTGGAGGTTCCTGTGGGGAAGTCTGTTTGCTTTCTGAAAGGATTTCTATTTTTCAGTTCTTGTAGAAGACAGCCTTTGGGAGACAGTGTTTGTCTGACTAAACAAGATGTTGAGGGGATTTTCCCTTGGCAAACACAGAGCAGGATTTTTCAGCCTCGGCACTACTGACATTTTGGTCCCGATAAGTCTTCTGCAGGGGCGTTCTGTGTGCTCAGGATGTTCACCAGCTTGCCTGGTCTCCACCCCATGTACTTTTAACAAAATCCCAGCCCTGGCTGAGAAGCGTTGCTGTAGAGCGACTTAAAACAGAAACAATAGTGAAAGCCAGAACTGGTCATTAAAATGTGGGTAAAAGGTATTAAGATCCTGTTCTCTGTGATTCTTTCGAATACCTCCTCATCTGTCACTACACAAATTTTAAGTCCCTCAGCCCACACTTGGGGTTGTCCACAATCTGTCTGCAAATCTTTCTAGTCCTACCGCCCACCACTCTCTCAGAGAAACCTTCTGTCTCATGAAAACATGCCTCATTTCAAACACCTATTCACTCTCTCACAACATGCTTTTTATCACATCTTCCCTTTGCCTAGAATTCCCAGGCCTTCTCCTCCCCTGATGGGACTTCTATTCATATTTGATGACTTTGCTGCTGGTTCAGATGCCACCTCTACCCTGAATGCTTCCTTGATTCTTCGGACCAAAGTATCCTTTCTCTTGGAAGCCCGGTGGCGTCTGCTAAATGGCCTAACCTATTCACGTGGCAAATCCACACTGCACAATTTGAGGTGTATATCTTATGAGTTAAAGCCTCTCCTTCAGTTCCTAGCACTGGGGTTTCCACATAGAATGTGTGTGGTGGATGCATGAAAGAGTTACAAGGGGAGAAAGAGCCAGGTCTCTAACTATTAAAATGTCATTTGCAAGCGAATCAAGAAGGCTCCTTTACCAGGTCTGTGCCACAGAAATGCTTCCAGCCCAAAACAACTCATCCATCTAACTACTGCACGAAATTCAACTTTAAAAGTTGACTTTAAAAGTTGCCTTTCAAAGTCCTTTGTTTTTGTGAGTTTTTTTTTCAGGTTTTAAGGAGGTATTGAAATAAGCAGAGGCTAGTTGATAAGAGTCTCTCTTTAACAAGTCCTTAGCAGACTGTTGTAGGGTCCCTGGGGATGAGAGTATCACTGGAGAACCATGGTTCATGGGAAGGAGAAACAAGCCAGTGAGAGGAGATGCAGGACACACCACAGCTGGACCAATTTACCATGAGTGCATTATATACATATGCAAACATACTTGTATGTATAAATACATATCTAGAAATGCATACGTATATGTGTATGTATATGTATATATATATGTATTTATTTTGTGGGTTGTATTAAAAGAAGGAATTAAAAAAACTTGAGATCACAGCAGAAATACTGAAGAGATAATATGAAAGATAAATATGCTCATTTTTAGGCAGATAGGCATCCATGACAGCTGAAATAAAAGCCTTTTTTTTTTTTTCCAGTTAGAAGCAGGACATATTTCTTTCTATTCATTATTTCTTACAATGTTCTCGTAGCTTCAGAGGCAAAAGACTGGTAGAGAGACACCGACTTTTACTCTTTCTAAGCTACAAAAAAATGACTGTTGTTTCTAAATTTAGCTCATTATAATTATCTGGTTTTCCCCCAAACCTGCCTGACTTGCCTGATTAGTCTAATCCGGGGGTCTAATGACTAAACTAAGGGGAAGGATGGCTGGCAACTAATGTAGCCCTAGTGTCATATATGAGGATATATCTCTGTGGTGGTTACAGCAGATTAAATTGGTGTTTTCACACTGCAGATGTGATGTGTAGTTCTACAGACATACCCTGAGCTGGTACATGCAAACCACAGTCCCCCAGAACCAGAGCTCCTGGCAGGATGGTGGAAGCTATGGTGGGATGTGGAGGAAGAGGAGCCCAAGATTCAGATGGGTTCTTCAGTCAGGCAGCTGTGAGGCTCCCTGCGCAGCAGCCACCTTGGCCCCGTGGAGGCAAGACATCTGGGCTGGCCTCCTAGATGTGAAACAAGCCTCCTTCGCTCGCTGACTCAGCCTGACTGAGGCTTTCCCCCCACAGTCAAGGATAAAGCTTTCCACAAGAGCAACCGACTTCAACATACAAGTGACTGGTGTCATTCATCTATTAACTCATTTGTTCATTCATCGGACACATGCAGTGCCCATGTGCGCCAGGGGTGGTAGACAAACGGGAGTGACCCTCGCAAATATCTTCCAGTTGCCCAGGAAGGAGGTGCCTGGGCTAAGGGAGGATTTGCTCCCAGACTCAGCTTACTGTGGACCTCCAGGGTTCACATATTAGACAGACCACCGGGTCACTGAGGCTTCTATCAAGGGCTGAACTATAAGGCCAGGCAGTTGATGACTCTAATCCAAGCTGCATTTGCCGTGCTCATCAGATGAGCGAGCCCATGAGGACAGCACCTGCTGATGCTTCTGCCCTTAGTCTGCACCCAGCCACTCCCGTTGCCCTCCGAC
>NW_011494872.1:1670223-1679234 GCF_000754665.1 Bison bison bison
CTGCTCTTTGCCAGCACAATTCCAATTGCTGAGGAAATCCATACAAAACAGACAGAAAGCTTTACTCTCAGCATTTGAATATTCCAGCAGGGGAGCCAGACGACAAACACACTGTGTAAACACATAGAACACACAGTACTTCCCAAAGAGTGAGTGTGATGGAAAAGCAGGGATCAGGAAAGGGGCAGAGTGTAGGGAGCCGGGTAGGGGTCACCAGCCCTTTGCAGAAGCAGATTTGGAGGGAGAGGGGGATAAAGAGCCCGAGGGCCTAGAACCTTTCAAGGTTAGGGGTGGGAAAAGTCAAGGAAAAGGGGAGTACCAGGGGCACATCAGGCCAGCATGGGGCAGGGCTTGCATTTTATTTTCCCCCAGGCTTCCCTTGTGGCTCAGCTGGGAAAGAATCTGCCTGCAGTGTGGGAAACCTGGGTTCGATCCCTGGGTTGGGCAGATCCACTGGAGAAGGGAAAGGCTACCCACTCCAGTATTCTGGCCTGGAGAATCCCGTGAACTAGTCCATGGGGTTGCAAAGAGTCAGACACGACCGAGCGACTTTCACTTTCAGGAATAGGAACAGAGTGATGCTTCACTTCATGTCACTTCTGGCTGCTCCTAAAACAAGTTACAAGACAACATTGCCCAGAGGTTCTCTAAGATGCTGCAGTTGATGAGGGATCTTCATGTGTCAAGGTGGGTCCCTCTCCACCCCTGACACCCAGCAATGCTCTGAGGATCAAAGGAGACAAAAGCTTTGAAAGAACTTTGAAAACAAGGAACGCTGTCCATGTTGGCAAGAGAACATCACTGCAGAACTGGGCTAGACATAAGCAAGGTGATGATTCCTGTATCCAAACATTACTGACTGCAGTAGAAAAATGAGAGAGGGAGGGAGAGAGAGATGGAGAGATGGCCAGAGAGATGGAGAGATTAAACAGAGGCTTGATCCATCATGAACCTAAGTGTCAACCTGATCATCAGCTGGCTCTTCTTTCTCCTTTCCTCTCCTACAGGGCAGAGCTCCGTTCCTCTGGTGCAATTTTGCTCCTGAACCATTTGACTGCAAAACTCAGGCTCCATTCTAGGACAAAAATACTGACTTTATTCTGTTAAGTAAATGTGTAAATTGAAAGGCAGGCTAATTTTTCCACCTCTCAATTTACTCAGGCAATAGAGATTAACAATAATTGCCAACTAGAAGAGGAGGAACATGGATGAGAAAAATATGTCTCTTAACAACACATAACAAGGGTCAAGATTAAAGAATAGATTAATGAATAATTTTATGCAAGAAACAAAATTAATAATTTCCTAACAGTAACAGTTTTGTTCTTTAAAAAAATCAATTTTTTCATTATTTCATAGACTCCCTCTAAATTTACTAGAGAGCAAGCCTTGATAAATTTGAAGACTATTTCTTTTGCTCAATTAACTTCTAAAATAGTAGGTAGGGAGTCTGCA
The DNA here is from genome assembly GCF_000754665.1 of Bison bison bison. Taxonomy (NCBI): domain Eukaryota; kingdom Metazoa; phylum Chordata; class Mammalia; order Artiodactyla; family Bovidae; genus Bison; species Bison bison. The sequence continues at coordinate 1,671,679 of NW_011494872.1, forward strand.
ATTAGTTTATGATTCATAAACTTCAAGTATTAGTAATTATTTAGAAAAGGAAACTAATTTTCTTCAACAATATGAAAGCCAAACCTTTAATGTTAATTTTTATCTCATTAGACTACTGTGATCCATCTTTAAACATGAATTACAGAAAGAATGTTAAAAATAATACTTATTAATAGAAATAATTTAGAAAAAAAATGAATCTAACAAACACACATGGAAGTATTTTATGTATTATGTACTATGAAGGAAAGTAATCATAGTGTCTATTGACAGATGAATGGATTAAGAATATGTGGTACATATATGCAATGGAGTACTATTCAGTTATAAAAAAGAATGAAATAATGCCATCTGCAGCAACACAGATGGACCTAGAGATTATCATATTAAATGGAGTAAATCAGAGAAAGACAAAAATCATATGATACCACTTATATGTGGAATCTAAAATATGATATGAGTGGATTTATTTACAAAACAAAGACTCATAGACAAAGAAAACAAACTTATGGTTACCAAAGGGGATAGCAGGGGGAAAGGGGAGTGGGGGGAGATAAATTAAGAACCTGGGATTAACTGATACACACTATATACATAAAATAGGTAAACAGTACGGTCCTACTAGAGCACAGGGAACCATATTCAATAACTTGTGCTAAATCATAATGAAAAAGAATGTGTGTATATAAAGTGAAGTTGCTCAGTCGTGTCCTACTCTTTGCGACCCCGTGGACTGTAGCCCACCAGGCTCCTCTGTCCATGGGATTCTCCAGGCAAGAATAGTGGAGTGGGTTGCCATTTCCTTCTCCAGGGGATCTTCCTGACCCAGGGATCAAACCTGGGTCTCCCTCATTGCAGGCAGATTCTTTACTGTCTGAGCCACCAGGGAAGCCCTCTGTGTGTGTGTGCGCGTGTGTATGCATGTATGTGTATATAACTGAGAGCTTCCCACGTTGCACTAGTGGTAAAGAACCTGCCTGTCAATGCAGGAGACATAAGTGACGCAGGTCAGATCCTTGGGTCAGGAAGATCCCCAGGTCAGGAAGATCCCCTGGAGGAGGGCATGGCAACCCATCCAGTATTCTTACCTGGAGAATCCCATGGACAGAGGAACCTGGTGGGCTACAGTCCATGGAGTCACAAAGAGTCAGACATGACTGAAGCGACTTAGCACACACACACATATATAATTGACTCATTTTGCTGTACACCCAAAACTAACACATTGTAAATTAGCTATATTTAAAGATTTTTTTTTTTTATAAAAGGGATCATAGACAAATGTGGTGGATGAAGTAGATCAAAGCAATTGATCTGAAGGTGGCCTGGCTTCACTGGGTGAAATGTATTTGGGTATATTGTGCTCTCCGTTCACAGTCTACCCATTACATTTGGTTTCCCAAGTTAATTAGAGGGTTCTTTTTTCCCATCTTCTCTACTTTTGAGGCCTTGAGTCAGCATGTGATTTGGCCATGGGGTGTGGCCTTTGAGGTGCGGTCAGCTTAGAAGCGGCCTGGGTCAGGGGCTGGGGCACCCGGCGCCTGCCAACAGCACACGGTGCTCCTCCCCCAGCTGCCGCTGGCTCACAGCTGGTTATGGGGGACAGCGTTTGTGCCCAAACACCTACGCTGAGAAGAAACACAGGCAGAGTAAGAACGTCCCTGGGAGAGCTTTTTGGAAATGTGACATATTCTTACACGTGAAAATTTTAGGAGGTTCCTATAAGTACCTATATGGAATGGATTTTGGCATTTTCATGAGAAAAGATCTTGTTCATTTTTTACTGCTACATACCATCAGTATGAATGAACTCTATGTATGTATCAGCAAAAATCTGATGTGTAACCACCAGTTTGTGTTAAAATGTCATAAATATTTTCCCATTAAAACAGCACAGCACAATGCTCTGTACTTCATTAAGCAGCTGCTTGCTGTGATTGTAAGAAGCAACTTTCCTTTCTTCGTTTGAATATTAATATGGTTATTTTCAGTTCAGAATGTGAAAAGTATTAGACACAGGTTCAAATGGACAAGGAATTAGAGTTGGGAAGACAGAATAATGCCCCTAAAGAGGTCCATGTCCTAATGCCCAGAACCTATGATGTCACCTTACATGGCAAAGAGACTTTGGAGAGGTGATTAAACGATGGATTTTGAGATGAAGAGACTTTCCTGAACTATCAAAGGGGCCAATGCAATCACGGGGGTCCTTGTGAGAGGGAGGAGGAAGGTCGGGGGATATGGGTTCAGGAGCCAAGGAATGAAGGTGGCTCTGGAATCTGGGACAGGAAAGACGTGGGTTCTCTCCTGGAGTCTCCAGAAGAAAGGCAGCTTGGCCAACTCCTGATCCTAGCCGTGGGACATCTTGGACTCCTGACCTCCAGAACTGTGTTGTTTCAAGCCACTAAGTTTGAAGTTATTTGTTACAGCAGAAATATGCAGTAAATGCAGAGGATTTATACATTGATTTGCTCTCCCATTTTCTAATAAGCACTACAGACAGGCTCAGTAAAAACAGAAGATAAAACGTGTGTGTGTGTGTGTGTGTGTGCACACACATTCAGTTATGACTGACTCTTTGCAACCCCATGGATTGTAGCCACCAGGTTCCTCTGTCCATAGAATTTTACAGGCAATAAAACTGGAGCAGGTTGCCATTTCCTTCTCCAGGGAATCTTCCCGACCCAGGGATCAAACCTGAACCTCCCGCATTGGGTTCTTTACCAGCTGAGCCACCGGGAAGCCCAAGATAAAACTTTTTTAAGGTGAAAAACCAAAGACGTAGAAGCACCTGCCAGTTCTCAAATGCACAGCTTAAGAAGCCACTCTGGGAGCTTCTGTGGACATCCCTCCTTTGTGATCTGTCACAGGTGATTTTAATCCCTGGGCACAGGGTACAGACCATACTTATGAACATAGCTCAGCAGACACCCCACAAGAAGAGGTGGCTGGAAAATTTTCTAAGGAAAATCTGGCACATGATTCTACACTTTATCAACCAGTAAAATTTTGTTTATTACAAACATTCTTTGTGGTTTGTAGAGAGTCTAAAGATAACGCAGTCACCCAGATGACCTCGCATCTGAGCAGGAGCTGAGCAGGTGAGAAGGATGGAACGTCTGTGTCCCTTCAGACTTACATGCAGAAGTGCTAACCCCCTGTGATGGTATCTGGAGGGGAACTATGGGAAGTAACTGGATTCCAATAAGATAATGAGGGTGAGGCCCTCACAGCTGGATCAGTGCCCTTACAAGCAGAGGAAGAGAGAATACAGCTCCTTCTGCCATGTAGAAATACAGCTTAAGGCACAGTCTTCAAGTGAGGGAGACCCAGCTGGTACCTTGATCTTAGACTCTAGAGAAATCAGTTCCTGTTATTCAAGCTACCCAGTCTATGGTCTCCTGTTACAGCATCCAAGAAACAACGATGTTTCCTATGAGGAAAGGTCACGTTGGTGCTGAAGAATGGGGAGATTCAGGAGGCTGCAACCTTAGTCACCTCGGGAATGTGACGGTTGCCCCAGATTGGTCAGGAAAGGGTGGGTGCAAGAGCTGGATTTTCCTAGACTTCTTGAGGGAAAAAAGAGGGTGTCAAGACACATGCTCTCTGCTTTGGTCTTTGGGGATAAGACTCACTAGGAAATGAACATCTTTCCTGAGATTACAGAGAAAAGGCAGAAGTCATGCAAGGGGCACCTCAGTGATGAGACCCTGAATGTAGAGACTGAAACTCCTTGGTCCTAGTTTATTTGTCCATAAGAAGCATTGCAAGAGACACAGAGGGAAGAACTCGAAAGTATGAAACAAAGCTTCCTGAAGGCAGTTACGACAGCAACACTCAAGTGCTTCAGTGAGAGGGGACGAAGGTCTCAGAACTTGAGAAAAATGGTCAAAGAGGAGCATGGTGTCCAGGGAGAAAATAAGTGGTTTTTAATAAAGTAGAAGTGAAAGAGATGGAGGGTTGATTTGAGAGAAGAGTAATGTCAGAAATGACCAGCTGTTGAGAGATGTGGAGAAAACTGTAATATATTTTTTAAAAAATCCCTCAAAACTTCATGAGTGGAGACTCTGCAATAAACACTCTTCAGAAGGAGAGATAAATGGCTGTGGCATTTCAGCTGTGATGGCGTATTTAGCTCCAAATGTCTCCCACAATGACAGAACATAATCCATGAAACTCAGTTATAAACAATTTGAGAGGAAGACAAGTAGACCTGTCCCTCATTTATAAGCCTGCTGCAGTCGAGCTTGAGGAGAAGGGCAGTGTGTCCAAGTGTGCAAATGCTACAGAAGAGAAGCAGAACCCAGGACTGAGCTCTGCTGCCCTTCCTGGAGGGGCTGTAAGTAGGGGAGGGTCTGGGAAGGTCTATGGAATGGAAATTGTGGTAGAGAGCACTTTTGTGGGCAGATGGTGAATTGTCTAGAACACTCATGTTGAGTAACTCTGAAGAGTATTTTCACCACCATTTACAGAGTGCAGTTTTGAGCCCACTACATCACTGACGTGGGTCCCACCATTACTGGAAGCTTATCTTTCTCTCCATCCTCATCACAGCCATCCACACAGGCACTGGGGGGAATCCATCACTGTTATTTCTCTGCCCTAGTGCCGTCACAAAACTCATACTCCCTCTCTTGTCTATCAGCTGCTCTTCCCCAGATGTCCAGCTAAAAGTCAAGTGACATAATGAAATGCAGCTTTTCCACATTTATGAATGTGCTCGTAGTAGTAGTAGTGTTAGTTGCTCGGTGGTGTCCAGCTCTTTGCAACCCCATGAACTGTAGCCCACCAGGTTCCTCTGTCCATGGGATTCTCCAGTCAAGAATACTATAGCGGATTGCCATTCCCTTTTCCAGACGATCTTCCCGACCCAGGGGTTGAACCTGGGTCTCCTATGCTGCAGGTAGATTCTTTACCATTTGAACTACATGGAATGTGCTCATGCCTTTTCCCAACAGTTATAAGATGCACACATTAGACACAACTTGGGAAATGAGTACAGTACATGACTACCATAAAAAGCTGCATTCTTAAACACTACATGTGCCCAGCTCTGAGGGTCCCCAGGCACCCAGAGACAGGAAAGGGTAGAGGACAGTCCCACTCAGGACAGAGGAAAGGATGTCATCACCAGACACCATCATTTTGGTGATGTCTCCAGGTGGCCTATGTCTTCTTTGTGAGTCTGTCTATGATTTACTGCCAGAAAGAGCAGAAACCTGCCATTTTCTCTGAACATTTCCCCAGGAGGCCCAGTATGTCTTTTGGGTTTGCAATGTATCTTTTTCTTTCTACCATAGATAAGTGAGCTATTCAAATATTAGACTTATCACATAACATATATACTCTTTGGAATGTATGCATGCATTCATAACCTATCAAATCTACTTTAAAAAGTAAGGAAAACCCCTGATGATGATGTGTAATGAGTTAGTTAGCAGTCTTCTCAGTATTCCACCCCACCCCCCACCCCGAAAAGATTTAAGGTAAGTGTGTAAGGATACAAACTTTGACCTTCGACCCTCTGGGTTTGAATCTCAGTTCTCACTACCTAGTGTTCAAGTGACTTACCCTCTCAAGCCAGGATTTCCCCATCAAGCCAGGTAATGATGGGGGGGGGGTGGGATTCAAGGTGGCAGAGGAGTAGGACATGGAGCTCATCTCCTCCCACAAATACAGGTCATGAGAACAGTGCTTCTCATGCACTCAGTTGCTCAGTCCTGTCCAACTCTTTGTGACCCCATGAACTGTGGCCCACCAGGCTCCTCTGTCCATGGGATTTTTCAGGCAAACTACCGGAGTGGGTTGGCCTTTCCTCCTCCAAGGGATCTTCCTGACCCAGGGATTGAACCCACGTGCTCTGTGTTGGCAGGTAGATTCTTTAACCCTGAGCCACCTGGGAAGTCTCCATGAGAACAGTATATGCCCTCAAATGGGAGCCATGAGGAACTCTATGTGGTCAACTTGAACTTGCACATGCTATGATAAGGGGACTTGAGAGGTATCTCATTCAAAATATAAAAGGAGACACTAGCCTAATGGGTCTGTGCTGGTATAGGGAGGAGGGGCTCTGGGGCCTGAATGTGCAGAGTGGAGACAAGAGAGGGGGCACAGTGCCCGCCAGAGGGGCCTCCATCCATAAAGGGCATCAGTGAGGCACCAGGCAGAGGACAGGATGGGAGCAGAGGGACCAGAAAGGAAGCCAAAAGAGACCCACAAGCAGGAACCAAGCATAAGAATCAGAATCAGCTGTGGCTACCATGGGCAGACAGATGTGGAGCTTGAGTCACCTACAGAGAAGCTCCAGAAGCACCAGGCCAGCGATGAGCTGATGAAAGATGATGTGTGAGGAGTTACTTCATGAGTAAGACTCACCAGGGGACATAGGTTCCTTCAAAGCACCAAATATGGAGGCCTGGATGATGGGCTAGATGGGGGGTGATGGGGAGACAATTTTTCTTGGACTTAGAGAACCATCCACAGGGACCCAGCAGCTTTACTGAGTATTTGTCTGAGCTGGTCCTCACTAGTGTTCCTTTTGGAATATTAGATAATTCTTAATTTTGCATAGTCTTGGAGAATAATCCCTTGTTGATCACATCATTTGCAAACATTTTTTTCCCAATATATAGGTTGTCTTTTTGTTTTGTTTATTGTTTCCTTTACTGTGAAAAAACTTTTGAGTTTAAGTAGGGTTCATTTTCCCTTCATAGACCACAGCCTTACTGTGGTAAAGGGGCTTGCATAACTCAGTGAGGCTATGAACCATGCCATGCAGGGCCACACAAGATGAATGGGTCACAGTGAAGAGTTCTGACAAAACATGGTCCACCTGAGGAGGAAATGGCACACACTCCAGTATTCTTGCCTGCAAAACCCCATCAGTTCAGTTCAGTCGCTCAGTCATGTCCGACTCTTTGCCACCCCATGGATCACAGCATGCCAGGCCTCCCTGTCCATCACCAACTCCCAGAGTTCACTCAGACTCACGTCCATCGAGTCAGTGATGCCATCCAGCCATCTCATCCTCTGTCGTCCCCTTCTCCTCCTGCCCCCAATCCCTCCCAGCATCAGAGTCTTTTCCAATGAGTCAACTCTTCACATGAGGTGGCCAAAGTACTGGAGTTTCAGCTTTAGCATCATTCCTTCCAAAGAAATCCCAGGGCCTATCTCCTTCAGAATGGACTGGTTGGATCTCCTTGCAGTCCAAGGGACTCTCAAGAGTCTTCTCCAACACCACAGTTCAAAGGCATCAATTCTTCAGCGCTCAGCCTTCTTCACAGTCCAACTCTCACATCCATACATGACCACAGGAAAAACCATAGCCTTGACTAGATGAACCTTTGTTGGCAAAGTAATGTCTCTGCTTTTCAATATGCTATCTAGGTTGGTCATAACTTTCCTTCCAAGCAGTAAACGTCTTTTAATTTCATGGCTGCAGTCACCATCTGCAGTGATTTTGGAGCCCAGAAAAATAAAGTCTGACACTGTTTCCACTGTTTCCCCATCTATTTCCCATGAAGTGATGGGACCAGATGCCATGATCTTCGTTTTCT
>NW_011494872.1:1679334-1679834 GCF_000754665.1 Bison bison bison
ATTGTGATCCACACAGTCAAAGGCTTTGGCATAGTCAATAAAGCAGAAATAGATGTTTTTCTGCAACTCTCTTGCTTTTTCCAGGATGCAGCAGATGTTGGCAATTTGATCTCTGGTTCCTCTGCCTTTTCTGAAACCAGCTTGAACATCAGGAAGTTCACGGTTCACATATTGCTGAAGCCTGGCTTGGAGAATTTTGAGCATGACTTTACTAGCATGTGAGATGAGTGCAACTGAGCGGTAGTTTGAGCATTCTTTGCCATTGCCTTTCTTTGGGATTGGAATGAAAACTGACCTTTTCCAGTCCTGTGGCCACTGCTGAGTTTTCCAAATTTGCTGGCATATTGAGTGCAGCACTTTCACAGCATCATCTTTCAGGATTTGGAATAGCTCAACTGGAATTCCATCACCTCCACTAGCTTTGTTCGTAGTGATGCTTTCTAAGGCCCACTTGACTTCACATTCCAGGATGTCTGGCTATAGGTCAGTGATCACACCAT
>NW_011494872.1:1679934-1682089 GCF_000754665.1 Bison bison bison
TCTTAATATCTTCTGCTTCTGTTAGGTCCATACCATTTCTGTCCTTTATCAAGCCCACCTTTGCATGAAATGTTCCTTTGGTATCTCTGATTTTCTTGAAGAGATCTCTAGTCTTTCCCATTCTGTTGTTTTCCTCTATTTCTTTGCATTGATCGCTGAAGAAGGCTTTCTTATCTCTTCTTGCTATTCTTTGGAACTCTGCATTCAGATGTTTATATCTTTCCTTTTCTCCTTTGCTTTTCGCTTCTCTTCTTTTCACAGCTATTTGTAAGACCTCCCCAGATAGCCATTTTGCTTTTTTGCATTTCTTTTCCATGCGGATGGTCCTGATCCCTGTCTCCTGTACAATGTCATGAATCTCATTCCATAGTTCATCAGGCACTCTATCTATCAGATCTAGGCCCTTAAATCTATTTCTCACTTCCACTGTATAATCATAAGGGATTTGATTTAGGTCATACCTGTATGGTCTAGTGGTTTTCCCTACTTACTTCAATTTAAGTCTGAATTTGGCAACAAGGAGTTCATGATCTGAGCCACAGATAGTATTAAAAGGCAAAAATAAATCACTCCAAAAGATGAGCTCCCTGCCCCCCGATCCAGAGATGTCCAATATGCTACTGGAGAAGAGTAGAAGGTGATTACTAACAGTTCCACAAAGAACGAAGCAATTTGGACAAAGTGGAAATGATGCTAAGTTGTGGATGTATCTGATTGTGAAAGTAAGTCTGTAAAGGACGATATTGCATAAGAATCTGCATTATTAGGTCCATGAATCAAGGTAAATTGGACATGGTCAAGTGGGAGATGGCAAGAATGAACAATATCTTAGGAATGAGTGAACTAAAATAAAATGGACAGGAATGGGAGAATTTAGTTAAGATGACCATTATATCTATTATTGTTGGCTAGAATCACTTAGAAGAAGCAGAGTAGCCCTCATAATCAACAACAGAGTCTGAAATGCAGTATTCCAGCACAATCTCAAAAATGACAGGATGATATCAATTTGTTCCAAGAACAAAATATTCAATATCACAGTAATCCAATTCTGTGCCCAACCACTGCTGCCGAAGAAGCTAAAGTTGACCAGATCTATGAAGACCTATGGGGCTTCCCTAGTGGCTCAGATGGTAAAGAAACTGTCTGCAATGCAGGAGATTCAGGTTCAATCCGTGGGTCAGGAACATTGCCTAGAGAAGGGAATGGCTACCCACTCCAATATTCTTGCCTGGAGGATTCCATGGAAAAAGGAGCCTGGTGGGCTATAATCCATGGGGTCACAAAGAGTCAGGCAAGACTGAGTGAATAACACTTTCACACACATTTTCACATGAAGATCTACAACACCTAGAACTAACACCAAAAAAGATGTCCTTTTTATTATAGGGGGTTGGAATGCAAAATAGGAAGTCAAGCACTATCTGGAATAACACACAAATATGGCCTTGGAGTACAAAATGAAACAGCACAAAGGCTAACAGAGTTTTGTCAACAAAACATGCTGGTCATAAAAAATGCCCATTTCCAACAACCCAAGAGATGACTCCACACATGGACATCACCAAATGGTCAGCACTGAAATCAGATTGATTACGTTCTTCGCAGCTGAAGATGAAAAATCTCTATACAGTAAGCAAAAACAAGACTTGAAGCTGACTGTGGCTCAAATCAGGAGTTACTTATTGCACAACTCAGACTTAAAGAAAGTAGGGAAAACCACTTGGCCATTCAGATATGACCTCAATCAAATCCCTTACAATTATACAATCAGTTCAGTTCAGTTCAGTCACTCAGACATGTCCGACTCTTTGCGACCCCATGAATCACAGCACGCCAGGCCTCCTTGTCCATCACCAACTCTCGGAGTTCACTTAGACTCACGTCCATCGAGTCAGTGATGCCATCCAGCCATCTCATCCTCTGCTGCCCCCTTCTCCTCCTGCTCCCAATCCCTCCCAGCATCAGAGTCTTTTCCAATGAGTCAACTTTTCGCATGAGGTGGCCAAAGTACTGGAGTTTCAGCTTTAGCATCATTCCTTCCAAAGAAATCCCAGGGCTGATCTCCTTCAGAATGGACTGGTTGGATCTCCTTGCAGTCCAAGGGACTCTCAAGAGTCTTCTCCAACACTACAGTTCAAAAGCATCAATTCTT
>NW_011494872.1:1682189-1686810 GCF_000754665.1 Bison bison bison
TCAGCTTTCCTCACAGTCCAACTCTCACATCCATACATGACCACTGGAAAAACCATAGCCTTGACTAGACGAACCTTTGTTGGCAAAGTAATGTCTCTGCTTTTGAATACGCTATCTAGATTGGTCATAACTTTCCTTCCAAGCAGTAAGCATCTTTTAATTTCATGGCCGCAGTCACCATCTGAAGTGATTTTGGATCCCCAAAAAATAAAGTCTGACACTGTTTCCACTGTTTCCTCATCTATATCCCATGAAGTGATGGAGGTGACCAATAGATTAAAGGGATTAGATCTGGTAGAGTGCCTGAAGAACACTGGACTTCAGTTTGTAACACTGTACAGGAGGGAGTAACCAAAACCATCCTAAAGAAAAAGAAATGCAAGAAGGCAAAGTGGTTGTCTGATGAGGCTTTACAAAGAGCTGAGGAAAGAAGAGAAGTAAAAGGCAAGGGAGAAAGGGAAAGGTGTACCAAACTGAATGCAGAGTTCTAGAGAAAAGCAAGGAGAGATAAGAGGGCATTTTTGAATGAATAATGCAAAGAAACAGAAGAAAACAATAGAATGGGAAAGACTAGAGATTGCTTCAAGAAATTTGGAGATACCAAGGGACAGAGAAGGCAATGGAAACCCACTCCAGTACTCTTGCCTGGAAAATCCCATGGATGGAAGGGCCTGGTAGGCTGCAGTCCATGGGGTCACTAGGAGTCGGATACGACTGAGCGACTTCACTTTCACTTTTCACTTTCATGTATTGGAGAAGGAAATGACAACCCACTCCAGTGTTCTTGCCTGGAGAATCCCAGGGACGGGGAGCCTGGTGGGCTGCCGTCTATAGGGTCGCACAGAGTCGGATACGACTGAAGTGACTTAGCAGCAGCAGCAAGGGAGTATTTCATGTAAGGAAGGGTATGATCCTTTAGGAGAGAAACAGTAAGTACCTAATAGAAGCAGAAGGGGTTAAGAAGAGGTGGCAAGAGTACACAGAAGAACTATACAAAAAAGGTCTTAATGACCCAGATAGCCATGATGGTGTGATCACTCACCTAGAGCCAGACATCCTGGAGTGTGAAGTCAAGTGGGCCTTAGGAAGCATCACTACAAACAAAGCTAGTGGATGTGGGGGAATTCCAGATGTGCTATTTCAAATCCTAAAAGATGATGCTGTTAAAGTGCTGCACTCAATATGTCAGCAAATTTGGAAAACTCAATAGTGGCCACAGGACTAGAAAAGGTCATTTTTCATTCCAATCCCCAAAAGGGCAATGCCAAAGGAAATTCAAACTACTGTTCAATTAGGATCATTTCACATGCTAACAAGATGATGATCAAAATCCTTCAAGCTAAGCTTCAGCAGTATGTGAACCGAGTACTTTCAGATGTACAAACTAGGTTTTGAAGAAGTAGAGGAACCAGGGATCAAAGTGACAACATTCAATGGGTCATGGAAAAAACAAAGGAGTTCCAGAAAAACATCTACTTCAGCTTCATTGACTATGCTAAAGCCTTTGACTGTGTGCATCACAACAAACTGTGGAAATTTTTTAAGGAGATGGGAATGCCAGACCACATTACCTATCTCCTGAGAAACCTGTATATGGGTCAAGAAGTAACAGTTAGAACCAGGCATGGAACAAATGACTAGTTCTAAACTGGGAAAGGAATATGACAACACTGCATATTATTACCCTGCTTACTTAACTTCTATGCAAAGTACATCATGTGAAATGCCAGGCTGGATGGATCAACAGGTGGAATCAAGATTGCTGGGAGAAATATCAACAACCTTAGATATGCAGATGATACAACTCTAATGGTAGAAATTGAAGAGAAATTAAAGAGCCTCTTCATGAAGGTGAAAGAGGAAAGTGAAAAAGCTGGCTTGAAACTGAACATTCAAAGAACTAAGATCAATGCATCCTGGTGCCATCACTTCATGGCAAATAGAAGGGGAAAAGTGGAAACAGCGAGAGCTTTTATTTTCTGGAGCTCCAAAATCACTGTAGATGGTGATTGCAGCCATGGAATTAAAAGATGCTTGTTCCTTGGAAGGAAAGCTATGACAAACATAGATAGTATATTAAAAGGTAGAGACTTCACTTTGCCAACAAAGATTCATATAGTCAAACCAATGGTTTTTCCAGTAGTCATGTATGAATGTGATTGTTGGAGTATAAGGAAGGCTGATAGTCAAAGAAGTGAAACTTTTGAATTGTGGTACTGGAGGAGACTCTTGAGAGTCCCTTTGGACTGCAAGGAAATAAAACCAGTCAACCCAGTAATGGAAATCAACCCTGAATATCCATTGGATGATCTGTTACTGAAACCAAAGCTCCAATACTTTGGTCACATGATGCGAAAAGCTGATTCATTGGAAAAGGCCCTGATGCTGGGAAAGACTGAAGGCGAAATGAGAAATGGACAGCAGAGGACGAGATGGTTAGGTAGCATCACCTATTCAATGGATATAAATTTGAGCAAACTCTGGGAGACAGTACAAGACAGAGGGGCCTGGTGTGCATGCTACAGTCCATAAGTTTGCAAAGCACTGGACACAAACTGGTGACTGATCAACAACAGGGACCATTTTCAAAATTTCCATTTATTCTGGATGAGGGATTGAAAAAAAAATTGCTGCACTTTTTTTCAGGAGAATATTCTGCCCATGTTTTCCTGTAGAAGTTTAATAGTGTCTATTCTCACAGTTTGGTGTTTAACTCATTTTGAGCTTATTTACATGTGTGGCATTAAAGAATGATCTACTTTATTATTTTTTTACATGTAGCTGTCCAGTTTTCCTAGCACCATTTGTTGAAGAGACTGTCTTTCCAACATAGTGTAGAGTTGCCTCCTTTGTCATAGCTTAATTAACCATAGGTGTGTGGTTAGTTTCTGGGTTTTGCATCCTGTTTCATTGGTCTACATTTTCTTTATTTTGTTCCATACCACACTGTTTTGATCTATGTAGCTACTGTAGCTTTGTAGTATACTCTGAAGTCAGGTAGCCTCATTTCTTCAGTTCTGTTTTTCTATCCAAATAGTGCCTTGACTATTCAAGGTTTATTTATTTATTTATTTTTGTCTCCACACAAATTTTAACACTTTTTGTTCTAGTTAAGTGAAAAATGTCATTGGTAGTTTGATAGGGATTGCATTGAGTCTGTAGAAAACAGCTCATTACACTTAATAGCATCAAAACAAATCAATCAATGAATGGGCAGAAGGCCTGAATCATTTCTCCAAAGAAGACATACAGATGGCCAAGAGGCAAATGAAAAGATGTTCAACGTCACTAATTATTAGTTAAATGCAAATTAAAACTACAATGGGATATCACCTCATATCAGTCAGAATTTCTATCATCAAAAAATCCACAATCAATAAGTGCTAGAGAGGTTATGGAGAGAAGGGAACCTGCCTACACTGTTTTGGGAATGTAAATTGGTACAGCCACTATGGAGAATGATATGAAGGCTTAGTTAAAAAACTGAAAACATGTATGCCTGTGGTGGATTCATTTTGATATTTGGCAAAACTAATACAATTATGTAAAGTTTAAAAATAAAATATAATTTAAAAGAAAAAAAGAAAAAACTAAAAACAGAGCTACCATATGATACTGCAATCCCACTGCTGGGTATATATCCAGAGAAAAACATGATCTGAAAGGATACATGTATCCCAATGCTCACTGAAGCACTGTTTAGAATAGATAAGACATTGAAGCAACCTAAATGTCCATCAACAGAGAAATGGATAAAGAAGCTGTGGCACATATACACAGTGAAATATTACTCAGCATTTAAAAAGAATGAAATAATGCCATTTGCAGCCGCATGGATAGACCTAGAGCATGTCATACTGAGTGAAGTAAGTCAGACAGAGAAGGAGGAATATCCTGTGACATCCCTTATATGTAGTATCTAAAAAGAAAAGACACAAATCAACTTACTTATAAAACAGAGAAGGACTCATAGGGAGCAAACATTTGGATGTGAGTGGGGAAGAATATGGGGAAGGGATAGTTGGGGATTGGGGGTTGGGACATGTACATACTACTGCATTTAAAACGGGTAACCAGCAATATCTACTGTACAGCACCTGTAACAATGTTCAATGTTATGTGGCAGCCTGGATACGAGGGGAGTTTGGGGGAGAATGCTCAGTCCCTTCACTGTTCACTAGAAACTATCACAACATTATTAACTGGCTGTGCCTTACTACAAAATTTTTTTAAAAAATTAAAAATAAAATAGTCTTGGAATAAGCATCGAGGTAAATTGGAAGTGGTCAAACAGGAGATGGCAAGAGTGAATACTGACATTTTAGGAATCAGTGAACTAAAAAGGACTGGAATGGGTGAACTTAATTCAGATGATTTTATATCTACTACTGTGGGCAAGAATCCCTTAGAAGAAATGGAGTAGCCCTCACAGTCAACAAAAGAGTCTGGAATGCAGTACTCAAGTGCAATCGCAGAAATGACAGAATGGTCTCTGTTCGTTTCCAAGGGAAACCATTCAATATCACAGTAATCCAAGTTTATGCCCCAACCACTAGTGCTGAAAAAGCTGAATTTGAACAATTCTTTGAAGACATATAATACCTTCTAGAAATAACACCCC
>NW_011494872.1:1686910-1697279 GCF_000754665.1 Bison bison bison
GTAGGAATTCAAGTGATATCTGGAGAAAAAAGGAAGTTTGGCCTTGGAGGAAAAAATGAAGCAGGGCAAAGGCTAACAGAGTTTTGCCGAGGGAATGCACTGGTCTGGTCATAGGAAACACCCTCTTCCAACAATACAAGAGATGACTCTACACGTGGATATCAGCAGGTGGTCAATCCTGAAATCAAATAGGTTATATTCTTTGCAGCCGAAGACAGAGAAACTCTATACAGTCACAAAAACAAGACCTGGAGTTGACTGGGGCTCAGATCATGAACACCTTATTGCAAAATTCAGACTTAAATTGAAGAATGTAAGGAAAAGACCATTCAAGTATGACCTAAATCAAATCTCTTATGATTATACACTGGAAGTGACAAACAGATCCAAGACATCAGATCTGATAGACGGAGTTCCTGAAGAACTATGGACAGAGGTTCATAACATTGTACAGGATGTGGTGGTCAAAACCACCCAAGAAAAAGAAATGCAAAAAGGCAAAACGGTTGTCCAAGGAAACCTTAGAAATAGCTGAGAAAGAAGAGAAGTGAAAAGCAAAGGAGAAAAGGAATGATATATCCATCTGAATGTAGAGTTACAAAGAACAGCAAAGAGAGATGAGAAAAACCTTCCTAAGTGATCAATGCAACAAAATAGAGGAAAACAATAGAAGGGGAAAGACTAGAGATCTCTTCAAGAAAATCAGAGATACAGAGGGAACATTTCATGCAAAGATGGGCACAATAAAGGACAGAAATTGCATGGACTTAACAGAAGTAGAAGAAATTAAGAAGATGCAGCAAGAATACACAGAAGAATTGTACAAAAAAGATCTTAATGACCCAGATAACCATGATGGTGTGATCACTCACCTAGAGCCAGACATACTGAAGCACAAAGTAAAGTGGGCCTTAGGAGGTATCACTATGAACAAAGCTAGTGGAGGTGATGGAATTCCAGCTGAGCTACTTCAAATTCTAAAAGATGATGATGTTAAAAGTGCTGCACTCAATATGCCAGCAAATTTGGAAAACTCAGCAGTGGCCACAGGACTGGAAAAAGTCAGTTTCATTCCAATCTCAAAAAAAGGCAATGCCAAAGAATTTCAAATTACTGCACAGTTGCACTCATTTCACATGTTAGCAAAGTAATGCTCAAAATTCTCCAAGATAGGCTATAATAGTACATGAACCGAGAGCTTCCAGATGTTCAAGCTGAATTTAGAAAAGCCAGAGGAACCAGAGATCAAATTGCCAACAGCCATTGGATCATTGAAAAAGCAAGAGAATTCCAGAAAAAACCTCTACTTTGGCTTCATTGACTATGCTAAAGCCTTTGGCCATGTGGATCACAACAAATTGTGGAAAATTCTTGAAGAGATGGGAATACCAAACTACCTGACCTGCTGCCTGAGAAATCTGTATGAAGATAAAGAAGCAACAGTTAGAACTGAACATGCGACGATGGACTGGTTCCAAATTGGGAAAGGAGTACGTCAAGGCTGTATCTTGTCACTCTGCTTATTTAACTTACATGCAGAGTACATGATGCGAAATGCTGGACTGGATGAAGCACAAGCTGGAATCAAGATTGCTGGGAGAAACATAAATAACCTCAGATACACAGATGACACCACCCTTATGGCAGAAAGTGAAGAGGAACTAAAGAGCCTCTTGATGAAAGTGAAAGAGGAGAGTGAAAAAGTGGGCTTAAAGCTCAACATTGAGAAAACTAAGATGATGGCATCTGGTCCCATCACTTCATGGCAAATAGAAGGGGAAACAATGGGAACAGTGACAGACTTTATTTTCTTGGGCTCCAAAATCATGGCAGATTGACTACAGCCATGAAATTAAAAAATGCTTGCTCCTTGGAAGAAAAGCTATAACAAACATAGACAGCATATTAAAAAGCAGAGATGTTACTTTGTCAACAAAGGTCTATATAATCAAACCTATGGTTTACCCAGTAGTCATGTATGGATGTTAGAATGGGATCATAAGGAAAGCTAACTGCCATAGAGTTTATGTTTTTGAACTGTGGTGTTGGAGAAGACTTTGAGAGTCCCTTAGACATGAAGGAGATCAAACCAGTCAATCCTAAAGGAAATCATTTCTGAATATTCTTTGGAAGGACTGATGCTAAAGCTGAAGCTCCAATACTTTGGCCACCTGATGCGAAGAACTGACTCATTGGAAGAAACCCTGACGCTGGGAAAGATCGAAGGTGGGAGGAGAGGGGATGACAGAGGATGAAATGGTTGAATGGCATCACCAACTCAATGGACGTGAGTTTGAGCAAGCTCTGGGAGTTGGTGATAGACAAGGAAGCTTGGTGTGCTGCAGTCCATGGGATTTCAAAGAGTTGGACATGACTGAGCAACTGAACTGAATTGAAGAATTAACAGCTTTGATTTTAGTAGTGACTTTATTTTTAAAAAATAGCTTCAAATTATGAAGAAATATGAACCCAGTGATGTGATGTCATGATTTCATTTTAAAGTTTTGGTATTTTTATTAACAGATTTACAATTTTTACCAGCTTTACCACCAGATGAATATTAATTGCCTGTATATATCATGCACATATCTAACTTCTCAGATTTTCAAATCATGAAATAATGGATATCAATTGTCATAGAATGAACAAATTCATAGACATTAACTCTCCTCAGAGTGTGTGGCATATCTAACAAAGCACACACACATATCCAACTGAAGTAATACAGGGAAATAGGAAACAAATCAACTAATTCTTTATTAAAACCTCCAAAATACCTCTAAAATCATTGCCAACACATCAAGGTCAAGAGACTCACCCACCGAGTGCAATAATACACTTCTGTAAAATGCAAGTCGGATATAATACATCTGTTGTAACTAATGCATATAGTTTAATAATATAATTATTAATGGCAATGTTTATGTAAATTTCAAATTCACTGATCTTAGCTTTCACAAGCCCAATAATTGAAACAGCCAAGTATGTACTAGGAACACAACTAAAATGAAGAAAACTCAGAAAAATACCCTTCCTAAATGTTTCTTCCATGCAATATACTCACTTTGAATAATAAACAAACACAGGTTCTTAAAATTCTTAAAATCTCTTTACAGTAATAATGCAGTCTGTATTACTTAGTGTCCATGAAATTTATTGAATTGTGAGATTATAATTTTAGAAAATGGAGAGAGTAAGTCAATTTTTAAAATCATCCCAAAGATACATATGAATTCTCAATGGATCTTTTACTAACCAGCATTTCTTCACACTCAGCACAAGTTTAAATAAGACTGTGTGAATGCTTATTCACAAATTTTCCTAACTCTTGTGATGAAATAGGCTAATTCTGTACTCCCTGTGAGTTAAGCTTCATTCAAACTGAGCAGATATTTTTTAAACATTTAACTGATGACTATGAAAACATATAATGTGCCAGTTTAATGTGCCCTACTGATTTATAGAAGGGGCATTGATTGATTTGTCTGCATCATTTAGTGGGGTCTTGGGGACCTTGGACCTCTCTTACCAATTATAAACCAGGAGGCTGACATTGGAAACTCCAACGTTCCCATCCAGCGTTAATTCTGCTTCCATGATTATGCTCAATTTTAATGCATTTTCTGAATTATTGTCTCTACTTTTAGACTGTATTTTTACCTGCCTTTGTACTTGTGGTCCAGCAACACGTTGGTTTCATATTTTTAGAACCCAGTTTTGAGTAACATATACTCAAGTAAACGCTTGAGTTTAAGGGTCTTTGGTATTTAAAATGAATATACTAGATCGTTTTTCTCATATGAATTGAGTCATTGTTAAACTAGGATAAACTGCACTTTACCCCCACTATTCCTCAATTACATACATAGTAGTAAGTGGGAAGACATGTCTTCACCATTTCTATTAATGCTGACAATGTTTATTGTAATAATCACATTTTATACACACAATGGAATACAACTAGGTCATGCAAAAGAATGAAAAATGACACTTGCAGCAACATGGATGGGCCTAGAGATTATCATACTAAGTGAAAAAAGTCAAAGACAAATACCATGATATCACTTATGTGCTATGCTCAGTCACTTCAGTCATGTCTGACTCTTTGCAATCCTATGGACTGTAGCCCGACAGGCTCCTCAGTCCAGGGGATTCTCCAGGCAGTAACACTGGAATGGGGTGCCATGCCCTCCTCTATATCACTTATACATGGCAACTAAAATATGCCAAAAATGAACTCTCTACAAAACAGAAACAGGCTCACAGACATAGAGAACAGACTTGTCGTTGCTAAAGGGGAGCAGGGATAGGGGAGGGTTGGACTGGGAGTCTAGGATTAGCAGATGCAAACTATTATATAAAGACTGGATAAAAACAGAGTCCTATTATATAGCCCAAGGAATATATTCAGTATCCTGTGATAAACCATAATGGAAAAGAACATGAAGAAAATGTATATATGTGTATAACTGAGTCACTTTGCTATACAGCAGAAATTAACAGTGTTGTGAATCAACTATACTTCAATGAAATAATGAAAATAACCACGTTTATTATAGCATTTAGTGTGATTTTAGGATGGTGTCATCTATATATTGGTTTTTAGTTGTAGCATTAGGCAGATCTTTATTATATCTTCCCCAATATTTTACTCTGAAGCAGTTCTTACTCAGCATTGGCAATAAACATGTCCCAGCAGCTCCTGAATGATACCCCAAATATCCTTCTGTAGTTCCCAGATCCACAAAGTACTTGTACCGATTCCTATCTTTTATATACAGGACAAGTTTAGGAGGACCTAACCCCTTGCTGAAGGCACAGCTGAGAGTCTGAGTTCCTTTTCTACCTCGAGGAGCTCTTGAGGAAACAGTCTGTTTCTCTCATGTTACTGAGAGGTGTCCCAAAGGAGGATAGTAAGGTCATTCCGTGGGCAGGCCGGCCACATTCCATGGGCCAACATGAGGCTGGACCCTGACACAGCTTCCCCAGCCCAGGGGTTCCTAGCTTCAGGGGAGACACATCCAACCCTAACCTGTGAACAGGAATCTGTACCCACAGAGCTCAAAACACTGGGACTCACAAGTGTTCTTTGGTCTCACAGGTTATCTCTTGCTTTGGGATCTTTCAGTCCTCACTGCTGCTTTTCACAATCAATCCCTAAGGTGTGTGGGGTCCTTTCTTTCAGTTTATAGGTCTGTTGCAGTCTCCATGTTCTTACAAAGTTACTCCAATTTTACTCTTCCCCTCAATTGCCAGGTGAAGTTGATGCCATCTAAGGGAGTGGGATTAGGATAATTCAAAGATCCATCCTCTCAACATCCTGATACAAGTTTTCCCAGCTCAGGGCTTCCAAGTCTTGCCAGACAGCCCTCCTGGATCTCCTACTGTGTGTTTTTCAGGGACGTGGCTCTTTCACCCTGATTAAGGGTCACCAGTTTCCTCTAGGTCACCAAACTCAGCATCTATTCTCAGGCTCCATATTTATTTTCAACAATACAATTCTTGCCTGCACTTTTCTTCTTGATGCTTTCTCCCCTGCGACTTCCTTGATGAGTAAAGGTCTTCACTCCAGTGTTCTCCCATCGCCTCTTGTAGGTTCTTGCTCTGTGAAGGGGAGTGTCAGTCAAGGAGAGTCTCCTGTCCACAGGCACTTTCTCCCTTGGCAATTAATTCGAGGGCTTCAGTATCTTCTGTATTTGAAGGATCTTCCCACTGGATATCTCTCATGAGTCCTGGCATTGAATGTCCTGCCAGAACCTTCAGCCTCATAGATCACCCCTTCCCTGTCAATCCAGCACTTCCTCCTGGACTGCCCCGCTCAGTGCTGGCACTGTTGTCTGTCATTAGGGCTCAAAATGCATAGCATCAGTGTTGTCACTCAGGTTCTCTGATCCCCTCCTTCCTAGGCTCATTGCCAGATGATTCAATGCTTACTCTTGCTGTGTTCAATACCAGAAATTTTCTGGATCATTTTAATAATCCATCCTCCTGAAGCTCAGCTCTGATCAGACCATCACTTTGGGTCCTCATAGCCTAGAGAATCAAGTTTCCAAGCCTAACATTCAAAGTCATGATTGAACTGGAGCCTCACTACTTTTTGACCTCCTTTCTCACCACTTTAATTTCATGAAACTAAACTGCTCACAACTACACCCCTGTGTGCTAAATCTTCCTGCCTCACAGCCTTTGCAGGTGGGCCATCTGCCCACAAAGCCAAGCATCCTGCATGTCATTGGGGACTCCCATTTTTTCCTTCTCTCTCTGCAGAATTTTACATCTCTTAGGGCACCTATAGAAATGTGGTTTTAACATTTGATTGTAATTTCTCATTTTTATGTGTTCTGGGGACAAAAAGTAAGTGATGCAGAGTTTCCAGTTGCCAGGTATGTGTGAGGTTCTTTGGATGTAAAGTTCCCAGGTACACATTGTGTGTTGCTTCCCTGACTCTATAAGCTTCATGAGAATAAAATCTATGATTCTTTTCTGCATCTCCTAAAATACACAGCACCAGGATTACGCGCACACACACACACACACACACACACACACACACACATGTCATTTAAATGCATGAACCAAAGCTGAATCCCAAGCTTCCTGACCATGGTCCTCTCTCCCACCCCACCCCCTTCCCATGCATGCCTGTGCTTGCTACCTGCTCTTGGATTTCTGAATTCTGCTGACAAGATTCTATGTGAAAGTTCATATAAAATTATGAACATCATGCCACATGGTTTCCTGTTTAAAACTCTAAACAAGCACTCTCTTCTTTAAAAGAAACACAAACAAAACCAGTCAAGGAAAAGTCACACTTCTGCACTTCTTGTTGTCACTGGGGCCTGGGTTGGTATTTTTTTACCTTTGCCAAAGAACAAGATAAAAGAAAGCACACCTCCACACTGAGGCGTTCCACATGAGGAAGCCTCCGGATTTCAATTTAAAAATTAATTTACTGCAAAGGATTTGGCAGGGCTTCTCAGGTGGCACCAGCTATAAAGAATATTCCTGCATGAATGCAGGAAACATAAGAGATATGGGTTCAGTCCCTGGGTCGAGACGATCCCCTGGAGTAGGAAAAGGCAACCCACTCCAGTATTCCTGCCTGGAGAATCCCATGGACAGAAGAGACTGGCAGGCTACAGTCCACAGGGTCACAAAGAGTCGGACATGATTGAAGCAAGTTAGCATGCAAGCATAGAAGGAAGCAAAGACCCTCGGAAATACTCTTGATGGAAGGAAGCCACATAGAAGTTAATGAGTTCAACAGCAAAGATGGAGCTCAACAGACAATACCATGCGGATATGCTAACCCCGCCCCGCCCCGGTTCAGGTGATGCTCTTCACAGGAGTGAGCTGGGATGCTTTCTAGTATCTAAGGAAACTTCTCAGGACTCTCTGAGAGTGGCAATGATTTTACATTTATTTTACAGAGGCAGACACAGGGCTGAGGAAAGCCTGAGGCATCTTCCTGAGGTGGCACGATTAGTAGATAGGAGAGTGGCAGTCTGAAGCCAGGCAGCGAGCGCGCAGTGGGGCTGTGAACCGTCCCACAGCCGAGAACAGAGGGTTGCAGGGGGTGGAGCTAATTCACCCTAGGGTCCATCTTTCCTACAGGCACGCTTGCCCTGAGGGTGGGGCGGCTCTGCGGTCCTCCACCAGGAACTGGGCATTTCCTGCCTCTCTTGCTGAACAATGCTTGGTGGTCCACACCCTGCGCTTCCTCTCACTTGGTCCCCACCCCACAGGGCTGAGCATCAGTGGCCCCTGGGCTGACGGGGCAGCAGCTGTATTGGTGCCCTCTTTCCTGCCTAGCTCCATGGGCTCTGGTGACCACAGCAGAGCCCTGGGTCAAGAAAGTCAGTGGTCCAGGATGTGAGCACCTGCCCCCAGCCCAGCACCTGCTGCTAAGCATCTGGTGCAAGGGGGCACAAGAAGGTGATTGAAATGAGTCTTCACTTTCAAAGGTGGTACAAGAGGTACCTTGAGATACCTGATAATTGCCATCTGATAACTACGAGAAATAGAGGAAGAGGCTCACGAAGATAAAGGTTATTTCTCTCTTGTACCCCAGGCACAAGCATAGACAAGCAAAACACTGAAAAACCTTGTAAACTCATACGATTGTTACCCAACACTAAGTGGGCTTCAAACATCACTGTTTCCCCCAGTGGGCTGACCTCATTCTCAGGGTGAGATCTTCACGCTGGGAGGATCCTAGAAACAAACCTCTGCAAAGCAGGCTATTTAAAAATTTTTGTTTCATTTAAATATGTAATTCTCAGACTGTTTACTTTAGTTACAGGTAGCTAATAAAACAAATGCAATGAACTATAAAAATGAAGTAGACAAAACACCACAATTCCTTATTGACGAATAAATAGTATCAGGTGGTGCAGTGGTAAAGAATCTACCTGCCAATGCAGGAGATGCTAGAGACCTGGGTTCAGTCTGGGTTGGGAAGATCCTCTGGAGCAGGGAATGGAAACCCTGGTAGGCTACAGTCCATGGGCCTGCAAAGATGTGGACATGACTGGGGTACTGAGCACACACACACACATGCAATTATATATAGGCTGGATAAACAACAAGGTCCTCTTGTATAGCACTGGGAACTATAGTCAGTGTTCTGTGATAAACAGAGTGGGAAAAGTATGAAAAGAAATCACTTGGCTACACACCAGAAATTAACACAAAATTGTAAATCAACTATACTTCAACAACAAAAATAGCATCTGTAGGTAAAGAATAAAAAAGAAAAAAAAAAGACAAACCTTAGAATGCTTGATTTCACCAGGAAAGCAATCACATTTAGAAGGTTTCCAAAACAGTATACACAATATCATAATATTACCTTATAAGTAAATTCTCACTAGGTTATAAGTCACGTAGGGAAATAAGCATGTTGGTCCATTTAAATAAAAACAAATGTTTTAATTAAAAAGGCCCCTCCCTTCTGAACAACACGCTGCTGAATAACCAACAAATCACAGAAGAAATCAAAAAAGAAATCAAAATTTGCATAGAAACGAATGAAAATGAAAACACAACAACCCAAAACCTGTGGGACATGGTATAAGCAGTCCTAAGGGGAAAGTTCATAGCAATACAGGCACACCTCAAGAAACAAGAAAAAAGTCAAATAAATAACCTAACTCTACACCTAAAGCAACTAGAAAAGGAAGAAATGAAGAACCCCAGGGTTAGTAGAAGGAAAGAAATCTTAAAAATTAGAGCAGAAATAAATGCAAAAGAAACAAAAGAGACCATAGCAAAAATCAACAAAACCAAAAGCTGGTTCTTTGAAAGGATAAATAAAATTGACAAACCATTAGCCAGACTCATCAAGAAACAAAGGGAGAAAAATCAAATCAATAAAATTAGAAATGAAAATGGAGAGATCACAACAGACAACACAGAAATACAAAGGATCATAAGAGACTACTATCAACAATTATATGCCAATAAAATGGACAACATGGAAGAAATGGACAAATTCTTAGAAAAGTACAAATTTCCAAAACTGGACCAGGAAGAAATAGAAAATCTTAACAGACCCATCACAAGCATGGAAATTGAAACTGTAATCAAAAATCTTCCAGCAAACAAAAGCCCCGGTCCAGACGGCTTCACAGCTGAATTCTACCAAAAATTTAGAGAAGAGCTAACACCTATCCTGCTCAAACTCTTCCAGAAAATTGCAGAGGAAGGTAAACTTCCAAACTCATTCTATGAGGCCACCATCACCCTAATACCAAAACCTGACAAAGATCCCACAAAAAAAGACAACTACAGGCCAATATCACTGATGAACATAGATGCAAAAATCCTTAACAAAATTCTAGCAATCAGAATCCAACAACACATTAAAAAGATCATACACCATGACCAAGTGGGCTTTATCCCAGGGATGCAAGGATTCTTCAATATCCGCAAATCAATCAGTGTAATACACCACATTAACAAATTGAAAAATAAAAACCATATGATTATCTCAATAGATGCAGAGAAAGCCTTTGACAAAATTCAACACCCATTTATGATAAAAACTCTCCAGAAAGCAGGAATAGAAAGAACATACCTCAACATAATAAAAGCTATATATGACAAACCCACAGCGAACATTATCCTCAATGGTGAAAAATTGAAAGCATTTCCTCTAAAGTCAGGAACAAGACAAGGGTGCCCACTTTCACCATTACTATTCAACATAGTTTTGGAAGTTTTGGCCACAGCAATCAGAGCAGAAAAAGAAATAAAAGGAATCCAAATTGGAAAAGAAGAAGTAAAACTCTCACTATTTGCAGATGACATGATCCTCTACATAGAAAACCCTAAAGACTCCACCAGAAAATTACTAGAACTAATCAAT
>NW_011494872.1:1697379-1698718 GCF_000754665.1 Bison bison bison
TCTACCTAAAGAAACTAAAGACCTATATATAGAAAACTATAAAACACTGGTGAAAGAAATCAAAGAGGACACTAATAGATGGAGAAATATACCATGTTCATGGATTGGAAGAATCAATATAGTGAAAATGAGTATACTACCCAAAGCAATTTATAGATTCAATGCAATCCCTATCAAGCTACCAACAGTATTCTTCACAGAGCTAGAACAAATAATTTCACAATTTGTATGGAAATACAAAAAACCTCAAATAGCCAAAGCGATCTTGAGAAAGAAGAATGGAACTGGAGGAATTAACCTACCTGACTTCAGGCTCTACTACAAAGCCACAGTTATCAAGACAGTATGGTACTGGCACAAAGACAGAAATATAGATCAATGGAACAAAATAGAAAGCCCAGAGATAAATCCACGCACATATGGACACCTTATCTTTGACAAAGGAGGCAAGAATATACAATGGATTAAAGACAATCTCTTTAACAAGTGGTGCTGGGAAAACTGGTCAACCACTTGTAAAAGAATGAAACTAGAACACTTTCTAACACCATACACAAAATAAATTCAAAATGGATTAAAGATCTCAACATAAGACCAGAAACTATAAAACTCCTAGAGGAGAACATAGGCAAAACACTCTCTGACATACATCACAGCAGGATCCTCTATGACCCACCTCCAGAATATCAGAAATAAAAGCAAAAATAAACAAATGGGACCTAATTAACCTTAAAAGCTTCTGCACATCAAAGGAAACTATCAGCAAGGTGAAAAGACAGCCTTCAGAATGGGAGAAAATAATAGCAAATGAAGCAACTGACAAACAACTAATCTCAAAAATATACAAGCAACTCCTACAGCTCAACTCCAGAAAAATAAATGACCCAATCAAAAAATGGGCCAAAGAACTAAATAGACATTTCTCCAAAGAAGACATACAGATGGCTAAACACATGAAAAGATGCTCAACATCACTCATTATCAGAGAAATGCAAATCAAAACCACTATGAGGTACCATTTCACACCAGTCAGAATGGCTGCGATCCAAAAGTCTACAAATAATAAATGTTGGAGAGGGTGTGGAGGAAAGGGAACCCTCTTACACTGTTGGTGGGAATGCAAACTAGTACAGCCACTATGGAGAACAGTGTGGAGATTCCTTAAAAAACTGGAAATAGAACTGCCTTATGATCCAGCAATCCCACTGCTGGGCATACACACTGAGGAAACCAGAAGGGAAAGAGACACGTGTACTCCAATGTTCATCGCAGCACTGTTTATAATAGCCAGGACATGGAAGCAACCTAGATGCCCATCAGCAGATGAATGGATAAGAAA
>NW_011494872.1:1698818-1706146 GCF_000754665.1 Bison bison bison
TACATATACACAATGGAGTATTACTCAGCCATTAAAAAGAATTCATTTGAATCAGTTCTAATGAGGTGGATGAAACTGGAGCCTATTATACAGAGTGAAGTAAGCCAGAAGGAAAAACACCAATACAGTATACTAACGCATATATATGGAATTTAGAAAGATGATAACAATAACCCTGTGTACGAGACAGCAAAAGAGACACTGATGTATGGAACAGTCTTATGGACTCTGTGGGAGAGGGAGAGGGTGGGAAGATTTGGGAGAATGGCATTGAAACATGTAAAATATCATGTATGAAACGAGATGCCAGTCCAGGTTCAATGCACAGTACTGGATGCTTGGGGCTAGTGCACTGGGACGACCCAGAGGGATGGTATGGGGAGGGAGGAGGGTTCAGGATGGGGAGCACATGTATACCTGTGATGGATTCATTTTGATATTTTGCAAAACTAATACAATTATGTAAAGTTTAAAAATAAAATAAAATTTAAAAAAAAATGCCCCTCCCTTGACTCAGTAATTCTTATGACAAAGGTTCTGGGCTCAACCCTGGCGGAGGTTTATTTTGTAATTTGCTCTCACTTGTTCCTGAAACTTTTGCAAGGTTGCCAGGGAGTCAGAAATGAAACTTGGGGGCAGGTATTGAGCAGTTCTCGGTGGTCTTCCCTTTGAAGCCAGTCGAAGCAGCCTCATTCCTTTTTGTAAGAAGCTAACCAGCCTCCCTGCCTCCATACTGGACCAGAAGGGATAATTCTCAGGCAAAGTGGCTTTTTAGCTCTTTCTCAATGATTCTTATCATGACAGTTTCAAGTTAGCTTCTGCACACAATTTTAGCAGCATGCCTCTGACAGAATATCCGGGGATGGGGTGGTGGGGGGGTGTGGGGAGGGATTATCATTCAGTGAATTCTGACAGCAAATGCTATTCAGCAGAGTATGAATGGGGTCCTGTGGGGGCTCTGTTCAATGTGCTCGCAATCAGTAAACAAGACTTCAGCACCTATTATGGGTAATGTGTTCTGTGCACCATAGGAGGAGGGGCCTCAGGATGCTGGGAATTGTTCCAGGGATGAGGGGGTCCCTGGAACTTAGCAGCTAAAGGCTTACCATCCAGAGGAGTAGAAAGACTCATCCTTCAATAATCCTAATACATGCTGGCCATAAGACATGCCATGGGAACACAAAAGAGTAACTTTTTTGGCTAAATTCTTAAGAA
Source organism: Bison bison bison (assembly GCF_000754665.1). NCBI lineage: Eukaryota > Metazoa > Chordata > Mammalia > Artiodactyla > Bovidae > Bison > Bison bison. The sequence continues at coordinate 1,700,034 of NW_011494872.1, forward strand.
AACTTAAGAAAACTGATGGTGGAAGAGTGTGTCCTTTTTCAGTAGGAAGGAGATACCCACATATATTTATCATTTACAGTATATTTATCCACAAATGCAGGAAAAATAAATGATGATCCTTTCCCAAAAGAGGATGCATAGAATCTGATTAGCTGATGACATTCAAATGAACCTTCTTGAAATTCTCTAGTATTTGGAATTTATTAGAGTTTCTCAGATTCAGGAAACATAAGCAAAGGATTCTTCTGGAAAGAGGAGGAGAGAAAAAAAAAATTCTCCCTCTACCAGTCTTCCTTTCTACTAGAAATATGCTTTTCAGAACTGACTGTCCACAGAATTTTCCTTTCCTTCAATCTTTGCCCAGGAAATTATCATGGAAGCTCGATGCCAACTGTGGCAGCTTATTTTGCACTTGGGTTCTGACCCAGCACTTTGAAGCCACCTGGCGAGGTCTGGGCTTGAGCAAAGCCACGTGCAATGATGCCAGGCTTGACCTTTAGGCAAGAAGATGTTTTCTGGCCTTTGTATAAACACATGAAAATGACCCTCATCCGTTTACACAAGTGGATGCTCTGTAGGAAGGAGAGCTAGACGTCCAGGTTAGCTGGCAAAAAAAAAAAAAATGTTACCGTGTTGCTTTAGAAAATAGATGAAAAGATACTAACCCTTCTCAGCTGCAGCTGTGGAAAATAATGTTAACCTGACATGTCAGGATGAAAAACATGTGTTTACGTTTCAGATTTTTTCCCCCATCTCCATTCTTAACCCCCAAATAATGCCTAAGCATGCCCAAAGAGGCACTTTATTTTTTATAGCCAGGCTTACAGAAAGCCGATGGCACCTGAACCACTTCTCCCCTCTAATTGCTGATGGTCGTAATTTCTACCACTAACATTATAGTAGCTGGGACTGTGTGCAAGTGAGCATTTCCTTTTTTCATTTTCAAACCCAGAAAAAAAATAAGAGAACATGTTCCCTTCAGAGTTGGACGGCGAGAAAGTTTGCTCTCGCTGCTCCTACAATAGGAAAGAAAAAGAGATTTCTGCTCTTTTCAGATAACCAGAAAGCTTAGTCCTCCAATTCCCAGAGGAACTCTATGCCCAGCAAACCAGGATACGACGTGCATTCTGTGGCATAAAATGTCACAGCAGCTCACGGTTTAGGTTTGTGCGCTGGGTGGTTTTCACCTCGCATCACACAGCAAAGAATTCCTTTAAGCAACACATCAAAGAATATGGCTGGAAACAGGGACAGTCTCTTTGCTTGAGTGGCAGAGTTTACCAAAGAATTCAGAAAGTGAACAGGAATACATCTGGAGAAAGCATGCACACGGATGGTGTGACATCCTGGAGAGGGGACATTTAGCTGTAGGAACCGGAAGGACTGATGCTCTATTTCAGACCCAGGGAAACGACAAACATGGTTGAGGGAGTAACAGCTATGCGATCGGAGCTTGTTTAATGACGTGTTAGCTGAAGCAAAGTGCAGTAAACGTTTACTGCCCAGAGCATATAATGAAGCAGTGGGCAATGCCTTTCATCAGAGGCTGTTTCTCAATCATCAGGGCCCATTAACGGTCACAATAGAGGAAAACAGAAACTGTGACCTGTGCCTCTAAAAATACAGCTTATTGGCAACTGCTCCCTGGAAGAGGTATTTTGTGTTCATTGGAACTGTGAGTGTGTGAGTGAAATTTTCCAGCAGTTCACAAAAATCCCCAGACTGCATCAAGGGTACATCTGTGAATTTTAGAAAAAAGTGAAAGTCCAGGGAAAAATGAGAAAGCAATCAGTCTCTTATGCAGCAGACTGCCCGTCACTAAATCCTCCTTTGTCTTGATATTATCAGGAGTAAACGGTAGGGAAGCGATCTCTGTGCACATTTCCAACAGGTGTGTCCACCTCCAGCCCACGTGGTTTGCTGTTTTCACATGTGTTCTTTGCGTGCAAGGTTTTGCCTGGTCAACATGGCCGTGACTCAGAATATGTGCTGTCACTTTTGCAATTGCTGTCACTCTCTATCCTGCTCGGGAAATGCTCCTCTGTCATTCCAAGGCACAAGGCACAAAAATAATAGACAAAAGGAGTTTGGTTTCTCTACCTTTGTATCAATTGATTTTAGGACGATACAGTAGACCATTAGGATGACTAACAAGAAATACACCAAGGAGATGGCTAGTCCAAAGGGCCTGTGCCTCTTGACATCATCCCCTCTTCCACCAGGGACACGGAGGCCTAACAGGTGTGTGTTTCATGTGGTGGATGTAGGCACCCTCACTGAATATTTCAAACCAAACAGCTTCCATATGTGGCTGCAAGCCCGCCCGCTCCCCCACTATGCACCGCCTCCCCCCAGGTGAATGTGCTTCCTCCTTTCTGTCTTAACTATGGATTCAGTCATTTGAAATCGAAAACTCAAAATTATATTCAACAACTTCTTCCTTAGCTTTTCCTAAGGATCTCTCAAATCAGCCCACTTCTCTCTATGTTCCCCGCCACTATCCTGGAAAGGCCACCATTGACTCTCCAACTTCCATCCCCTGTAAACTCTCACAGCTGCCAGAAGAAGGATCTTTGTTGGACAAGCATTTGGTTTTCTGCACCTCCTGCTAGCGCTTCTTTAACAACTTATTATTGTCAGGAAAAAGCCCAAGGATATTAACATTCTTACCTCCCACCTCCTTCCCCACTGCCCTTCTACACAACAGTCAAAGGGAATTTCTTCCACTTATCCCCAAGGCACCTGTTCTCCTGCACTAGTGGCTTCTTCTGCCTGGAATGCCCTCCTGCTCAGAGCATCTCCTCCTTATCCTGCAGGATCCACCCCACGTGTCACTTCTACTGGGGGGTTGTCTTGGTGGGCGCCAAAGAAGGGGAATGTTGGCTGCACACCCCTCTTATGTGTGTAAGGGTAATGATGTACTTCTGTGGTGTGTAAGCTCTGGTTAAAGTAGCGAAAGTGTTAATCTCTCAGTTGTGTCCCACTCTTTGGGACCCCATGGTCTATAGTTCGCCAGGCTCCTCTGTCCATGGAATTCTCCAGACAAGATTACTGGAGTGGAGGAGTCATTCCCTTCTTTAGGGATCTTTCCAACCCAGGGATCGAACCCAGCTCCCCTGCGTTGCAGGCAGATTCTTTACCTTCTGGGCCACCAGCAGCACCACCTAGGAGACCTCACAATTGCCTGAGACCTACTGGCAGCAGGTTTGGGGTGTGTCCTGGACAGTACTTTCCTAGGTGGCTGAGGTGCCAAACTGTGAGGACCAGCACTCCAGCTCAGAAGGAATCAGGGTTATAAGACAATATGTCAAGTAGAGGAATAATTTCAAAGAACAAAAGATGCCGTTAGGGACTTCCCTGGTGGTCCAATGGTTAAGAATGCGCATGCCAAGGTAGGCAATATGGGTTCAATCCCTGGTCTGAGAATATTCCACACGTCCTGGGGCAACTAAGCCTGTGTGCCACAACTACGGAGCCTGCACCTAGAGCCTGTGCACCGCAACAAGAGGAGCCACCACAGTGAGGAGCTGGGCACCTCAGTGAAGGCTAGCCCCCACTCACCTCAAGGGAGAGCCCTCGTGCAGCAATGACAGTCCAAAACAAATGATTTTAAAAAGTGTTGATATTAGAAGACAATTTATGGGTTATAATTTAATACATTTTATCTCCCACTCAGAGAAAAATGATTACTGTGTTAATCAATTATACCTTTGAAACATCTATTCAATTGCTATATATATAATAAATACTAAATAAACATGACAAGGTAAAAATAAAAACTTATTGAGTGCTTACTATGAACTGCTTCCCTGGTAGCTCAGCTGGTAAAGAATCCGCCTGCAATACAGGAGACCCGGTTTGATTTCTGGGTCGGGAAGAGCCTCTGGAGAAAGGATAGGCTACCCACTCCAGTGTTCTTGCCTGGAGAATTCCATGGACAAAGGAGCCTTGTGGGCTACTGTCCATGGGGTCACAAAGAGTTGAATACCACTGAGCAACTTTCACTTTCACTTACTATGAACCAAGTCCTGTTGCATAAACATCATATGTATTAGTAAGAGGTAGTTGGTACATGAACTCAAGATATGCTGATATCAAAACATGTACTGCTTGAAAACTCACTTTGTGGACTGATTTAAAGAATTAAATTGTAGGGTTTCCAGACATCAAATATAAACAGACACAGAAAAAATAAATAATTGGAGTCAAGCACTGTATCATACACACTATTGAGATCATTCTCACTGGCAAATCTCATGAGAAATGCTACTTACGGAGTAGAATGTTTACTCTGTATAGGAAACAGAATTGAAAACTGTAAAGCCATCTATAGATTTATTCTCATACAATGGAAAATAAAGCTCAAATTTTACAAAACAATTAAAAAGAAGAAAATAAAAATATAATCAAAAAGATAAGGTAAGGAGTTAGAATCAATCCAGTAAAAGCCTGTAGAACAAAAAAACTGGAGATAAAAATAGTAACAGATAAAGTAAAGCAATTGACAGACTCAGTGCTTAAGCACCCTCAAAGGTCATCTCAGGATGTCTCATATTAGAAATAAAACTTTGTATGAAAATTCCTAGACTCCAAGATATTTGGCTGATGCCTCTCTAACTAGGCTTCCCTGGTGGCTCAGAGCTTAAAGCATCTGCTTCCAATGCGGGAAGATGGGGGAAGATCCCCTGGAGAAGGAAATGGTAACCCACTCCAGTATTCTTGCCTGGAGAATCCCATGGATGGAAAAGCCTGGTAGGCTACAGTCCACGGGGTCGCAAAGAGTTGGACATGACTGAGCGACTTCACTTTCACTTTCTCTAACTAGGGAATTAGATATTTGTCCTGCATTTCTCATACAGTTAATTTGGTTGTAGGTTTATGACTGGTTGCTTCCACTACTGTTTCCTCAAGCTGGTCCCATTTTTGCTCCCTGATCTATAAACTACTGAACTGGAGCTCACAAGACCTTCCTCCAAGTACATCCCAAGCACTTAAGGGCAAGGGCAACACGTGGAAAATGATGAGTATCTATCAGTTCAGTTCAGTTCCTCAGTTTTGTCTGACTCTTTGCGACCCCATGGATTGCAGCACACCAGGCTTTCCTGTCCATCGTCAACTCCTGGAGCTTGCTCAAACTCATGTCCATCAAGTCAGGGGTGCCATCCAACCATCTCATCCTCTGTCGTTCCCTTCTCCTCCTGCCTTCAATCTTTCCCAGCATCAGAGTCTTGTCTAATAAGTCAGCTCTTCTCATCAGGTGGCCAAAGTACTGGAGTTTCAGCTTTAGCGTCAGTCCTTCCAATGAATATTCAGGACTGATTTCCTTTAGGATGGACTGCTTGGATCTCCTTGCAGTCCAAGGGACTCTCAAGAGACTTCTCCAACATCACAGTTCAAAAGCATCAATTCTTCAGTGTTCAGCTTTCTTTACAGCCCAACTCTCACATCCATACATGACTACTGGAAAAACCATGGCTTTGCCTAGATGGACCTTTGTTGGCAAAGTAATGTCTCTGCTCTTTAATATGCTGTCTAGGTTGAATATCTATGGATGAACATAAAGGGGAACACGTGTGCACCTGTGGTGGATTCATGTTGATGTATGGCAAAACCAAGACAATATTGTAATTAGCCTCCAAGAGACACATGTACCCCAATGTTCATCGAAGTACTGTTTATAATAGCCAGGACATGGAAGCAACCTAGATGCCCATCAGCAGATGAATGGATAAGAAAGCGGTGGTACATATACACAATGGAGTATTACTCAGCCATTAAAAAGAATACATTTGAATCAGTTCTAATGAGGTGGATGAAACTGGAGCCTATTATACAGAGTGAAGTAAGCCAGAAAGAAAAACACCAATACACTATACTAACGCATATATATGGAGTTTAGAAAGATGGTAACAATAACCCTGTATACGAGACAGCAAAAGAGACACTGATGTATAGAACAGTCTTTTGGACTCTGTGGGAGAGGGAGAGGGTGGGAAGATTTGGGAGAATGGAATGGAAACATGTATAATATCATATATGAAACAAGTCGCCAGTCCAGGTTCGATGCACGATACTGGATGCTTGGGGCTGGTGCACTGGGATGACCCAGAGGG
>NW_011494872.1:1706246-1719673 GCF_000754665.1 Bison bison bison
GGAGGAGGGAGGAGGGAGGAGGGTTCAGGATGGGGAACACATGTATACCTGTGGCGGATTCATTTTGATATATGGCAAAACCAATATAATACTATAAAGTTAAAAAATAAAATAAAAGAAAAAATAAAAAGAAGAAAAAAAAATTTTTTTAATAAAATAAAAAAAAAGTAGAAAGCAAAAAGACACAGCCTCTGTCCAGCTCTGTAAGACTCTTAGAAAAACCACACACTCATTAGGAAGAAACAAACAAGCAACAAACAGGATGAAAAAGGTCTACTTCTCATTAGTCTGTACTAAATTCTTTTAGATTCTGAGTGCTTATACCCACAGCTATGATGAGGTAATTCACTGATCAACAGATGTACCTGGCAATTAAGTCTTCTTTTAATATTAACATTTCCATATTTAATCTCATGTCACTGTGAAAGGGCACACCACATGCCACGTTACTGAAGAGCTCTTATGTAAATTCTTTTTCAAAACTCACATTTATACTCATACTTGAAAACCTACCCCTAGTCTGCTACACAAATAGATTTTATAAATAAGACTTTGATCAAAGGAGTGGCAAAACTGTAAATTATAATTTGCTTACAACCCTTTAACAAATCAGTTCTATAATGTGTGTGGATACAGCCTTTTGAACAAGCAATGTTTATGCTAGAAATCTATCCAAAACAAATAATCTGAGATACATACATACACATACACACACACAATGGCTTTAGTACAAAAGTATTCACAACCGTAAATTCTGTAAAGGTGAAAAGTTGGAAATAAAATGTTAATCAATAGGGAAATACCACACAGGAAATTATTACTAACCCATTAAAATGGGTTTTGTGAAGAATTTTCAAGAAAACAGATAAATGATTAACTGCAAAGTTAAATGAATATAAGGGCTTTCCTGGTACCTCAGCTGGTTAAGAATCCATCTGTAACGCAGCCCAAGTAGAATATAGGGTGACCCCAAAGGGTCAAAACACACACATTTGAGAAAGATCAGGAGAAAATACAGCAGCACGTTAGAAACAGAGGTATTCAGTACATGGAGTTATGAGCAAATTTTGTTCTATCTTTCTTAATTTTCTAATTTTACCCAATAAGTGAATTTTACTTTTTCAGCCAGTAAGACAAGTGAGCAACCCTATTTTTACGAGCATCAGGTAGATGGTGACCAACCCTTTCCTCAGGGGCGCAGTTGTATCACCTCTGGCATATTTGCCTGTTTTATTTCTCTCATTGCATGGCTTCACTGACTTTGCTGGGAATGATGACTGTGTTTCCTTTTATGGTAAAAAAAAAAAAAAAGTTAAACAATTAGTTCTATCTGACAAGTATCCAATCAATTTCAAGGGAAAAAATAAAGAAAACACTCTTGGAACCTTCAGTTTCTGTCTGGGTACATGAAATTGTTTACCATCATGGGAGCAGTCAATAAATGAAAATTACAGAAAACCATCAAAGGAAGAGGCAAAGTCACAGTCCAAGATGTTTCTGAGTTTCACTTTCACCTGGACTCCTGGTTACCAGCTGCCTCAAAGCAAGAAATAATATACCCACTATGCAATATTTTAAGTAGAATTGGTTCATAATGCTTTTCAGGTCTACTGTATTCTTCTATGTACATTCATTCTATTAATTTCTGAGAGTTTGATATTGAAACTCCAACTAAAAACCTTATTTTATGTACTTAAACATTATTACATATAGTGGAACTACATGTAACTTTGTTCTATATTTCCCAGATCAGATCGTGTCCGACTCTTTGCGACCCCATGAATCACAGCATGCCAGGACTCCCTGTCCCTCACCAACTCCCGGAGTTCACTCAGACTCACGTCCATCGAGTCAGTGATGCCATTGAGCCATCTCATCCTCTGTCGTCCCCTTCTCCTCCTGCCCCCAATCCCTCCAGCATCAGAGTCTTTTCCAATGAGTCAACTCTTCGCATGAGGTGGCCAAAGTACTGGAGTTTCAGCTTTAGCATCATTCCTTCCAAAGAAATCCCAGGGCTGATCTCCTTCAGAATGGACTGGTTGGATCTCCTTGCAGTCCAAGGGACTCTCAAGAGTCTTCTCCAACACCACAGTTCAAAAGCATCAATTCTTCAGCGCTCAGCCTTCTTTACATCCTATAAATGTGTTATTACATTTTGATAATTAAAAAAATCCAGAGCAATGACATGTACAGTCCTATGAATGTGACTCATAAATGCTTTTGCTTTTATTCAAGAGTCTACATTTTATAAATGCTATGTTTTACTCCACCCCTAAAATGCATCTACTTAAGGCTGTAAAAGTTATCAAGGGATGACTACTGGGCTTATACATCTCACAAACAAAAGCATTAGTTCTAAGAATAAAAAGAATCTTTCTTAGAGGATCTTGGAAAGACCTCTTCAGGAGAATAAAGAAGATGAGAAGAATTGCAGAATCAAGCATTTAGTCAAGGACTCAATTAAGTTAAAAAGTACCTGTTGACAGTAAGTAGGACCAGTACTTACCAGTGACTACCGTTCTGTGAACACTAGGAGTATTTGTTTCTTTTCTTTTTCTTTTTTTTTTTTTTTTTAGCAAGCATATAAAATATTCAAAGCATTAACACAATGTGGCCAAAGCTCCAGAATCTTGGAGGGGAGCTGGTGTGAGACTAATTTATAGGGCAGATTGAATGCCTGCAGGGACTTTCTGGTGCGGATACACTAGGCAGACTCGCTCTACTTTTGGAAACTGAAACCATTAAGCATAAACTCTAGGAAAAGCCTGTGACAGTTAGATCCCTGCAGAAATGCACGCACTTGGCAATTCCCACACCAGATGTGGGGGTGTGTGGCTCTGAAGACTCAGTGAGCAGGCAGTGTGGGTTTTTTTTTTTTCCCTGTGAAGTGTTTGCTCCTAGTCCAGATTTTATCTCAAGGTCAATGGATTTGGATATGCAAACATTAAAATGTTGAAAATGAACCTGTACATAATGCCAGTCTACCTGCTCTCCACTCCTGAAAAGAGTTTCTTTTGAAACAGAGGACTCTATGGGAGCAGACGATAGGAACATAGAGATTCTGTCCAAGACAAATATACAGTATGATTTGCCTAAGACTGGCCTCTGTGGTGGCCCCAAGGAGAAGGTTAGGGGACTTCTCTGGTGGTCCAGTGATTAGGACTCTGTGCTTCTACTGCTAGTGGTAAAGAATTCGCCTGCCGATTCAGGAGTCATAAGAGAGGTGGGTTCTATCTTTGGGTCATGCCCTTGGAGGAGGGCATGGCAACCCACTCCAGTATTCTTGCTTGGAGAATCTCATGGACAGTGGAGCCTGGTGGGCTACAGTCCATAGGGTGGCAGAGTTGGACATGAGGGATGTGTCTTAGCATGCACACATGGGGACTAAGATCCGGCAAGCCACGTGGTCAAAAGGAAAAAAAAAGAAGAAGAAGAAGGTCAGAAGATCAGGTCCTGTTGTTAGAGACAGAACAGACACCCTGGGGAAATCCCTTAAAACAGCTCAGTGATTATCTGTGGGGACTTTAATGCTGGTGCAGCCTGGGGGTCGGCAGGCTAGGGAGAGGTCCTGAGAAAACAGGCTCACTCACTCTGACAGAGAGGTCCTGGTGGGAGTCCTGACATTCAGTACAGAGATGCATATGCAAGGAAGACTCTTACATGGAGGAGAGGCTTCAGGAGCCTGAGCTCCAAGACAGGCATGGGACAGTGCCACTGGGTGGCCACTGGGGGTCTGAGTCTGTCTCTGGTCTGTTGCTAACCAGTACGTGGGTTCTTAGACCCTAAGAGGACAACTCTCTGTGGATCCTGAGGTTCTTTCTAATCCAAATACCTTAAAACAAAACAAAACCAAACCAGAAACGAATACATTTATTAAAAGCATCTTGCTCAATGATGAAGAAAGGCGGATTTAAAATGATCTAATCAAGCACTTCCCTGATGACTCAGTGGTAAAAAATCCACCTGGCAATGCAGAAGAAATGGGTTTGATCCCTAAATTGGGAAGATCCCTAATCTGGGAAGAAGAGGAGCAACTAACCCCTGTGCCTCAACTATTGAGCTTTGGCTCTAGATCCTGCGAGCCACAACTTCTGAGGTCTGCATACATACCCTAGAGCCCGCACTCTGGAACAAGGGAAGCCCTTGCAATCAAAAGGCCATACACTACAGCTCGAGAGTAGCCCCTGCTCAGCACAACTAGAGGAAAAGCCTGCGCAGCAAGGAAAACCTAACACAGCCAAAAATAAATAAATACAATTTAAAGGCATCCCTGATGGCTCAGATGGTAAAGAATTCGCCTGCAATGCAGGAGACCTGGGTTCCAGATCTGGGTTGGGAAGATCCCCTGGATAAGGGAATGGCTACCCTATCCAGTATCCTTGCCTGGAGAATTCTATGGACAGAGGAGACTGGCAGGCTACAGTCCATGGAATCACAAAGAGTCAAATATGAGAGGCCTGGCAACAAGGAAAACCTTGTTGCCACAAGTCAAAACTAAATAAATAAAAATTAAAAAATTATCTAATCAATATAAACCAAATACTTTGATTCATAAATACACAAAAAGTCCATCTTTAGAAATATGTCTTATATTCATCTTCATGACCAAAACTATAGCTGCTGCTGCTGCTGCTGCTGCTGCTAAGTCCCTTCAGTTGTGTCCGACTCTGTCCGACCCCATAGACGGCAGCCCACCAGGCTCCCCCATCCCTGGGATTCTCCAGGCAAGAACACTGGAGTGGGTTGCCATTTCCTTCTCCAATGCATGAAAGTAAAAAGTGAAAGTGAAGTCGCTCAGTCGCGTCCGACTCTTAGCGACCCCACGGACTGCAGCCTACCAGGCCCCTCTGTCCATGGGATTTTCCAGGCAACAGTACTGGAGTGGGGTGCCATTGCCTTCTCCTAAACTATAGCTAATATCAATAGAATTTGTAAGCTAAAATAATGCTTACAAATGAGGTCAAGTTTTGCTTTGTCTGCCTTAGGGATGAGTGGTTAAATTCATCAGCACATTAAATTCGAAGAGGATTGTTAATTTTGTTGAATAAAATGTTTGAGTAAACTGAAATTGCTACCACTGTTCTGCTGCATAAGGGATAAAGAGGTGAAATAAGATTTTATTTAAAAGTGCGTGGCTTTACTTTTGAAACTCAAGCTGTAGATTGGGGAGTATGGCTGGGATGGGACTGAAGGTGAGTGCCTCTGATAATGATTTGTGAGTCTGACTATTGGGATTCCGTGATCTAAAGCACTGATGATAAGGTGCTAATAATTAAAGTGAATTGTTTTTCTCACCTGTTTTAATCTGAATTATTCTGGACGGCCTTAAAACACAGTCATTAGGAAGTTTTTACATAATACCTACAGTTAACTAAAATCAGAAATATATATATATATATATATTATTTTTTTCAAAGAAGATTTGATATTTCTTCAGCATCACCTGAAGGCCACAAATCTAAGTCTTGGTTCTGCCACAGAGACGAGCCTGATGAGGCTGCCTTGAGGGCCGAATGGGCTCAAGGAAGGCTAGTTTTCAAGAGCAGAACCCAGGGCCGACCTGAGTCAGGACTCAAACCACCGACCAGGACTGTGCCTGACTCATACCTGTTTCTCACTCCAGCTCTGTAGTCTGCATGTTTGATCTCTGGACAAATAACCTGACCATGCTATAGAGAATACAGATTCTGCTTTCTTTGTGAGTAGAAGTGATTAACTTAGTTAAATTTACAAGTCTATTTCTTTACGGAATGTATGAATATAATTTATGTTAGTAAAGTTCCTGGTTGCAGCCACTATGGAGGACAGTATGGAAATTCCTTAAAAACCTAAAAATAGAGCTACTATATGATCCAGCAATTCCACTCCTGGGCATAAATCCAGAGAAGATGAAAACTAATTTGAAAAGATACACGCATCCCTATGTTCATAGCACTGTTTATAATACTCAAGATGTGGGAGCAACCTAACAGTCCATCAACAGAGGAATGGATAAAGATGGGGTACATATGTACAATGGAATATTACTCAGCCATAAAAAGAATGAAATAATGCCATTTGCAGCAAGACAGATGGACCTAGAGATTATCATACTAAGTGAAGCAGGTCAGAGAAATATCATATGATATTGGTTATATGTGCAATCTAAAATACGTTACAAATGAACTTATTTACAGGACAGACTCACAGACAAAGAAAACAAACTTATGGTTACCAGACAGGAAAGGAGGGAGGGATAAATTAGGAATTTGGGAGTTTGGGATGAGTATATATATACACCTCTCTATATAAAACAGATAATTAACAGGGATCTATTGTATAGCACAGGGAACTCTGCTCAATGTCTTGTAATAGCTTATAATGGAAAAGAATCTGAAAATGAATAAATAATGTATGGGATGTGTTTTTAAATTTAGAGTTATTTACACAAATGGAAGAGCATGTGTACATGTGTATGTGTACATGTAGATATATGCACAGATATATATGAAAGTCTTGCATTAAATATACACAAACAGGTGCCTATGTGGGAAAATGGGATTGAAAATACGAGACGAAGTGGAAAAACACAATTTAAAAGATTAAATATTCTATATTAAAGAAAGGCAGTCTTTGGACTAACAATGCTGATGTACCATGAACTGAGGGCTTGGTCAGTCCTCTCCTGTGCCCCTGCCTGGTAATAATCACATTATGTATTATAACATGTCTTAGTTAAACCTCATGCCTGACTCTGAAGTATCAGCTTAAAAGATACTTTCAAAAATGTAGACTGATTGCATTTCCTTACATATTAGGATGAGAGGTATCTGGCCATACTTGTGAACTTTCAAACACATTCCACTAATGTGAATTGTATTCACCTCTCAAGGCCTGGCTCAACTTCCAAAACAGTCTTGCTCTGTTTTTGAATGATTATAGAGAATTCACTCTCCAAATCATTCACTGGGAATCATAGAATGCTATATATTGTTATTTTTAGTATTTCATGTCTCGCATCCCATCTAGGCTGTAAATTCCTTAAGATCAGTGATATTGACATTTGTTTCCCCACAGTGACTGCTTTACTGTCTTGCACATGGTGACATTCTTATTAAGGCACTCAAACACTGATTGGTGGTAACTAATAATGAAGATAGGAAGTATAATTCTAATAAAAAATGATTATACTAAGGTTTTAAAAATTGTAAATAGAGTCCTAGTAACTGAATCCTAGTAAATAGTAAATAGAATCCTAGTAAATATGCTGTTTTTTTTCTGCCAGAAATATTAGTCAAACTTCTATATTTACTTTGCTATTATTTATTTACACCATAGGTCTATGTTGTAGCTAGTGAAATAAGCCACTGTTCTATAAAATTTTAATAAACTTCTCAACATGTAATATATCCCATTCACATAATCAAAATCTCAAGTATACTAAATATCATTATAATAACCTATTAAAATATGATTAATTTAAATGGCTGAGCTCAGACAGCAAATTGGGATGTAATTATAACAATATAATTATAACAAACGATATCTATGCTTAAGGTTTTAATACATAAAAAATTGACATAGTTCAGAGTCATCATGGATTTTTATTTGTTATGCTGTTCTGACAAACTTGAATAGCTAATAAATAGCTAATAAAGGTGAATTTAGAATTAAGTTACTTTGATGCAGCTCTGCTGTGATTCAGTGAAAAATGTTTCTATAGTCAAAAACAAAATCAGGATTAAAGTGTATTAACAATATCATGTCTGCTCTGTATACTCATTTTCCTGTTTAAGCTAAGGACTCATCTGCCTGAGGATAATCTCATTATATTCAATGAACAGATTCACCATCAGCTCTTCTTGCCCTTTAATTCTGTTACAGTTTCTATTTGTATTTCAATTCTTGACCTTTGCAAATTTTAAAATCAACATTTCCTGCAAAATTTAATTTTACTGTTTTTAATATGACAGACACCTAATTATGTTGAAACCTTAAATAAACTTTTGTAGGTAAGCAAAAATCAGTTTGATGTCTTCCCCATCATTTCAGAATCCCACTTAAGATGGACATGCCTCTGGAATAAAGAGGCTGCCAGTTAAGGAGGCCAGGCTGTGCACACGTGCTATAGGGCTAGGAATCTCTGCATTGCTCCCTCCACATCCCTCAAACCCGATTCCCTCTGATGACAAGGACAGTGCCATGTCTGTGACCGCAGGTCCAGGGTGCTGCAGGTACTCTTCAAGGTCAGATCACCAACCCGGATCAGCTCTAACGAAGGAACCAGATGCAGACACAAATGGTGCCTTTGGCTCCCTCTGGTCCCTGCTTGCTTTGAAATGTGACACTGGCTTCCCATTAAGGTCAGAGCTGTGAGAATTTGTCCACTGGGGTTCGTTTTTATATTTCTTTTAATGGTGTACATTTTCTGAAATGAACACATATACATTTACAGAGTAATTATTTTCTGCTAACAAACAGGGCACACCAACTGTACTTATATATGATAATGAGGAAAAATAGTATCACAGGGTACTATTTCTTTACCCTGGTGGCTTGGTGGTAAAGAGTTTTCCTGCCAACTCATGAGACTCACAGAGAAGGCAATGGCAACCCACTCCAGTGTTCTTGCCTGGAGAATCCCAGGGACTGGGGGAGCATGGTGGGCTGACGTCTATGGGGTCGCACAGAGTCGGACACGACTGAAGCGACTTAGCAGCAGCAGCAGCATGAGACTCGGTTCAATCCCTGGGTCAGGAAGATCCCCTGGAGAAGGAAATGGTCACCCACCACACACTACAGTATTCTTGCCTGGAAAATCCCATGGACAGAGGAGCCTGGTGGGCTATAGTCCATGGGGTCATAAAAGAGTTGAACATGACTTAATGACTAAACAACGAAGTATCAGAGGAACCAAGAATATAAAGAAGAAAAAGTCAGAATTACTCTTCAATACACATCTTAGACTAAGTAACAAGTTATAATCAAAATAAAACTTTAGAAATGATAGCATAGCTGGGAAGTGAAAAAGAGATTAGGTTTTTTTTTTTAATTTTATGGAAACTTTTGATAATAATCCCTGTAGTCTACTTAGGTGCCATTCCTGAGATATCTTTGGGAGATATCAAAACACAATGAAAGCTTTTAATAAAATTCTGATTCATATTTTACATCATTCCTCTCCGGGATTTTGCTGTGCTGGAAGATAACCAGCTCTCTCAATTAGCAGAACTCAATTTAAAGATGAGCAAATTCTCAAAAATTACTTAAATTGATGGTTTGCAACTACATAATTTACAAAGTCTCTTCAGTTCTAAAATTCCATCATTCCCTAACTATTCATTCTTATGTCTCAAAAGAAAGATGAACAAAATTAGGATTTATGTAACTGTCATATAAGTAAAACAGATTTTCTCAAAATCTGGCTGTTCTTCTCGGGTTGGGCCGCCAGCACTTGGAGGACATGCAATCGCATCTTCTCCAATTTTGGTGCCTTTGGCCCATGTTCTGCTGGAGTGGAGGCCCCTCCCTCTATGAAGACACATAACCTTGGCCTGGGCACCAGCATCATCCTTTCATCCCTGGCCCACAGAATTTGTTTCCTGGGTGTGTTACCTGAATTTTTTCAATAAGACACACACCCCTTTTAAAAAAGTTTTTGGGAAAAGGATATTTCACTCTGCTCGGATAAGGAAAATTTAGGTAAGATGATTCTGTCAACCCACATTTTCAAAGCGTCTACTTGGAGTTAAGTCCATTCAGAGGAAGCACAGTAGAGACCAGAAATGGAAAGAGAGACAGACACCAAGCCAGTAACATCTGAGTCCCTGTGTCCAGCTACACTGGAAGCAAGGAATACTCCAGGGCTTTCTGTTAAGTGAGCTAGCATGCTCTTTTTTGCTTTAACCAGTTGGATTGGGTCTCTACATCTTGAAACAAAAGGAATCCTAAGAGGGAGGGGTTTGTAAAGATGGAGGTTGCGCACCTCCAGTTTTACTGCAGTTGGTTCCATGCATCCCCTTTTCAGCACAGGCACCCTCTCTCCTGAAATTGGCCCTTCTCACTCTTCTATTTCTTCTTTAGCCAATCCTCCTCCAGTCAGTGAAAAAGGAAGATGCACAGATACACACATCTCATTAAGTACTAACCTCTAGCCTTACCTTTGCATTTTAAAAAGAGAGCAACCTATCACCTATTCAAAATGGCAATATGCTTAAGTTGACAATTATGAATGTTATATACTAAAATAATCTTCAAAAGCTTAAAAATGTCTTGGCAAGTCTCTATGTCTCAGAAAGGCCCTCTTCTCTCAGTCTTCAAACACGATATCAGAGTTGAACTGAATTCTGATAAGGTTTAATTTTCATACAGTACTTTTTAAAAATTTTGTCAGATTTACAACTGACATCTCTCTTGAGCTCAGCCTCTTTTCTCTCTCTCTTTTTTTTTCCACATTCTGGTTCACTTTAGAAATTTAAATTTTTTGTACTTTCTAAATGCCTGGGGTTTGGCTCAGTGGATATACCACTTTTGAAGCAAATCCACAGCTAAAAGTGGGTAGAAACATATGTGCACCATTTCAGTGTTCATGTATCAAGGGTGGATGTGTCCCGGAAGCTATAAATAGGAAGCGCAGTGCTGGGTGTGCGCTGACATTCATATGCATATGAATTCTTGCCTGCATCTACCAAGATTTTTTTTTTTCAAATTTCATGATAATACTTCTTTGTGAAAATTTCATTAGCTACCATAAATCTGGCTTTGCAACTGTCACTTATTTAATAGAACTTTTAAATAATTTTAACATCCCAGCAACGTCAAGAATATTCATCTACTCATTTCCTCATATTCTCTGCTTCCCACGTGTCAGGAGATAGCTCCGACTGTACCACTCCAGTGCCAGGAGACTCAAAGCACACGTAGCATTTCTCAGCATCGTACCAAAAAATGAGATCATGCCTCTGAGGGGCTGCGCACAGGGTCTGACACACAGCAGGAGTTGAAATTAAGGTCAACTCTCCCACCTGCTTTTCCTGCCTTTTATTTCTTTGCACTAAAGTGCAGGTTCGCAGCAGCCCCCTTCTTCTAAAGGAGTGATGCATTTTAGAACTGATCTTAACTTGATCTCCCCTGGTGGCTCAGACTTTAAGGAAACTGCCTGCCAAGCAGGAGACCTAGGTTCAACCCCTGGATTGGGAAGATCCCCTGGAAAAGGAAATGGCAACCCACTCCAGTATTCTTGCTTGGAGAATCCCATGGACAGAGGTGCCTGGAGGGCTAGTCTATGAGGCCACAAAGAGTTGGACATGACTGAGTGACTAACACACACACACACTTTTCTCACCTGACTCTCTTTTAGAACCATAATTATTTTACAAGGCCCTGCTAATAGCCTGAAATGAAATTCATAAGTAATTTGCCTAACCACAATCCCCCCTCCCTAAGTCCATAATATAAAGGAAACACATAAAGAAATGAATTAATGATAAAAATATATTTCCATAGGTCAGTGTTTGAGCAGGATATACCTGATCAGAAGATACCATTCCATGGTGGGTGGTGGCACTTAGACACAGAACATTCATGACCGTAACTGCTGGAAATGCGTAACAGTCCAGGTGTGTTTCATTGGCAACTCCACTGCTGCAAGCCGTGTTGCCATCTATGGCATCATTTTTTTAGGGAAAATAATAGCCACCTCTTTTCCAAATAAAACTAACAACAGTTGTTTCTTGATTTACACAGTAGTTGAATTCCTGAAAAATTTAGTATTACAATTGTCCAAAATTACTTTTATGTCTATTTGCAAAATGGAAGTAGGCTTAACTTCAGGTGACTATAAAGAGGCTTTTTATCTACATAAATGTCCAGCAGGATTTCAGAGTGCAAATGTGCCTGCTATGCTCTGCAGACAGACAGAATTTCTGATCTCTGCCTAGACACTGTGACAACCAGAAAGCATCTCACCTATTTAAAAAAACTCTCCCCGCTGTGGGGGTGATCCTATCCCTACTGACACTTTTTAGAGTGACACGTTTTATTTGAAA
Organism: Bison bison bison; assembly: GCF_000754665.1. NCBI lineage: Eukaryota > Metazoa > Chordata > Mammalia > Artiodactyla > Bovidae > Bison > Bison bison. The sequence goes on from NW_011494872.1 coordinate 1,718,273, forward strand.
CCACATATTTAGTAATAATAAAATATTTGCCACATATGAGAAAATATCCTGGTGGTGTTGTCCATTGCAATGAAGACATCACCCGTATTCCTCTGCATTCCCACGTATGTATGGATAATCTCCTGGTTTTGAGTTTGCTGAAATGGCCTTGAAATAGAGACATTAATTACATGCTTGTATGGAGACAATGTAATAAGTTCCTTTGCCAGAGTAATTGGAACCCTGTAGTTACGTTCTCCTAATTATTACACAGTAGCAACAAGTTTTCAGGCACATAAAACACCAGAGGCAGGTTGAGTTGCAAAGGCATCTCAAAGTTAATTGGAAAAAAAAAAATCTAAATTAAGAGAAAAAACACATGAGCAGTCATTGAAATGCTCTGATTCATGACTTTGTGATTACCGGAAGACAGCCATCTTAAGAGCCATGTTTATTTAAAGATCTATTTCATTCAAGAATTGATTTACTTATAAGACACTTAGAAAATAATTGACTCCAAAATACTCTACAAGAAGATATCTCTAATGTGTATGTTGTGCTTCAAAAGAGCAACAAGGCAAGACCTTCCCGTATCAAAGCAGAAACAACTGCAACAAGAAGCTTGAATTTAAAGTGAGATTTTGCAAAGGTTTCATGATCAGTGATTTTGAGAAATAAATGGACATGGCACAAGAAAGGGATTCTGAGACACTGAAAACAGAACAAAAGAAACAGAATTTAAAGATTCTTATAAGGTAAAACACTAGCTTTTACTGTAGAGCCACAAATGCATTCAACGATTTAACTTGCCACTGTGACTAAGAATAAAACAGCGGTTTATACTTATAGCATCCAAATAAGTTTGTTTTGTGGCAGTCTTCATTTAGACAGTATGTTATATTAATTTCTCTTTCCCACAAAAATTAGAAGCTTTCTTTTACTGGATACTAGCCTTTGAAAATGACTGATTTCCAAATAGTTGAATTTACAAAAACCACTCACCAACCAAGCACAGGCAGGAATCATTTGCTATGACCTTCTTTTTTGAGATTTATTTGTAAAATTTACTTATTTTATTTGGGGGATAATTACTTTGTAATATTGTGATGGTTTTTGCTATACATCAATATAAATCAGCCATGCAATGACTTTTTGAACCAGGGAGAATAGTGCGCCTTTCTGGAAGCCAATATTTTAAATCTTTTCCCAAGTTACATGGATGTGCTTGAGATGGGGAGGGCATGGTGGGAGGAGAAGGGACTTAGAACACCTCCAAGTGTGATATCAAGGGAAGCTTTCCATCATAATTTCCCGGATACTTGCCTGGCTGATGTCACACTGTTATCATTCAGTGTGTATGAGTGTGTGTGTGTGTGTGGCGGGGGGAGGTGGGGGTGGGTGCTAGTACTTATGAACATGCAG
>NW_011494872.1:1719773-1787213 GCF_000754665.1 Bison bison bison
TAAACATGCAGACACACACACACACACACACACACACACACACACACACTCTTACTCTCTTATGTCCTGTGGCCCCCTCTGCTTCCTCTCACATGCAATGTGGCTACATCGGGGATTTATGTAAACCATGTTCTCTGCCCAACATGCTCTTCCTCCAACTCGTGGCATGGGTGGTTCTTAGCCCTGAGACCTCAGCTCAGATGTCACCTCTTAGGAGAAGCCCTCCCTGACTCTCTATGGAAGACCCCATTCTCACCCACTGCCAGTCATTTTTATCTTGGCTCATCTCCTTCACAGCACTTAAAAAGCTCCAAGGAACATGGATGGGCCAAGAGGTTATCATACTAAGCAAAGTAGGTCAGAAAGAGAAAGACAAATACCATATGACATCACTTATATGTGGAACCTGAAATCTGATACAAATTAACCTGTCTGGGAAACAGAATCATAGACACAGAAAACAGACTTGAGGGTGCCAGCGGGGAGGTGGGTAGGGGAGTGACGGATTGGCAGTTTGGGGTTAGCAGGGGAAAACAGCAAGGTCCTACTGTATACACAGGGGCCTGTATTCAACATTCTCAGATAAACCTTAATGGAAAAGAATTAAAAAAAAAAAAAAAAAACTGCACTGATCTTGTGTGTTGACAGTCTGTTCACTGATGATTCCCCTAGAATGCAAGCTACTGGAGGGCAAAGTCTCTATTTCTTTTGTTTACCATTCTTACTTTCAGACCTGGAACAATTCTTGGCATTTAGAAGACACTAAAGAAAAAAAAATATTTTGTTGAATAAGCAAAGATTGAATATAATTCTTTGGACCTAAAAGCTCTGTCGTTTATCTTCACTTTAGTATTCCCAGATAGACCTAAGCTTCACAGAGATAAATGACCAAATGAGTTATTTTTCTGTGTTGACTCTGTGGCTCAAACTGATGCTAAGCTGCTATGATGCACCATCAGCTCACGGTGGTTCACATGATGAACTTTGGTGTCTCTGGTCCCTCACCTTCTCAAGTACACCGAAGACCTGTCCTACCCTAGGAGCCTCTTGTGATGACTCTCATCCTACAGAGAGCAAACAACCTAGACCTCAAGGAAGAGTAAAAGAAAGCTTGTTAAGGTTATGATGCTAAACACTAAAGGTATGGCTCTAAGTTGGTGAAGCTTAAATCAACATGTAAAGGAGCTCTGGAGAGACAAGTATGTCAAACATTTACCCTGACAAGTGTCTATCTGACCTGGACACTAAGATCCTTTCCACTTCTGCACTGGGACCCACCTAAGTTCATCATAACACGGCCTTCTGTGAAACACAGGCACATCCTGCTAACACTCCTCTCCACCTTTGGGACCCTTCCACTGAGAACCTCCTCCAAAGAAAACAGAAGAAAATGATACCTGCACACTTAATTTATCACAGAAATAGCCCTATACAGTCTTCCCGAGATGCCTTAGATCATTTTGAGTACAATCTGTAACTATTAGGCACAGCCCGTAAGCATTTTAAGTTCACCTTTCCATGTGTCTTTCTCTAGTTTTCTAAACAAAGAGAATTTTGCCATAGAGTTAATGAGATCACTGCCCAAATCAATTGAGATAATAATGTCTGCAGGGGAAAAAAAATCATGAAAGATGGAGAGTTGTACAAATATGAGCTTCTATTTTAGGGAAGGAAAAGAAAGATTCAGAGATTGTCTCTGATTAGAGCTCAGCTCCTGGCTTGGCCACTCACTACTTGTGAGGCCTCAGTAGGTCTACTGACCTCTCTGTGCGTCAATTTTTTTTTTTTTCATTTTAAAAACAGGGACCATAACTTGTGGGTACAAGCGGGGAAGGAGAGAGTGGGATGAATTGGGAGGTTGGGATTGACATATACACACTACCCTGTGTAAATTGATAGCTTGTGGGAGGCTGCTTATAACACAAGGAGCGCAGCTCTGTATTCTGTGATGACTCAGATGGGTGGGATTGTGGGGCCGGGTGCGGGGGGAGTGGGAGGGGTCTCGAGAGGGAAGGGTATATGCGTAGATATAGCTTACTCATGTTGTTGTACGGCAGAAACTAATACAACGTTGTAAAGCAATTCTACTCCAAAAAATGAAAATAAAATTTTTATTGTATAAAAAAATTAAAAGATGGTAACCGTGGTGAATTAACCTCACAAAACAGATCCCATGGTGAAAGAGTTACTATACCTAATATATAAAATGTGCTAAATTAAGAAGCGAATTAAACATATACTTCAATGTTTCTATCACTGTTCCTCTCTTTGTATCCATACATTTAAATTAATTTCATCACTATCCCATGTGCTCAGTCCCTCAGTTGTGTCTGACTCTTTGGGACGCTACGGACTGTAGCCCGCCAGGCTCCTCTGTCCATAGGATCTTCCTGGCAAGAATACTAGAGTGGGTTGCCCCTTACTCATCCAGGGGATTTTCCCCACCCAGGGATTAAACCGGAGTTCCCTGGGTCTCCTGCATTGCAGGCAGATTCTTTACCACTGAGTCACTGGGGAAGTACAACAGAGTGAGGTTTTTCTACATGTCAAGAAAACTGCATATGCTAAATTCTAGGTTTGGGAGTAGCTTGGACACTGATTTGAAGGAGAGAACACTGGCTTTGAGCTCTGGGTCAGCAGAGGGCACTGGGCCTGTCATTCGCCCTCTGGGCTGTGTCTCCCCTCAGGTGTAACTGAGGGTGGGCTACATCTCCCCTCGAGTGTCCATAGAGGGTGGGACGGCTCAGTGGCTCCTGAGCTGGACTGCATGCACCCTGGTATCATTTGAAAGACTTAAACCAGGTGATGTCTGATTCCTCCCTCAGACCTAGGCCAGGCGGGGCTGGGACCTAGGATTTTAAAAGCATCTCTTCAGGTGATTATGATTGGACTGTACAGAAATAGGTCAGGTCAGGGTTCCAAACCCTGGTCCATGGAGGTGATGGCCGGGCCAGAGCTCTTGGCATGCCTCTTTGAAAATGGATGGGGAGTCTCAGGTTTTTATCCACCAGGCTCAGAATCTTGTCACGGGCGTCAGGACTGTGAAATAAATCAGCTTTAGGACTCTGAAAAAATCAGGTATTTCTGAATCTATGAGGTTGAAATCTAGACTCTGGGTGATGGTAAAGTTAATTATACACATGCCTAATTTCAGGGAACTGACTGGGGCCTGGGGACTTTCCTTCATGATCACAGCCACAAATTTTGCATAGCAGATATTTATCAGGCACAATTAGCTAGTTTTATAATAAGACATTACTTATGCTCTAGGGCAGTGCTGTCTCATATGGCAACCACTGAATTTAGAGATGCCATAATCATAAAATGCACATGGGATGCTGAAGATTCCATGTGAAAAAAGAATGCAAAATAACTTAGTAATAATTTTATATGAAATAATCATCCCAATACTTATTACTCCCAACAACACCCAGTTACTTAAGAGATTTTTAAACTCACAATAATTTTAAAAATAATTTTATTCTTTCATCCAATCATTTTATTGTATGTGACAGCAACTCAGTGTAAAAACACAGAATTAAAATGATAAATTATTTTTATGATATTTTATATTTTGTTGTTTGGGTATTTTCATTTTAGAGTAATTCCTTTTCAGGGAAGCGCTTATCAAATTATATACAATGTGAAAAATATTCTCAGAAGTTTATAAGTTGTTGTTTTAATTTACCTGCATTATTGAACTACAATTTTTGCTTTTTTTAGATCTTGGAGATTTATTGTCATTAAAGTCCAAATCATGTTACATATAGTGAAACTGTGTGTGTGTGCATATCTTATGTCTAACTATTTAAGCAGTATTATATGTGTATTAATAAATAAAATCACATATTTTATTTATAAATTTAAAAAGGAATGTAAAATAACTTAATAATTTTCTATGAAATAATAATGTCAGTTATGTCAATATAATACTGATATAAATTTGATAAATATTACTTAAGCCAATATTTTTGATATATTCATTAAAATAAATATATTATTAAAATTAATTTCACCCATTTCTTTTTAACTTCTGGAATGTTGATACTGGAAAAATTAAAATTACCTGTGGGGCTAACATTACATTTCTATCAGGCTACGGCTGCACTGTGCTGAACCCAGGGCTTTGGCAGAGCTTTAAGTATGGTGGGCTCCACGTAGCTCTCTGCTGGGCAAAGGATGCTGCCCTGATAGAATGGACACAGTGGGGCAACTCAGACCACCACCGCAGAGGAGATGCAAGCAGACCCTGAGAAGAAACTGATGGACTTGAAGGCTGAATTAGTCAGGGGCCAAGGAGGAAGAGAGATGAAGAGAGATGAGGAGAACAGACAGATTCTGCCCTGTCCCTGTCTCCTCCCCTTCCCTAGCCGGCTCCTGGTTTCCGCTCAGCAGATCGCTCCATCCCACCTCCGGCCTTTGTCACGGGAAGCTCTGCCACAGAAGCACACAGGGCAGGGGCTTGGGCCTCCCGCCTCCCGGCAGAGAAGATGGCCTGGTTACATTATAAAACTTTGCTGTCCTGTGTGTTACTCAGGGGTGTGAGAACAGAAACGCTTCATTAGTTTATTTTTTAAACTTTATTTTCGGCCGTGCTGGGTCTTCATTGCTGCAAGGGCTTTTCTCTGGTTGCGGTGAGCGGGCCGCTTTCTAGTTGCCGGGCAGGGGCTTCTCATCGCGGCGGCCCTGTGGTGGCGCACAGGCTTAGTTGCTTCGAGGCATGTAGGATCTTCCTGGACCAGGAATCTAACGCAAGTCTCCTGCATTGGCAAGCAGATTGCCATTGGCAAGCAGATGGCTCTTTACCACTGAGCCATCACGGAAGCCCTATTTTTTAAATTAACTTTTACTGGTGTATAGTTGCTTTACAATGTTGTGTTAGTTTTTATTGTACAGTAAAATGAGTCAGCCATATATATATATATCTCCCTCTTTTTCGGACTTCTTCCCACTCAGGTCACCATGGACCATAGAGTCTGTTGTGCTACACATATGCACTGCTGGTATTACGTATGTGTGCATCATCCCTCAGTCATATCTGACTCTTTGCAACCCCTTGGACTGTAGCCTGCCAGGCCTCTCTGCCCACAGAATTTTCCAGGCAAGAATACTGGAGTGGGCGGCCATTTCCTACTCCACGGGATCTTCCCAGTCCAGGGATGAAACCCGAATCTCTTTATGTCCCCTGCATTGGCAGGCAGATTCTTTACCACTGTATAATACAGATAACTAATGAGAAGCACTTAAGAAGATGGAAAAATAAAGTAGAGAGTATAGAGCAGTTGGTCAGTGGCCTCTGATCACCATCCTCTTTGCTAGCTGACGTGTTGCTCTCTACCTGGTGGCCTTAGACTCATAATTTCTGCTTCACTTTGCACAGCCAGTCACTCAGATACAGTGCAGCTTCAGTCCCAGATGATCACAATAAATGGGAATACTTTGCTTCCTAGTACCATTATGTCTACAACACAATGTACATACCTTAATTTAAAACTATTTTATTGGTAAAAAAAGTGCTAACCATTGTCTAAGGTTTCAGCCAGTCATGGTAGTAACACGAAAGGTCACTGATCACAAACAACAAGGTCCTGCCGTCTAGAACAGAGGACAATATGTAATATCTTGTAATAAACTGGAACAGAAAAGAATGTGAAAAAGGACATGTATGTATATGTATGCATGTGCGTGCTCAGTTGCTGAATTGTGTTCGACTCTTTGCAACCCCATGGATTGTAGCCTGCCAGGCTCCTCTGTCCATGGAATTTCCCAGGCAAGAATACTGGAGTGGAATGTCATTTCCTACTCAAGGGGACCTTCCTGACTCAGGGATCGAACCTGCATCTCTTATGTCTCCTGCATTAGCAAGCAGATTCTTTACCACTAGCACCACCTGTGAACTCCATATACATGTGTGTGTGTCTGTGTGTGTGTGTCTGTGTGTGTGTGTGTGTATATATATACATCCTTTTTCTGTACACCAGAAATTCAGAAATTAACACATTATAAATCAACTATACTTCAATAAAAGGTCGCTGATCATAAATCACTATAACAAATGTGATAATAATGAGAAAGTTTGAAATACTGTGAGAATTATCAAACTGTGACACAGAGATTCAAAGAGAGCCAGTGCTGTTGGGAAAGTCGTGCTAACAGAGCAAGGTTTGGAAACTTTACAAATTTCACTTTGTAAAATATGCAATAAAATGAAGTGCAGTAAAACGAGGTCTGCCTGAATTATTTTCCTTGAACTGTTTGCTAGTTTGGCCTTGACCCACTGCGGTTGATTCTAAATCTATAACCATCTGTTTCTCTCAGTGCTGCTCTCTACCCTAGAGGCTGGAAAACTAAGTCCCCAAGCTCTTGGTCTCCCTGAAGGTAATGATTTCTATGTAACTCCGTTCTAGCCAAAGGCATGTGGGCAGCAATCCCTGGAGAAGGATCTCTCCCCATGAAAAGGCCAAACCTTGTTAGGAACCCCGTGGGCCCCTTGCCACTTGACTGGAATGCAGCTGTGAGGCTGGAGGTGAAGCAGCCATTTTGTGACCATGAGAAGACAAATATGAGGATGAAAGACTGAGGACGGTGGAGTAAATAGAGCTCAGTCTTTAAGGACATTATGGAGGCTTGATTTCCTTCAGGTTTCTTGTTTCAGAAAAATAAATCCTGAACCTGATAGGCCACTGTTAGTCCAATTTCTATTGCCTTCAGCTATAATAATCTTTACTAATACAGAATGATTATTTATAGCAATATCATAATAAAAGTTTTTTTTTTTTTTTTGCTTTCTGGAAATCCCTCAGTGACCTACCCTCTCTCACATTTTTGCATTTTCCACCCTGTTGCCTTTCTCCTCTGCCCTCTCCCCACTCTCCTCCCCATCACATCCTGCCTCACCAGATTCAGAACTCCAAGGATATGCAGCATAACAGAGAAACAAAGCACTCAACTGGAACACATGCAGCTAAGAGGCCCCAGCACCCACTGCTCCCCTTCCCCCTCCCCAAGCAAAGGGTCCATCTGAACCCTTGAGCATCAGGGCCTTGGAGGTAGGGTGAACTTGCCACCAGTAAGTGGCAAGGGGAGCGGGTGGTGGCGGTCCCCCAGGCTGGCATGCTGGTCTTAGTTCCCCATGTGCTGAGCCCTCAGGCACCATAGGACATACTTCAGCATATCCCGATTGTTCACAGTGACACAGGCTTTTGTGTTCTGTGGTGAACCTGCACACACCCTGCCAGCCCAGCACAGCCTCCAGGCTCTAGTTAGAAAAGCATTTCTTCCCACAGATAAGAAAAAGGAGCCTGCCATCCAAAAACAGCCTCAACAAAGGAAAATTGAAAAGACACCCAGACAACAGCACAGGGACATATGAACTCAAAGGAAAATGTCTCTTCCCCCTGAGCTGTTTATTCAGGACTTTCTAACGTAACCAGGTGACATGGCTAATGTTGATGCAGCTAAGGTCTCCACTTTCCCTGCAACATGGTGGTATCTACTTTCTTTCCCCAATTTCTTCACATGGCAACACATACCCTGGATGTTTGGGGTGAAATAAGCCTCTCTTGTTTTCTATAAAAGGCCATATGAGATCAGATGTAGCGGGAACATGCAAAGGCTCATGCCCTACCTGGGTACCTTTACCCGAAACTTTACCTGAAAGTGTTCTGCACATTTGAGTTCAGTTATCTTATTACAAAATCCAAATTTTCCCCCCAGCCTGATATTTCATCGCAGACCACTCCTGTACTATGACGCCATCATACACAAAGTGTACACATACACACAGAATTTCCAAGTGAGTAAAATTTTTGTCATAAACCCCAGAAAGGGTACCTGGAATCCAGCCTTTCTGAGAGTCTAATTTACTTGCACATTTTCTAGGCCAGTGTTAGAAATGGTCAGCTTCTGTTCACCCCCTACCTCTCTACATGGCGGCCCAAAGGACTTCACTTGAGGATGTGTGTGCTGTCCCTGACTCACGGCTGCCTTTGTCTCTACAGAGCTTGAAGCCATCTTTCCCAGCGTGACCTGGGATTCTGTTCAGGTTACCAGTGGAGGCCCTGCTTCTACTCCGTCTCCATTGACTGGACGCGTCTACTGAGGTTTCTTTCTCTCCATCCTCCGCCTTGTGGTTCTGGGGAAACTGCCCGGCATCAAGGACTCCGTCAGCGAGCACACCCTTGAGCGGCACCAGACCCAATGCTTGAAATCACAGAGGATGTACCGAGTAAGATAGGTCAGAGTCTGTAAGTCCAGACAGACAGACGATAGACCAATGAATCCAAGAACCAACAAAAAAACTCAGGGGTGTGTTATAATCGACTAACTGGAGTTCCCCAAGGAGGGGATCTGAAGCTTGAGAAGAACCTCATCTCTGACCTTAGGATCTGTGGTCTGTCTTGTAACGTTTTTAATTCATCAAACAACAACTATGCAAACCTTGCAGGAATGGATCTGAACAGGGAAGCGGTGCCTGCTTTGTTACTGTGTATTTGGTTTCTGGAGAACAGGACAGTTCTTTACTCTCATGCACATGCTGCATGCTAAGTCACTTCAGTCCTGTCTGACTCTTTGCGACCCCATGGACTGCAGCCCACCAGGCTCCTCTGTCCATGGAACTCTCCAGGCAAGAATACTGGCCTTGGGTTGCCCTGCCCTCCTCCAAGGGATCTTCCCAATGTAGAGGATCAAACCCGTGTCTCCCGCACCTCCTGCATTGGCAGGTTCTTTACCACCAGCACCATCTGGGAAGCCAATTTACCTCCATATGCACAGGTAACACATGATACTCTGGCTCATTGGAAAAGCTGAAATGAACAGCACCATCTGGAGTCAGGGTAGCAGGTGCAGAGAAGGGGAAACACTCTGAGCACAGGTGCTTGATCCACCATGTCTCTCTATTTACGACATCAGGCTGCACGTCCAGCTCTTGCAGGAGGGGTGGGTGTGTGTGTGTGTGTGGGTGTGTGCGCACACATGCAGGTGTCTCTGTGACTGATGAATCCAAGCAGGCAGCCCCAGAAAACCTCTAGTACATTTACATACAGCTTTTCTCTGTGAAAAATGAATGGTAAACAGAACCAAGCCCGGAGCATCGGCGAAACCGGTAACCAATATAAATGATGGGTCAACAAGAAACTGGTTTGCTGAGGAAAGGATAAATGATGCAGAGTTAAAGTCCATGCTACTCTACTGGTAGAATTTAAGACAATTTTAACTCCTTCTGTTATGTTGGAGTGATGTCTTGATTTTCTCTGGCCAGCTCTGAGATTCTGCGTTTGTCCATTGTGGAAACCCAGTCTCTCCAATACAACATGAAGAGGCCCACTTTGTGCTCGGTTGCTCACGTTGCTTATTATGGGCTTCACAAACAGCTCTGATATTTCCAGTCTTGAACAGGAACAGGCTCCGTCAACACCTGGGTCAGGGCAAAAGTTAAGCCTGAAGCAGACGCGAGCAGTTTCATACCCTTTTGCAAGCACAGAAGTTAGTGTCGTGGTCATAAAGTAAATCTTAACTTCACATTGTTGCAGCCTAGGTTAAAGAATTCTGTTTTTAGAATCCAAAACATTTAAGGTGTGACAAGAAGATGAAGGTGGAAGCAAGATTCATCCCAGGGAATCCAAATAGGGTTGTCTGCTGGGTGTTCATGCATGCTCAGACACTTCAGTCCTGTCTGACTCTTTTTGATTCTATGGACTTTAGCCCTTCAGGGTCCTCTGTCCATGGGATTATCCAGGCAAGGATACTGGACTGGCTTGCCATGCCCTCCTACAGAGGATATTCTTGACCCAGGGATCCAACTTGAGTCTCTTGCTTTGCAGGTGGGTTCTTTACTACTGAGCCATGGGAGAAGCCCAGTCTACTGGGCAAGTGGTGGCAAATATAATGAAGGTGTCCTCAGGACAGCATCGGTCATTAAGGGTTTGTTCTTCAGAAACCATTCCCTTATTTGGACACTAGATATAGATATAGATAACCTTAAGTGGAAATTTCTGTAAAGAAAGATGTATTAGTTTCCTAGGGCTGCTGTAACACATTACCACTAATGTTTGGGTTTAATACAACAGAAATTTGAATTCTTCCGGTCTGAAGTTTGAGAAGAGGGCCCAACAGTCGTTAGTCCTTCTGAAGGCTCTAGGGCTGAAGTCTTTCTTGCCTCTTCCTGGCTTTTGCTGGGTCTGGCAGTCCTTGGCCATCCCTGGCTTCAAGTCACATTATGCCAAGTTATCTCCATTCTAACATTCTTCTCCATGCATCCTCTTCTCTCCTTACAAGGACACTGGTTCCTGGAGTTATGGCCACCCTACTCCAGAAAGACTTCATCTTAGCAACTAATTAGGACTTCTCTGGTGGCTCACATGGTAAAGTGTCTGCCTATAATGCGGGAAACCTGGGTTCGATCCCTGGGTTGGGAAGATCCTTTGGAGAAGGAATTGGCAACCCACTTGAGTACTCTTGCCTGGAAAATCTCATGGATGGAGGAGCGTGGTAGCTTACAGTCCATGGGGTCGCAGGGAATCAGACACGACTGAGCGACTTCCCTTAGCAACTAATTACATCTGCCAAGACACTGACCTGGTTCAAAATCCGATCCCATTCTGAGGTTCTGAAGAGATGTGAAATTTGAGGGGGACTCTAGACAACTCACTACAGGTATCATGAGATCCATGTTTAGATACAAACAGCAAAACTATGAAAAAATAAGGAAAGCGTGGCCCAGACCTCAGACCCTGGGCCAGTCCTCGCTTCCCTGCTGTTGGCATGGTCCTGAGTGTCTGCTTTCCCTGCCTCTGCCAGCCTGCCTGTGTCCAAGTCTTCCTCTGCCACATTTCAGCTTTGAGACCTTGGTGAGTTACTTAACCCAGCAGTGCCTTGGTTTCCTCACACGTGACATGAGATTAACTGTAATCACTTTATCGTCATGGAATCTGTGTCAATCACCCACAGAGTACATGACCCAGAGTAACTGACAGCTCACCGCTTTGATAATTATCAGGCTCCCTGTTGTATTAGTAGACACAGTCCATCTTGCCTGTTACCAGCACGGTCATGTTTCTAAAACTGAAATCTGATGTCCTTTTCTGTTAGACCTTACATGTTCTCCAGCTGATGCCAAGCTAGAGGAAGTTCTCAGCAGACACTACATCTGTGATATCTAATTCCACATCTCACCCCACCCCCACCCCACACTCAACTGTCCCCCAGCAGCCCAGGGGCACTGAGCAAGGATGAGCCCTTTCCTCATGCCTCCTTGCCTCAACACCAACAGCCCCTGAATGTGGCATATCTACCTGGTGACCACCGACCTGTGTGTTTCTGATGTCAGCCCAGGAGGAAGACATTTCCTGGAAGTAGCCAAGGGCCCCTGGTTCCCACTAAGCCCACAGTCTCTTACATTCACTCGAGATTATTTATTGATACAACTTCATTTTTTCCATAAGATTTCCTATGGGTTTTAATTTATCTTCCATGCCCAACTGGTTCCTTTTCCTGCCTGCTTTTTTCCTGTTCCATTTCTATCTGCTTTCACCTAATGTTTCTTGCTATTTTTAAACAATTTATTTTATTGAAGTATAATGGATTTACAATGTTGTGTTCATTTTTGCTGTAAGGCAGAGCGATTCAGATACAAGCTTTCATATTCCTTTCCATAAAAATGTTCTATCATAGGATGTCGAATACGGTTACCTGTGCTGTGTAGTAGGACCTTGCTGCTTATCTGTCCTATAGTAATAATTTGTATCCGCTAATCCCAAACTTCAATCCAGCCCTCCCCTAAACTCCTTCTTCCTGGGCAACCACAAGTCTGTTCTCTAAGTCTTTGAGTCTGTTTCTGTTTTGTAAATAAGTTCATTTGTATAATTTCTTTTTAGATTCTGCATATAAGTGAAATCATTTGATATTTCTCTTTCTGTGTCTGATTTATTTCACTCGGTATGACAATCTCTAGATCCATCCATGTTGCTGCAAATGGCATTATTTCAATCTTTTTATGGCTGAGTAATATTCCACAGTATATATGTATCACATCTTCTGTATCCACTCATCTGCTGTTGAACATATAGGTCGTTTACATTTGACATAACTTCTTTTGTGGATGAAAAGTTCCCTGAGGAAAGGCAAAAATGTCATATTGTCACTCCGACTCCCTGGAGGAAATCGAGCATTTGGTGAACAGCATATGTTTGATGTTGGTGCTCTGCCTTTTTACCAGGTGTACAACCTTGGAGAAGTTTCTTAGTTTGCAAATTAGGGTAATAAACATATTCATCTAGTGGGGCTTAGGTAATGTTTGCAAATGCATAAAGCTGATAATTTATTAAGGGATACATAATAAATGCCTTTAATATCCTATCGAAGCAAAGTGAAAGTCACTCAGTCATGTCTAACTCTTTGCAACCCCATCAACTATACAGTCCATGGAATTCTCCAGGACAGAATACTGGAGTGGGCAGCCTTTCCCTTCTCCAGGGGATCTTCCCAACCTAGGGATTGAACCCAGGTCTCCTGCAAAGCAGGCAGATTCTTTACCAGCTGAGCCACAAAATCCTGTTACCTGAGTATAATTGGAAAAAAACATCATACAAGTTTGGAGATCTTTGCATCAACCATTGAGTCTCCCATTTTAACAGGCTCAGTTTAATCTTTTCTACTTTTATGCTCATTATTTGCCTTGCCTGCACACCTTTATCCAAACTCTCATTGCTCTCCCAGGACTCTACTTAACTTCGTTCTCAGATGATGACCCTACCACCTACTAGAAAAGTTATATACTAATAAACAAGTGAATAAAAAGTCTGAAACAAGATCTTCATCTCCCTACTTCCCCACCACCCTTTCTGGGACACACACACACACACACATACACTGAAACACATATATAAATATATTCATTCTCCCTCCTTTCTCCCCTTCCCCTTCCTCCATTCCTTCCCTCCAGAGAAGGATATATTCCTTTATGGCTGGGTGGCAGCCCCTCTGGCTGAGTGCCCCTCGTATCTGGTCTCTCTTTCCCCCTCCAAGGTTCTGCATTATCACAGCCTCCCTCTTAGACACCTTCCCTTCTGGAGGGTGTCTTGCTAGTAGTGTAGCCTATAAATATACTCCCCTTCATGAATCACAGCCTTGTCATGCCAAAGGAGCTTGCATAACTCAACAAAGCTATAAGTCATGCCATGAAGGGCCACACAAGAAGATGGGTCATAGTGAAATGTTCTGAAAAAAATGTAGTCCACTGGAGGAGGAAAGGGCAACCCACTCTAGTATGATTGCCTGGAGAACCCCAGGAACAGTATGAAAAGGCAAAAAGATATGACACTGTAAGATAAGCCTCCTGAGTCAGAAGATGTGCAATAAGCTACTGGGGAAGAGTGGAGGGCAATTACTAATAACTCCAGAAAGAACAGAGCAGCTGGGCCAAAGCAGAAATGACACTCAGTGTGGTTATGTCTGGTGGTACAAGTAAAGTCTGATGCTGTAAAGAAAAATATTGCATAGGAATCTGGAATGTCCATGAATCAAGGTAAATTAGATGTGGTCAAGCAGGAGATGGCAAGCTTGTAATGGACATCTCAGGAATCAGTGAACAAAAATGGGAGATTACCATTATATATACTACCAAGGGCAAGAATCCCTTAGAAAAAATGGAGTAGCCCTCATAGTCAACAAAAGAGTCTAAGATGCAATGCTTGCCTATAACTTCAAAAATGACAGAATGATATCACTTTGTTTCCAAGGCAAATCATTCAACATCATAGTAATCCAAGTCTATGCCCCAAGCACTGATGCCAAAGAAGTTGAAGTTGACTTGTTCTATGAAGGCATAAAAGAAACCTTCTAGAATTAGCACCACACACAAAAAAGGTCCTTTTCGTAATAGAGGATTGGAAGGCAAAAGTAGGAACTCAAGAGATATTTGGAATAACAGGCAAGTATGATGTTGGAGTACAAAATGAAGCAAGGCAAAGGCTGACAATTTTGTTTAGAGAACACACTGGTCAAAGCAAACACCGTTTTTCAACAACACATGAGATGATTCTACACATGGACATCACCAGATGGTCAATACCAAAATCAGATTGATTTTGTGCTTTGCTGCTGAAGATGGAGAAGCTCTATATAGTCAGCAAAAACAAGACCTAGAGGTGACTATGGCTCAGATCATGAGGTCCTTATTGCAAAATTCAGGCTTAAATTAAAGAAAGTAGAGAAAATCACTAGGTCATTCAGGTATGGACTCAATAAAATACCTTATGATTATACAGTGGAGGTGATGAATAGATTTGAGGGATTAGAGCTGGTGGACAGAGTGCCTGAAGATCTATGGATGGGGGATCACAATATTGTACAGGAGGTGGTGACTAAAACCACCCCAAAGAAAAACAGATGTAAGAAGGAAAAGTGGCTGTCTGAGGTGGCTTTACAAATAGCTGAGGGAAGAAGAGAAGCAAAAAGTAAGGGAGAAAGTGAAAGATATGCCCAACTAAATGCAGAGTTCCAGAGAATAACAAGGAGAGATAAAAAGACCTTCTTAAATTAACAATGCAAAGAAATAAAGGAAAGCAACAGAATGGGAAGGAGTAGAGATCTCTTCAAGAAAATCGGTGCTATCAAGGAAACATTTCATGCAAGGATGGACATGATAAAGGACAGAAATTGTAAGGATCCAAAAGAAGCAGAGGAGATTAAGAAGAACTGCCTAGAACACAGAGAAGAACTATACAAAAAAGGTCTTAATGACCCAGTTAACCATGATGGTGTGGTCACTCACTTAGAGCTGGACATCCTGGAATGTGAAGTCCAGTAGGCCTTAGGAAGAACTACCATGAACAAAGCTAAGGGAGGTGACATAACTCCAGATGAGCTATTTAAAATCCTAAAAGTTGATGCTGTTAAAGTGCTGCACTCAATATGTCAGAAAATTTGGAAAACTCAGCTGTGGCTACAGGACTGGAAAAGGTTAGTTTTCAATATAACCCAAAGAAAAGCAATGCCAAATAATGTTCATACTATAATACAATTGGGCTTGATTCACAAACTAGCAAGATTATGCTCAAAATCCTTCAAGCTAGGCTTCAGTAGTATGTGAACTAAGGACTTCCAGATGTACAAGCTGGATTTAGAAAAGGCAGAGGAATCAGAGGTCAAATTGCCAACATACACTGGTTTATAGGAAAGTAAAGGAATCCTAGGAAAACATCTATTTCTGCTTCATTGACTACGCTAAAACCTTTAACTGTGTGGATCACAACAAACTGTGGAAAATTCCTAAAAAGGTGGGAATACTAGATCACCTTATCTAGTATAGAAAAAGGGTGTTTCTCATCTCTTCTGAGAAACCTGTATCCAGGTCAAGAAGCAACAGTTAGAACTGGGCATGGAACAACAGACTGGTTCCAAATTGGGAAAGGAGTATGAGAAGTCTATACTATAACCCTGCTTCTTTAACTTCTGTGCAGAGTACATCATGCAAAATGCTGGGTTGGATGAATCACAAGCTGGAATCAAGATTGCAGGGAAAAATATCAACAACCTCAGTTATGCAGATGGTATCACTTTAATGGCAGAAAATAAAGAGGAACTAAAGAGAGGAGCCTGGTAGGCTGTAGTCCATGGAGTCGCTAAGAGTCGGCACGACTAAGCAACTTCACTTTCACTTTTCACTTTCATACATTGGAGAAGGAAATGGCAACCCACTCC
The DNA here is from genome assembly GCF_000754665.1 of Bison bison bison. Classification (NCBI taxonomy): domain Eukaryota; kingdom Metazoa; phylum Chordata; class Mammalia; order Artiodactyla; family Bovidae; genus Bison; species Bison bison. The sequence continues at coordinate 1,735,476 of NW_011494872.1, forward strand.
AGTATTCTTGCCTGGAAAATCCCAGGGACAGAGGAGCCTAGTGGGCTGCCGTCTATGGGGTCGCACAGAGTGGGACACGACTGAAGCGACTTAGCAGCAGCAGCAAAGAGTCTCTTGTTGAGAGTGAAAGAGGAGAGTGAAAAAGCTGACTTGAAACTCAACACTAAAATAAGATCATGTACAAGATGCATGAAGCAGGGAATCCAAAGCCAGTGCTCTGGGACAACCCAGAGGGATAGGGTGGGGAGAAAGGTGGGAGAGGATTACAGGATGCGGAGGGGATACCTGTATACCTGTGGCAGCTTCACGTTGATGTATGGCAAAAACCATCACAATGTTATAATTATCCTCCAATTAAAATAAATACATTAATTAAATAAACTAAGATTATGGCATCCCGTCCTATCACTTCATTGCAAATAGAAGGGAAAAAGTGGAAGCAGTGACAGATTTTTATTTTCCTAGGTTCCAAAATCACTATGGACAGTGACTGCAGTCATGAAATTAAAAGACACTTGCTCCTTGGAAGAAAAGCTATGAAAAACCTAGACAGAGTATTAAAAAGCAAAGACATCACTTTGCTGACAAAGGTTCATATAGTCAAAGCCATGGTCTGTCCAGTAGTCATGTATGGGTGTGAGACTTGGACCACAAAGTATGTTGAGTGCTGAAGAATTGATTCTTTTGAATCGTGGTGCTAGAGAAAACTCTTGGAGAGTCCCTTGGACTGCAAGGAGATCAAATCAGTCAATCCTAAAGGAAATCAACCCTGAATATTCATTGGAAAGACTGATGTGGAAGCCGAAACTTCAATACTTTGGCTACCTGATGAAAAGAGCCAACTCATTGGAAAAGACCCTGATGCTGGGAAAGACTGAAGGCAGGAGGAGAAGCAGGTGGACAGAGGATGAGATGGTTGGATGGCATCACTGACTCAATGGACATGCATTTGAGCAAACTCAGGCAGATAGTCGAGGACAGAGGTGCCTGGCATGCTGCAGCCCACAAGGCTGCAAAGAGTTGAACATGACTTAGCAACTGAGCAACAATATACTAAACAGCTCATTCCAAATAAAACAGTCTTCCTTGGGTCCGCCTCTGGAAGTTTTCTTGCCTTTCTCTTTTTCTCATCCAATCTTTCCCCAAACAATCCAGAAAACCAGTCCTTTGTTTTCATCACCCATTTCACTGAAATCAAGGACAATCACTCAGCTGAAACCACCCTCACTAAAGTCACCCATATCCTTGATGTTGCTAGATTCAATGAATATCCTAGGGCACTATTGTCAGTGGCTCTTAAATTCAAAGCTATTGATCATGCTTTCTAAAGCCATCAAACTTCTGTGCTCTGGGATACGATTTTCATCTAGTTTTCCCAGTAGATTTTTTACCATTTCATTGAAACTTCTATTGGAGACTTTTTAGTTGTTGTTCTAAGCACTGTGACCTAGAGACTGGCCTCCTTATCTTTCCACTATTCTTCTCCATGAGAAATGGCATCATTTCATGACTACTTTCTCAGCACCAAGTATGCCTTTCATATGGGTAGTTCTTCCCCGAATCTGAGAGTTGATTATCCTACTGTCTTTTGAATTTCTCTAACTGAATGCTCAAAGGCATTTTAAATTTTGCTTGTTTAAAGCTAAACTCTATCTTTATTCCTGTTCCTCTCCCCACATTCTCTGTCTTACAGGCAGGTCATTCATCTAGTCACCACAGCCTAATGTGAGATACCTCAGGGCAGGGGTTCAAGGCAGTGCCTCTTTTAGGGTACACAGACTTTAGGGTAGGCTCTCTGGAGCTTTTGGAATGAGGACAAAAGCTTTAGAAGCAAATCCTTTTGACTCTGCAGAGAATCACCTTGAAGTTTTCTCTTGATTCTGTGGATACAGGGTAAGAAGGCCCCTCTTTTCCTAGGATGAGTTTTATTGTTGTTGCTTGTTTTCTTTAAAATGTCTGTCAAACTGCCTCACTTGCTGATCTTCAGAGCTGTTTCCTGGGTGGAGGTGGACACAGTGGGTTCACAGAGCCAAGGGATCTTCCATGCTTCCTGGCATCTTCCGAAGACCTATGCTATGATGAGTTACATCCAGCACCCTCATGCACCCTCCCCACTCACCCCGCCCAGCTAATCAATCTTCAATCCTTTTCTTTCTCTAAAATTTCTTTTTTTGTGTGGTTTACTTTTTAAAGATTTTTATTTTACATTGGAGCCTAGTTGATTAACAATGTTAGTGTGATAATTTCAGGTGTACAGCAAAGTGATTCAGTTACACATATTCATGCATCTATTCTTTTCCAATTTCTTTTCCCTTTTAGGCTGTTACATAACATCGGGCAGAGTTCTCTGTGCTAAACAGTGGGCCCCTGTTGGCCATCCATTTTACACATATCAGTGTGTTCATGTCTTGAACATGCCTCCTTTTCTTCACACTGACATCTTCCTAAACTGGCTCTTGGCAGTCACCACTCCTACAGAACTTCCCAGGTTCTTAGTAACTAATATCGTCCTGAACTCCATTCTCCACAAAGCCATCCAAGTGATCTCGAATTAAACACTGGTCAATAAATTTCCACATCTTGTAGGATAAATACTGTGCTCATTAACTGGCACAAACCCTCCCCTGCCCTCAAATTCGTAGCTTGCCCCTGCTTCTTGCCTGCACTAGTCAGTAACGGCAGGAGGTGCCACCTCCCATGTGACAGATTACTCACCTCTTTCCCCTCTAGCTGGCATAATCCATTTTGCTCTGAGTACTGTCCCCTGCCTCTTCACCTGTCTAATCTTGCCCACTGACCCAAGGCTCATGTGATGACCTGATGTGGCAGGTGGCCTGCTCCTCCACAGTCATGGCATCTGTGCCCCTGTTTACTGCTCGCTGCCACACTGAACCTGGTTCATCATCCCCACCCCTGTTCATCCTCCTGGGGTGACACTCTTACTCATTTTTGTATCTGTAGCAGCTGTCAGAGCTCTTAAAACATAAAAAAAATACTCAGTAAATACTTGTCCAACTGAACAAGTGAATTCCAGCTCTCCTGCCAATTTATGATGACCCAGGGCAAGTCCAAACTCTTTGGCACTCCGTTATTTCATGTAACGTGAAGGAGTTGAACTAATCTTTTAAATGTCCCTTTAAGCTCCAATGTTCTATGATGCTTCTATTATATTTGCTGAAAGAGTGTATTGGAGTGAAAACTTATTTTTAATAATCTGTAATTACTAACAAAAACACTCATTTCATCATTCTGTTCTTCTGCACGAAGTTTAACATTTAAAGAGTTTAACTTAAAATATCTCTGAGTGAGTTATAGCACATAAAATCCCCACCTTCGTGGGCTGAAGTAAACAAAAGTAATTCACATTCATAAAGTTTAATCACTAGAAATGCATTCAGACTTGTAAAGAAGGCAATTTGGTACTCGGTTATATTAGTCTTTGTTGCCTACTTTTGTACTTCCTTATTGTTAATAACTTGATTCCTCAGATTATGCTTCCAAATTTAGGACCCAATGCTTCTTTTCAAGTAAAGTTTTATTTTGTAATAATGTTTTTATTTTTTAAATTGAAGTATAAATGCTTTACAATTTTGTGTTAATCTCTAGTGTAGAGCAAAGTGATTCAGTTATACACACTATATATCTATATATAGATATATGCATATATATAGTGCTGAAGCTGAAGCTCCAATATTTTGGCCACCTGATGCAAAGAACCAACTCATTGGAAAAGACCCTGATGCTGGGAAAGACTGGGGGCAAGATAAGAAGTGGGTGACAGAGGATGAGATGGTTGGATGGCATTGCTGACTCAGTGGACATGAGTTTGAGCAAACTCAGGGAGATAATGAAGGACATGGAAGCCTGGTGTGCTGCAGTTCATGGAGTTGCAAAGAGTTGGACAAGACTTAGCAACTGAACAACAACAAGTTCTTTTTCAGATTCTTTTCTGCTATGGTTTATCACAGGATACTGAATATAGTTCCCTGTGCTATACAGTAGGACCTCGTTGTTTATCAATTTTCTATATATAATAATTTGCATCTGCTAACCCCAAACTCCCAGTCCATCTTTCCCCCAATCCCTCCACCATAGCAGCCACAGATCTGTTCTCTATGTCTGTGATTCCATTTCTGCTTCTTAAATATGTTCATTTGTGTCCTAGTTTAAACCTCATATATGGCATTTGTCTTTCTCCTTCTGACTGACTTCATTTAGTATGATAATCTATAGGTCTCTCCATGTTGCTAAAAATGGCATTATTTCATTTTTTTATGGCTGAGTAATATTCTAGTGTATATTTGTACTACATCTTCTTTATCCATTCATCTACGGATGGACATTTAGGTTGTTCTCATGTCATAATTTCAGATTTACAGAAAAGTTGGAAAGATAGTGTATAGAGTTCAGGTTTCCTTATTTTTAATATCTTATAGTAGTAGAGTATGTTTACCATAATTAATGAGCCAATATTGATATACTCTTGGAGAAAGAAATGGCAACCCACTCCAGTACTCTTGCCTGGAGAATCACATGGAAGGAGGAGCATGGTAGGTTGCAGTCCATTGGGTCGCAAAGAATCAGACACGACTGAGCAACTTCACTTTTACTTTATTGATACACTCTAGTTGCTAAAACCTCATGCTAACAGTTGACTCATTGGAAAAGTTTCTGATGCTGGGAGGGATTGAGGGCAGGAGGAGAAGGGGATGACAGAGGATGAGATGGCTGGATGGCATCACTGACTCCATGGCCGTGAGTCTGAGTGAACTCCTGGAGTTGGTGATGGACAGGGAGGCCTGGTGTGCTGCGATTCATGGGGTCGCAAAGAGTCGGACACGACTGAGCGACTGAACTGAACTGAATTAATTGCAGCCTATCCTTTATTTAGATTTTCTTAATTTTTACCTAATATCCTTCTTCTCATCCAGGATATCATCTGTGACATTTAGGTATTACATTTCCTCAGGCCCTTCTTGGCTCTGAGAGTTTCTCAGACTTCCCTTGTGTTTGAAGAAGTCCTGGTTAGCTATTTTGTGAAACGACCCTCAGTTGGAGGTTGTCTGATATTTTATTCATGAATAGAGTGGAGTTACAGGCTTTTGAAGGGGGACCACGGAGGTAAAGCATCATTGTCATCACTCCATGTTAAGAGGACACACTATCAAGATGACTCATAAGTGATTCAGGGATGATGTTGTCCTTAATCACCTGCTAAGGCAGGATCTGTCAGGCCTCCACACTGTGAGCTTACTCTTTTCCCTCCTTTCCACGCTGCAGTCTTTGGAAGGAAGCCGCTGTGCTCAGCCTACCCTTGGGGCCTCGGGGAGAGGAAGGCTTTGGTGGCCCACCTCTTCCAGGGTGGAGTGTCTACACAAATCATTTGAATTCTTCCACAGGGGAGATAGGCCTCCCCTCTGATCTATTAATTTATTCAACATTTATTCTTATTAGCATGAACTTATAGACTGTGGGCTATTTTGGACCATCAAGCTTACATTAAACACTGATGGAAGTAAAAGGAAAAGAAAGTAAACAGGAAGCAGGAAAGGAGACAGGGAGCCAAGGGGCACCGCCTCCATTATCCTTAGACTAATGCAAAGCTTTGCAGCTGAGTCGTCTGTACAGTAACCCCCACTGCAGCGCAGCACACCCACACGCGCACCACAACTAACCCGGCAGCTGGAGGAACCTTTGACACCGCTTAGGTTCAAGAAACACGACGCCATTGGTCCCCGGAACGCGCCCCTCGCTCGCTCTTTTCACTTACTGCGTCCTCCGCCCCAGGGTAACCAGGAACTTCCAGTCCAACAGCACACGTCAGTTTTGCCTGCTTCTGAATTTCACACAAATGGAATCATATTACATGTTGACTGGTTTCTGGTGTCTTCTGGTGTCTGACTTCTTTCACTCAATGTTTTTCGGAGGGTGGAGTTGGGGAGAGATTCACCGCGCTTTGCATGTAGCTGTAGATTATTCCTATTGCTCCATTGTAAGAAAATGTCTTATGTAAATACACCACGATGTAGTTCCTTATGTGTATTTGTAGACCCTTCTCAATGCTGTATCCACAGTGCTACTAACCCACATGTATTTATGCCTTCGGGCTGATGTGGATTCGGTAGTTTCCAACTTGTGACAATTAAGGAGTGCCACTGGCGACATTCAGGTACATGTCTTTTAGTGAACATATTGGGTGGGTTTATTATTTTATACCCAAAATGGAATGGTGGATCATAGGATGTAACTACGACTGCTTCAAGTAGATAGTGCAGTTTTCCAAAGGCATCACACCCATCTGCAGCTCACCAGAGAACGTGAGAGGTCCATTTATTCCACGTCCTCAACAACATTAGAACTGCTCGCCTTTAAATCCATGTCTGCATAGTAGAATGTTGTTGAAGCTTTATTTTTTACTTTCCTGATAACTGATGAGACTGAGAACCTTTCATACATATATTGGCCATTTGAATATTATCTTTTGTGGTGTTCCTTTTGTAAAACTTTCATTCAAGAATTTCTTGCCTTTTTTTCTATTGAGTTTGTCATTTTCTTTTTTTAATCTCTTTAAGGATGTGTGTGTGTGTGCACACATTTATATATTTTGGATATGAGTCCTTTGTTGAACATATGTATTTCGAATATTTTCTTCTACTCTGTGGGCTGTCTTTTGCAATCTTAACAGTGAATTCTGATGACTAAATTTAAACATTTAAATGCAGTCTAATTTATTAAACTTTTAATTTTTGTTACCACCTTTTAAAATTTAAATTTATTTTAATTGGAGGCTAATTACTTTACAATGTTGTATTGGTTTTGCCATACCTTTTGAGTTCAATTTGAGAACACTTTACTTATTCAGAAAGATGTTCTAGAACAGAGGTTGGAAAACCATGGCCTGCAAGCCAAATTTATTTTTGTAAATAAAGTTTTATTGGCACACACACAGTATTATTCCCTTCTATGTGATCCATAGGTGCTTTCCTTCTTCAACAGCAGAGAGCTGAGTAGTTGCAACACTATATAATCTTTGAAACCTAAAACATTTGCTGCTTTGTCCTTTAAGGAAAATTTACCAACTCTTTTCTAGACGTTTTTTTTTTTTTTTTTTTTTTAGCTTTACATTTAGAAATGCAATTTATCTAGAATTGATTAAAATTTATTTCTGTGTAAGTTGTGATAAGGGGTCAAGATTTGTTGTTATTTTTTCCCCCACAAAGCTATGCAATTCACCTGCAGATCTTATTAGGAAAAACAATCCTTTTCCCACTTTATGACAGCATCATCTTTGTCATGAATCAGAGGACCTGTACGTGGGGCTCTGTTTCTGGACTCTTTCCACTGATTTATTGCTGTCTGTCCTTACACTAATACTGCTCTATCTGAAGTTCTATGGTTTTATGACAGGTGTTACATTTTGTAACGCATATCCTCCAAAAGACTGTAATATTTAAGTTCACATGTAGCAGAGCACCCTAAAAGCAAGGAAAATGAAATGGATGCACATATGTGAATGATGGTGTCCTTCTACTTGGAATAATCAATGACTTCACACTGAAATGTTCTTGATTTAAACATTTTTCAGGTCATCACACCAGTTCTAAAAACAAACTAATTTTTTGCAGATTATAATTAGTGTATTTTATTCCTTTAAAAAATGTAATGTTTAGTTTCATTATATTTCATTCTTTTCAGACTTTTTCTTCAGATACCTAAGTCACCATAGAAACTTCTCACAAGCAGATCTTCTCCTGCATCTCACCTACTGATCTTCTGCAGACCACCAGGTGAGATGTGTCCGGTCCTCCCTCTGGGCTAAATACCTGCCTTTCACCTGGAGAGCTAGACCTGCCCATTCTGTCTCTTTCTTTTCCCATTGCCTTTCTTCTTGGACTGTGGATAATAGGATGATTCCACCTGATATAACTACCAACACTGTCTACAATATATTTCCTTTGGAAAAAAAAAACTTTTTCAATCAAATAGGCCATTAAAATTGATTCTTAAACCATATCCTCCATTTACCCTTCCTCAATCTGTTGCTGAGTTGGTATTGAGAGGGTCTCTGTGCGGCTGAGTCTGTTCACAGATTTACTGGATTCTTTTTCTTTTCTTGAACATGGTTTAAAAACATATATGTACTCTAGGAAAGCCCTCTCTAGAAGAGTGTGACAGAAGGGGTTCACCTGTCAGCATGGTGCCTAAAAGTAGTTTTTAAATCATCTGCTGACTTCTCACTTCAATCCAGTTAACAGCTGTTGGGTCCTCTGCATCTCACAAGTCTGTTGAACTTTTTCGATTGCCTTATCTTGAAATAAACCAAGAGAAAAACACATCATTTAGCTTCCTGTGCTTTATCCACACTGCTTTCAGGCAAAGCCATGATGTAAGAAGTTTCTGAGTGTAGGACTGCATTTTAGTGTATTTTTTTCTTTTCACATGTCCCGTAGGTGGCTTACAATGACAGGACACAGTTGATGATATGGTTCTGTGCTTTCTATAAGGTATTTGCAATGATTTGTACAGTGGTTCTCAACCTCCCTGCACATGGAGCTCATCTAAAGAGCTTTTCAAAAAATTGTGCTTAAGAATCACAGAAAAAAAAGAACAAGTTAGGGGTTATCAGTGGGGGGAGTGAAAGTGAAGGTGTTAGTTGCTCAGTTGTGTCTGACTCTGTGTGACCCCATGGACTGTAGCCCACCAGACTCCTCTGTCCATGGAATTCTCAAAGCAAGAATACTGGAGTGGGTAGACTTTCCCTTCTCCAGGCGATCTTCCCGACCCGGGATCAAACCCAGGTTTCGTGCATTATAGATGGATTCTTTACCATCTGAGCCACCAGGGAAGCCCCCAGTTGGGGGTAGGGGAAAGTACAAACTATTGAGTGTAAGATGGGTTCATGGATGGATTGTACAACATGGAGAATAGAGTCAATATTTTATAATAACTGAAAATGGAAAAGGAAATGAACCTTTAAAAAATTGCATTTTAAAACTTTTAAAAAATCAGTGTTTAGATCTCCCTCTAGAGATTCCAATTTAACTGATACATGATGAAACTTAGGAATTGGTATCTTCTTTAAAAACCTCCTCAGATGATTCAAAGGATTGAAGAATACAAGTAGTGTTTTACATTTCACAGTGTATCTGTGAATTTATATTTGATCATGCTTAGATTTATTTTAATATTTTGTAATTCTATCAACCAACCCAGAACACAGCTGTTACCTAAAAGGTTGTATTTTTATTACATTCAGAGCAGTAAACATTACATCATTGATTTTATTCCTATATTACTTTCAGAAATGCCAAATCACTTTTGCAAAGATCAACAAAACAGAGAGCACATGCATTTGCTTTTTACCCACGTACTGCTATGCCACAGTATTTCTGTCTTACTTTAAAATTATTCCACTCTGTTCTTCTATTGGTAGTTCATCCTTTTCTGATCACTGCATGAATGGGAATGGGCAAGGAAAAGTATTTCAGGAAAGAGGAGAATTTGGGGAGTTTCTGGCTGGGGCCAGTGACAGGAGACCTGCTGTCTGGGAAGCCATCCTTCTCCACATGGTGAAATGCTCTCATTCCTCTCCTTGTCCACAATTAGAACTGTAGGCTGAAATCCAATATACAGCTCCAGCAGTGAAATGGACAGTGAAATATTTATACATGTAAACCCTGTAAGATGGCCCCAGATTGGGACCTGATGAAAGGGAACCCAAGATATTACACACACACATACAATGGTTTTGAAAACAAAGCAGCTACAAAGAAGCCCACGAACCTCATGAACCACTCTGTCTGCCTTGCTTCCTATCATGTTGGGAAAAGGGTTCCAGACCTTATCCAAGGTTCATCACTTCTCCTCACAGGCTACAAATCCCATCTTCTCTCAGAGACTTTTCTAGCCCCTCTGTTCCCATAGCTTCAATGGATCTTTCTGTACCAGAGCAATTGCATCAGAGAACAAAGGTGTTCTAAAATAAAAGAAAACAAGACAGAGAAATAAAAGCAGCAAAGATCCCCCTAACTGAACCCAGCTCCTGTCCATATCTCCACTCAACTTCTAAGCAAAATCCCTTGCAGAAGCTGTAGGTTATCTTTTCCTCTGCAGCTCTTTTTCTCCATCATTCCAGAGGGCCTTCCCCATTCAACTCCACCAGGAAGGCTCTTCCCTAAATGCTGCCAAGTTGGCACACTCAGCAGTCCACTCCCTAGTCTCTTTGTATTTGACCTTTCTGCAGCATCTGGCCCAGCTAACCCATCTGTCCCTCTTCCGAGAAGTCCACTCCTTCCAGCTCCCAGGACAACACATTTCACTAGCTCTCCTTCCAGGATGGTGCCTTGCTGCTCTGCTTTTTCTCCTTTAACTAACTTTTTTAGTAGTTACTGGGATGTAAGTCACATACCGTATAGTCACTCATTTCAAGTGTATAATTCAATGTGGTTTTTTTTTTCATATATTCAGAGTTGTGCAAACATGGCTGCAATCAATTTGAGAACATTTCATCACCTCAAAAGAAGCTGTACGCCTTTAGGTAGTCATTTCTCATTTCCTTTTAACCATTTCCCTCCGACCAGCCCAAGGCAATAGTTAACCTACCTGCAGGAACAGGTGTTGGATTTTTGTCACATTCTTTTCCTGCTTATGATATACACATGTGATTTTTCTTCTCTTGCCTATAGATGTGATGATTAGCTGATGTTTTGAGTGTTGAAGCAGCCTTACATACCCAGGATACCTGGTTGTGGTGTGTAATTTCTTTTACACATTGTAGGACTAGGCTTGCTAATATTATATTGGAGAATTTTGCATCTGTGTTTATGAGAGACATTGGTCTGTAGTTCTTTTTTCTTGTTGTATTTTTGTCTGGTTTTGGTATTAAAGTAATGCTGGCCTCTTAAAAAGAGTTAGGAAGTAGCCTTTCTGCTTCTATCCTCTCAAAGAGATTGTAGATAATTGCTATAATTTCTTTCTGAAACATATGGAATTCACCAGTGAACCCTTCTTTGCCCAGTGCTGTCTGTTTTAAGGTTATTAATTATTTACTCAATTTATCTAATAGGTGTGGGCCTATTCACATTATTTCTCTTTGTGTGAGTTTTGGCAGATTGTGTCTTTTAAGGAATTGGTCCATTTTTCTCCTTTAACAAATTTTTGTGCATAGGATTGTTCATAATGTTCTGTTATTATCTTTAATGTTAATGGGATCTGTAGTGATGTCTCTTTCACTTCTGATATTAGTTATTGTGTCTTCTAATTATTTCTCTTTGGCTAGAGGCTTATTGATTTTCATTGTTTAAAAAAACTGGTTTTTGGTTTCACTGATTTTTTTCTATTGGTTTTTTGTTTTAATTCATCAATTCCTTCTCTAATTCATATTATTTAATTTCTTCTCTAATCTCCATTCTTTCTTTGTAGATTTGCCTATTCTGGATATTTTATATAAATGAAATTATGTAATATGTGGTCTTTGGTGGTTCTATTTTCAAGGTTCATCCATGTTGTAGTATATATTAGTACTTCATTCCTTTTTATTGTTGAAAAATGTCACATTTTACACCACAATTCATTTATCCATTCATTAGTTGGTGGACATTTGGGTTGCTTCCACTTTAGGACTGTTATGAATAATGCTGCTTAAATATGAACATTCATATTCAAGTTTTTGCATGGATGTACATTTTCATTTCTCTTGGGTATATAGCTAGAAGTGGAATTACTGGGTTATGTGGTAACTCTATTTAACCCTTTGAGGAACTGCAAGACTGTTTTCCAGTCTCTGCACTATGTTACATTCCTATTAGCAGTGTACAGCAGTTTCAATTTCTCCATATCATCCACCAAACTTGCTATCATATGCCTTTTTATTGGCCTTCCCAGGTGGCACAAGTGGTAAAGAACCTGTCTGCCCATGCAGGAGACATAAGACGCGCGGGTTAGATCCCTGGGTCAGGAAGATCCCTGGAGGAGGGCATGGCAATTCACTCCGGTATTCTTGCCTAGAGAATTCCATGGACAGAGGAACCTGGCAGGCTGCAGTCCATAGGGTCGCAAAGAGTTGGACACGACTGAATGACTAACACTTTTTATTGTAGCCATCCTGTGCTATACAGTAGTCCCTTATTGTTTATCTATTTTACATACAGTAGTGTGTATATATTAATCGCAAATTCCTAATTTATCCCCCTCCCCTGCCTTTCCCCTTTGAATGAAGTTATATACAAATAGAAATAGACCCACAGACACAGAAAGCAAGCTATGGTTTTCATAGCTCTTATCTTGACCTGATATCCTTTCTTCCTGACTGACAATTGTCTGCCTTCCTCCCCCATCCCCAACTAGAATATAAGCCATGAGAGATGAGGATGACTGTTTTCCTTATTTTACAGAGTATCTGCAGCACCTAGTACAGCAGTCGGCATGTATCAGGTGCTTAATATTTATTTCTTGAATCAATAGTTTATATTTTTTATATTATCTGATAGCAAACACCATTTCATAGTTAGAGGAGTATATTTTGGTAAATTCTCATATAATTTTTTTGCTTGTTTTGTCATTCATTACAAATGAGTACAATTTTCAGTTGGGACAAATTTTTAAACTAAACTAGCAGTGTGCTTCCTCAAGATTAACAGTCATACATCCTCAACAGCTGCCTGGTATTCTAAGTGGATCTTTCAAATGATGGCTTGTTTTAACTAGGTTTTCTCCTCCTTACTAGGAAGCTACTATTAACAAAATGATCATAAGACCTTCCAGTTGAACTGTAACTGAGAATCAGAGTCACTTATAAAGGAAGCTCTTGATTGCCCCCAACCCTGTATTCATTAGTGTTGCATATTGAGATGGAGAGAAAGTGAAAAGAGATCAATGACTTTCCCAAGGACACAGGGCCAAGAGTTCAGTCCCTGTTTCTCTTTTCTCCCCAAATGTCTTGTTCTTTCTACAACAGTACATGATCACCCATCAAGGGATTTCTTGGAAACATGGAACAGTAAAAACACAACTTCCTCCTCTTCAGGTTTTCTCCCTCTTTACTTGCAAAACCTTTACTAGGACACTATGGAATTCATTAAAAATTTAAAAAATTAAAACATACATAATTGAAAAAGAATACTCTAGAATTCAGAGAACTGGCTGGAGCCTTCATTTTGTAACAGTAATTACAGCAGAGGTAATGGACCTGAAATGAACACTTTTCTGATAATATAGTTTGTTCTGGTACTAAAATAAATAAATTTAAATTAAAAATAAATAAATAAATAAATAATAATTTACATAATTACTCAGTAATTAAAAAAAAATCTGCCATTTGAAGTAACAAGGATGGATCTAGAGAATATTACGCTGAGTGAAATGAATTAGACAGAGATAGATAAATACTGTATAATTTCACTTATATGTAGGGTCTAAAAAATAGCACAAATGAATATGCATGCAAGACAGAAACAGACTCACAGACATAGAAAACAAGCATGTGGTTACAAAGGGGGAAGGAGAGGGAGCTGACAAATTAGAAGTTTTAGATTAATAGATACAAATGACTATATACAAAACAGATGAGCAACACGGATTTACTATATAGCCTAGGGAATTATAGCCATTATCTTATAATAACCTATGGAATGTAATCTGCAAAAATATTGAATCACTATACACTACACCTGAAACTATATGATACTGTAAATCAACTATATTTTGATAAAAGATAATTTATATTTTTGGAATTCTGATATGAAAAATCTTGATATAAGACAAGAGATGGCACCAAGCATGACTTATAACTGACACTTAATGCATTTATTTAAAGGAAGGATTTATTGCAAAACACTGGAAATTTGCAAACTTTGGGGAAAGAATATGACAGGAGATGAGTATATGTGTGGGAGAAAGACGAAAAATAGGTTCTTGAACCTGTAATTTAAACTCCCACTCTGTTTCTTGCAAATGTCTACACGGATAGTGTTTATAGTAACTCATCCCTTTAAAGGCAACACATCCTGCCTATAGGGTTATTACGACTGTTTAAAAAATAATTAATGTAAGTTTGTTGATATTTTTCAATGTGCTGTGGAAATGACACATGCAGGGACCAGGGTACCAGCACATTAAAAAAATAAGCAACAAGGTATATATTTATATGAATGATAATTTTAATGTTTGTAATAAATTATATTACATCCTTCACAATTCATAGGTAACTAAAATCTACCATTTATGGAATGGACTTTCATTACTGTTAGATAAAAACATTTGATTCTGGATAATAGCTCATCAATATAATTGTGTAGAGATTTTTGGTGTGTTTACTACAAGCATCACTAAAGTGGTTCAGTGCTACCAAATTAGCTTTATAGCTTGGGAACATGAGATTAAATGTTCAAATCCCATTTAAATGATAAACAGAGGTAATTTAGCAGAAAGCGTGAAGAGCAAGTTTAACTCAAAAGATGAGTGTAATGTACTCAAGTCATTCCTGAGACACAGCCGTGAATGGAATGCATTCAAGCAGCATCCCACAACGTGTAGGATTACTCACTCATTTAATCACTACTCAAGGCCATCCTCCTCCTATTTGGACAATAGGTTGTGTTTATTCTAGGGTCTAGGACAATTTGCCCAGCTTTGGCTGCTAATCTAAATTGGCTTCCTGGAGGATTCCAACAGGGTCACATTTCTGGGCCTCACTGAATTGCTTCTTGCTCCTGATGTTTTCCAAATTCTCCAGTATCAAACACTGTCTGACCGCTGTGGAAGGTAACGACTGATTGAAATGATGAATGAGCTTGTGTCACATCATTAAATGTGTTGTTTTCAGTCCAGAGACGCGGAGCCTCTAAATTAGAAGCACACTAAGGTGACCCAGCCAGTCAGAGGCGAAGGCTTTTCCCTCTCCGCTCCCTGTGCTTTCTCACTGAATTAAATCTGCACCCTGACACTTTCACAGCTGTAAAGTTACAAGATATGCACTTTTTTTTTCTCCTGACTGTACTACCCTATTCTTTATTTCCCCAAGAATCCCATGGACAGAGGAGCCTGGCAGGCTACAGTCCATGGGGTCGCAGAGAGTCGGACATAACTGAGCGGCTAAAGAACAAAGTAACAATAAAAGCGATTTTACGGATTCTTCATATTCGGAACGCCAGCAGGTATGTTCGGTGGACTGACCCCTCTGACAGGTTCTCTCTGATGGTCGGTGAATACCTCCCGCAGCTGAAACTGGAAGGAGGAAAATGTACCAGATCAACCGGGACCCAGCTCTAGTGATGAAGAGGGTATGCGGTCTTGCCTCCGCTGTGCAGGGGAGGAAAACCAGGCCTCCCTGGAGCCTGGCTTTGGACACTCCAGATATTGTCTAGGAATCTTGAGGACGCCTGCCTAAGTTTCCAACCACTCCTGCTGCTGTTGGTGGTAAGTATCTTCAGTGTAACTCCTCTCCACTTGGGGAGAGCTAACCGCATCCCTTCCCCAATTCTTACTCAAACACGTAAATACTAAGCAAGAAAACACACCTACTGCAGGACTGTAAGACATCTATTAGAACCAGAAGTCAAATCAGCCACAGAAGGACATGAAATGATCTTTGGAGAATATGTATATCGTTCAGTAAACCTGGAAGCATTCTGGAAACGTTTGACTTGATAACCTTTTGTGCTTCACCCTGCTTATTTAACTTATATGCAGAGTATATAATGAGAAATGCTGGGCTGGAAGAAGCACAAGCTGGAATCAAGATTGCGGGGAGAAATATCAAGAACCTCAGATATGCAGATGACACCACCCTTATGGCAAAGTGAAGAGGAACTCAAAAGCCTCTTGATGAAGGTGAAAGAGGAGAGTGAAAAAGTTGGCTTAAAGCTCAACATTCAGAAAACGAAGATCATGGCATCTGGTCCCATCACTTCGTGGGAAGTAGATGGGGAAACAGTGGAAACAGTGTCAGACTTTATGTTTTTGGGCTCCAAAATCACTGCAGATGGTGATTGCAGCCATGAAATTAAAAGACGCTTACTCCTTGGAAGGAAAGTTATGACCAACCTAGATAGCATATTCAAAAGCAGAGACATTACTTTGCCAACAAAAGTCCGTCTAGTCAGGGCTATGGTTTTTCCTGTGGTCATGTATGGATGTGAGAGTTGGACTGTGAAGAAGGCTGAGTGCCAAAGAATTGATGCTTTTAAACTGTGGTGTTGGAGAAGATTCTGGAGAGTCCCTTGGACTGCAAGGAGATCCAACCAGTCCATTCTGAAGGAGATCAGCCCTGGGATTCCTTTGGAAGGAATGATGCTAACACTGAAACTCCAGTACATTGGCTACCTGATGCGAAGAGTTGACTCATTGGAAAAGACTGATGCTGGGAGGGATTGGGGGCAGGAGGAGAAGGGGACGACAGAGGATAAGATGGCTGGATGGCATCACTGACTCGATGGACATGAGTCTGAGTGAACTCCGCGAGTTGGTGATGGGCAGGGAGGCCTGGCATGCTGCAATTCATGGGGTTGCAAAGAGTCGGACATGACTGAGCGACTGAACTGAACTGAACTTATGATGATTAAATCTTATTTATAAGGATGTGTGTTGGTAGGTACTTAAGAAGCATGTACATAAGTTAATTATTATTTATAATGCAGCTTAGAAAACACATTATTAGAAAGTAGGCTAAAGAGGCAAAGATAAGAGTAAAGAATGAAGCTGCAAAAAAATTTTTAAAGACTGTCAATTAGTCATAAAATTAGACCTAATTTTTATCTGCTGAAACTTATGCAGAAAATACCCTCTAATTTTACTGTAATCTCGAGTTTTGCAATTTTTAAAACAGATTATCTCAGAATCTGTAAAATGATAGTGATTACAGATAGTTATTTTGTTAAAGATCTTTTCCCAAAAGTGTTATAATTCCAAAAGGAAAGAGGCAAATACATTGACCATTCCTGGCCCTTAATATTTTTTAAAAAAATTTATTTTCCATCTGAAAGTGAACAGAGTAAGAATGCCTGAGGGCTAGCTAGCAATATCATACTCCATGCAGACCTTATATACTTTAATTCTCTTAGTTCCTCAGAGCTGATAAATGCGTCCAAAAAGGGGACTCCCAAAATGTGACAACATGTAAGAGGGAGACTATTATCACAGATAAATATATAGAACAAATTATGTAATAAAATCTGGCCATGATCAGGGACTCCTACTAGGAATTAGAAACTGGTTACAAAAACTAAAAGCATGAGCACACAATGGGAAACAAGGCAGATGTGTTTCTTTTTTTGTTGTTGAGCTTTCCTTGTAATTTTTTTTTTTTTATTAAGTACAGTCACTGCTGTACTGTTTTTCCCTTTCAGATGAGCAGATTAGACAAGCAGGTGCCTTTAGGGTTTGGTTCATCGGTCCTGACAATAGATAAAGTCCTAGGTTATGAAGAAGCGTGATGTGTAAGTGGGCAGAAGTATTCACCCAATAGCCGGAGATGAAATAATACCCACCCTTGTAGCCCAAAGGGTTTCCATGGGAATCCTGTCTATATTAGCTTTGGCAGAGACATGTGGCTATTTTTAGAGGATTTGAAAGCCACTAAGAATGCCTTTCACTTTTATTCCAAAACTGATCTGGTATCTACGTTATGAACCCTTTCCTCCTCTGCACACAGGCACATACGCACATGGACACACACACACACACACACACACACACACACACACTCCTGAAAAAGCAGTTGTATTCAGCTTGAACTTGGGTGCAGCTGGAAATCCAAATCCAATTCTCTTTTTCCCATCGTTCAGGTGCTGACAACCCTGTCTTTTTAATTAACTCTAATTGTTCCTGAAACTGTACCCAAGAGGACTTACTATCAGACAAACCTGGAGACTAGCTAGCTGCACTTACACTTGGGCCTTTCCTGCTACAGCGGGGGTGAAGGACCTGATTGATCTGTTGATTAATGCAAGTTACTGAGTATGGACAAAGCCCAGTAGGATGAAGGGAAAGGCTCTCACCTGGAAAGGGACTCTTTTCCCCATGACTATCTCCAGGAGCCCGGAGTCATCTCTCTGCTCTGCCTGGTAACAGGGCTCCCCCCTAACCACCTCCGCCTTCAGTGAGGACCCAATTATCTGACATCTTTTCTACCTTCTTCTTTTTCTTCCAATCATATGTTTAAGTCTCACTGGCACTTGGATTAAAAAAGAATACTGGGGTGGGTGTGTGTCTGTGTGTGTGAGTGTGTGAACCTTTGTCCATTTACTTGTATTATGCTTCTTTTACTTTAGTTTCTTACCTTTATTTTTATTGAGGTATAGTTGCTTTACAGTGCTGCATTCTTTTCTGCTGTATAGCACAGTGAGGCAGCCATAGGTATACATAGATCACTTTTTTTTAACAAGATGATAAAATTTAGGATGCTTATCTTTCGGCGGTGTTTAGCATGCTCTGTGAGTGTGGTTAGCTGGCAGTTTCCCCTCTAGTGATGGGCTCTCTCTAGTGATGGGCTCTTTCTGGAGGCACCGTCAGCAGGTGACCTGTGGTTTTATATTTTCACCCAAACCATATTTTGAGAAAGAGGCATGAAGTGGGACTGTTTGAGGTAAACTGGGAGGCATGATTACCTACCCACAGAGAAACAGCCCTCTGTTCATGTACAGGGAAGACCTGGGCGATGCCTCCACTGCAAAGAGTTATTCCCAAATCCTCAACTGCAAGATCACTGTTGTGTGGGGCAGCTCAGAGACGGGAAGAGGCAGACTATTCTTACACAAAGCTGAACTCAGATATGCTCCTCCAAGTTTCAGCCATGATCAGCTTGAACTGATCGCTCTTCTTTCTGCCATAATTCAGTTCAGTTCAGTTCACTCGCTCAGTTGTGTCTGACTCTTTCTGACCCCATGGACTGCAGCACAGCAGGCCTCCCTGTCCATCGCCAACTCCCAGAGTTCACTCATGTCCATTGAGTTGGTGAGGCCATGCAACCATCTCATTCTCTGTCATCCCTGTCTCCTCCTGCCCTCAATCTTTCCCAGCATCAGGGTCTTTTCAAATAAGTCATAATTATTCTGCCATAATTATTCTTATGCTTATAACTGAAGTGGGAAAGAGCCTTGGAGAAAATGCACTTTTGTTTGCTCAGATTGATGTCTTTTGACTTCAGGCTCACAGCACCAAAATGGATAGGTTCATCTGGGGACTGAGACCCATCTCTTCCTTCCCTGAAAGGAATCATAATGAAGATGTCACATTTCTCCTAAGGATTTGAGGCAAGTGGCTCAGTGCTGGAGAGCCAGGTCTCCTGAAGTAAGAAACATCATGGGTGCTTTTGATCTCCTTTTGGCTTTAAAGCGTTTTGGTCTGATAGAAGGTTCTCGAAAGTCAAAGGTATTCCTTCCCGTTATTCAACCTCTAGTTTCAGTAGATTTGCTCTCATAATTATTCATGTTGAACTGTCTGGCCATTCTGAGCAATGTTAATAACTTCTTCTTACCACACTTTCATTCCTTCAGTTGTTTCCTTAGGTCAACAGGGCCTCAATCTGATTCATCTCCTTCCTACAGATGCATAACTTACTAATTTTTCCATAATGGTAGACTAATGGAAAAATTTTAATGTAAGTAAATATGCAGGACAAAAGGCACAATCTAAATAACTGAATACATTCAGAGATGATTATAGGCACTGAGTTATCATATGACAATTGCCCTAAACTGCATTCCTTTTCCTTGGCTGGTTTACACACCTCTGCTGGCACTTTCCTAATTGCCAGCTGGTAACATCAGAAGTTCTGGCCTCAGCTCAGGCTCCAGCTCTGCCCTGAAGTCTGGTCTGACCTAAGCTCCTTGCAGTCAGGTAGCTGTTGAAGACACAGAGAGAAAATTTACACCTGTTCTCCTGAACCCTCCCTGGGTTTTCTGTGGCTACAGATTTGTTAAAGTATGATTTTTCACACAAATAAGTAAAATCATCTAGTAAAAATATCTTAAGATCCTGAAAATGATATAAGGACACAGGAAAGACAAAATAACCATAGTTCTAAATAGTATAGCTTTAAAATGCATACACATGAACAATAAAACAGAAAGGCCATTGCCGATGAGAGAAACCAGGGCTTGGGGGAGGGACGTGGTCACACATGGAGTTCCACCTTCACTTTCTTAAAGAAAACTTCAGACAGCTCAGTTTTGGGGTCATAATCCTCTAAACAGTCTCCTGGGGCTGAGAGGAGGGGATTCTACTTCAGATTCTTCCTGCAACATCATCCTCCTGTGATGCTTTCTATCGTGCTCCCCTGCCTGGGGTACCCAGGGACCTCTGTGCATCCTGACTTCCTGGAGCCTGGCGCAGCCTCTACACTAGGGGCTCTGTCTGTGCTCAGTTTCCTTATCTCCTGATCAGACCAGAAGCCACTTGAGAGCAGAGACTACACTTCTGCAGTGGGTGAAAGACCTGGTCTGTGCCCAAAAGATGAATATTTCTTGATTTACTCTGAATCCAAGGCTAAGCTCCTCAAACATCAGAAAGAGTTAATTGACATGCCTTGTAATGTCAGAATTAATTTTATTTTCTCCTGTTCTTAGAAATAGATTTAATTCAAGTATTAATTTCCTCATTACATTGGTTATTATGGTGGGAAATTCCAAAGAAAGGACAATAGTAAAGGTGTATACACACAAAAAAGCGTGCATTTTTCCTTAAAAGATAGCTTCAGCACACACTGATCAGGCAATATTATATGAACAGCATTCTCCTAGGGTGCCTTACTCAGCAAACTTCGCTTCCTCTCTCACTGCTGCTTTACTTTAATCTGATTTACGGTTTTTAAAGGGCTAACGTATGAATATGCTCCATGAAAAACTCAATTTGAATGCTCTATTACAGTCCAATGGTTTCCCTTTATACTAATTCAGATACAATGTTACATTTCTTCATGACATTTCACCCCAGCATAAATGAAAATTAAATTACTTCATAGGCATTAACATTATTCTTTCTATTTTCATTATCACCTTCCATACACTTAGATGGGATTTTTCTGGTGGCTCAGTGGTAAAGAATTTACCTGCGATGTAGGAGACATTGGTTCGATCCCTGGGTAAGGAAGATCCCTTGGAGGAAGGCATGGCAACCCACTCCAGGATTCTTGCCTGGAGAATCCCCAGGGACAAAGAAGCCTGGCGGGCTAAAGTTCATGGGGTCGCCAAGAGACAGACATGACTGAAGTGACTGCGTATGCACGCACACATGCCTAGAAGACAGTTTTCAATATGCAGAAGATGGCCTTGATTCTGATATAGTAATACATAAATATTTAGAAAGGATCCTGCGATTTTGGGTTTTTTTTCTATGCAGTACAGATTCAAGAAATTAAAAACAACTATTGTTTTTTAATGGATTTAATTTACTTTTACCAAGTATGTGTATTTAAACTGAGTACATATAAAGTGAAGTGAAAGTCGTTCAGTCATGTTTGACTCTTTGCGATCCCATGAACTATACAGTCCATGGAATTCTCCAGGCCAGAATACTGGAGTGGGTAGCTGTTCCCTTCTCCAGGGGATCTTCCCAACCCAGGGGTCAAATCTGGGTCTTCTGCATTGCAGGCGGTTTCTGTATTGTCTGAGCCACCGGGGAAGCCGAGAGGAAGAGGGTGCCTCCCAATAAAGGGGCAGGAAGAAATTCGGTAAAATTCTAGTGACTTGTAGGGGATGAGCATGGACTAATGTGTCAGCTGGGGACTCCACACACAGGGGAATCCACACTTGCTCATCAGCTCTTCTCCGTGGCTCCCATCTGGTGCTCCTGAAAAGGCTGGAAGCAGATATAAGAGAGATGTCCCGGCCGAGGCAGAAGCCTACAGGTGACCAGGTAGGGGACAGGCCTGGAGCCAGCAGAAAAAGGAAAAATATTGAAGAAGAGAAAGAAAATTAAAGGAAGTTCTTCAGACACCAACACATGTGATACCAGATGGAAACCTGAAGCTATCCAAAGAAATAGTCATGGAAGTAGTAAAATGAAAGTACATATGAAAGATATCTTTTCTCACTTTTAAAGATAATCTAAAAAAAAAAAAAGAAAAAGAAAGATAATCTGATAAATTTTAAAGATAATATGACTACTTAAAGCAAAAAGAGTAACAATGTATTGTGAGGTTTCTGAATAGAAGTAAACTGACGGTAACAAAAACAGAAGGATAGAAGGGAGTAAATGGGGTGTATGTTAAAAGTTCTCATGTTACAGGTGAAACATACAAAGCTATTGAAAGGTAGCCTTTCATAAGTTAAAGATGTTTATTGTAAAATACAGAACAAGTAAAACATTTTAAAAGAATAACAACTACACCAATAATAGAGATAAAATAGAATCATAAAAAACATTTAATTCCAAGATAGGAAAAAAATAAAAAAGGGAGAAAGCACATAGAATTGACAGAAAACAACTAGAAATATTGTAGATTTAAATCCACCATACCAATAACCACATTAAATGTAAGGGTTCTAAACATTTTAATTAAGAGATAGAAACTGTCAACTTGAATTAAAGAATGTCTCAACTATATGATGTGTACAGAGCACACTTTAAATATAGGGACACAGATAAAGTGAAAGTGAATGTGTTAGCTGTTCAGTCGTGTCCGACTCTTTGCAGTCCCATGGACTGTAACTGGCCAGGCTCCTCTGTTCATGGAATTCTCCAGACAAGAATACCAGAGTGGGTAGCTATTCCCTTCTCCAGGGGATATTCCTGACCCAGGGATCGAGCCCAGGTCTCTTGCATTGCAGGCAGACTCTACCATCTGAGCCACCAGGGACACAGATAGATAACAAGGGATGAAAAAAATATGCCAAACAAACTCTAATCAAAAGAAAGTTGGATTGCTATATTAATATAAGAGAGTGTGCTCTGGAATAAGAAATGTTTCTAGGAATAAGAGGAACATTATGTAATGATAGAGTTCCATTTTTCAAGAATTTATAAAAATGTGAAGCAAAGCTTACAGAGCTGAAAGGGGAGGTGACAGGTTCATAATTACAGGTGTCTGCACCCTCTGCTCAGCCATCCACAGAACAAGGAGGTGACTCAGCCACACTGCAGAGGCCTTAACACCACCTTCAGCAACTTGACCTAACATTAAACAACAGCACTCCTAACCCACCCCAAGAGAACGCACATAACATGTACATTGAACATTCACTAAGTTAGTCCCTCATGGCTCAGCAGTACAGAATCTGTCTGCAATGCAAGAGACACAGGAGAACACATGGGTTTGATCCCTGGGTCGGGAACATCCCCTGGAGGAGGGCATGGCAACCCACTTCAGTATTTTGGCCTGGAAAATCCCATGGACAGAGGAATCAGACAGGCTATAGTCCACAGGGTTGCAAAGAGTCAGACACGACTGAAGTGGTGTAGCACAAATCTTCTGGGCCTTAAAACATATGTGGATAAATTATAAACATTTGGAATTTATAAGTAGGATGTCTCAAGCTTGTCATTATTGACAATTATAACCAGGTAATTTTTGTTGTTGTTGTTGTTACTGGGAGCTTTCCTGTGCAATTCAGGGTGTTTAGCAGCATCCCTGGCCTCTACCCTCGAGATGCCAACAGCAAACCCTCCTCCTCTTCCTAGTTGTAACAATCAAACATGTCTGCAGACATTGTCAAAGATCCCCTGGGAGGCAAAATCATCCCCAGGTAAGAATCACTGATATAAAATATGTTCTCAAAATACAACAAAACCCAGTGGTACAAAAAAGAGAATATATTATGTCAAAGTGCTTTTCTCCTAGAAATGTAAGATTGATTCAATATTCAGTGACTAACAATAGCTGTACTACTAATAATACAAATATCTCACTGGATGTGGAAAAAGTATTTGACAAATTTCAGTATCTTTATAATAAAAACCCTCAGTAAGCTAGGAATAGAAAGTAACTTCCTCAACTTAAAAAAGGGTACCCACAACAAACCCATAATTAACATCACACTTACTGATGAAAGAATGAAAGCTTTCACCTAAGATCAGGAACATGGCAAGTCTCTGCTCTCACGACTCCTATTCAGCCTTGAAGTAGCAGTTCTAACCAAAGCAATTAAGCACAAAAAAGAAATAAAGGGTATGTGGATTAGAAAGGAATAACTAAAAGTGTCTTTCATTTGCACACCACATGATGTATATGTAGGAAATTTCAAAGAATCTACATAATTTAAAAAGAGACTGCTAAGAAGATGAAAAGTCAGGGATTCTGAGGAAATATTCACAGAACATATATCTAATTAAAAACTCTTCCATTCAGAATTTATACAGAACTCTTACAATCAATAATGAAAAACAAAGAACTCATTTAAGAAATGGGCAAAATATTTTAAAATACTTCACCTAAGCAGAAAAATGGGTAGCAGGTAACATGTAAACATACTCATCACCCATTGCTATTAGAGGAATGCAAATTAAAACTACAGTAAGACACCACTATACAACAACAAAAAAGACTAAATTTTTAAAATCTGTCTCCAACATGTGCTGGTCTAGACAATGAGCTACTGAAACTCTCACCTTGCTGACTGGAATGTACAATGATAGAGCCACTTTGGGGAAAAAAGTTGGCGGTTTCCTATAAATTAATATACATTCCCTATATAACACAGGGTTATTTCTTCTACATATTTATCCACATAAAATTACTCACAAAGACCTCTCTGAGAAGGTTTATAGCAGTTTTATTCATAGTCACCAAAACCTAGAATTATATTAGTGTTGGACTTTGGCAGAACATTAAAAGCCCCTAAATGAAACAAACAGTATAGGAAGGGGCTAATCCCTGGCATTGGAGAAGGCAATGGCACCCCACTCCAGTACTCATGCCTGGAAAATCCCATGGATGGAGGAGCCTGGTAGGCTGCAGTCCGTGGGGTCGCTAGGAGTCGGACACGACTGAGAGACTTCACTTTCACTTTTCATTTTCATGCATTGGAGAAGGAAATGGCAACCCACTCCAGTGTTCTTGCCTGGAGAATCCCAGGGACGGGGGAGCCTAGTGGGCTGCCTTCTCTGGGGTCACACAGAGTCGGACACGACTGAAGCAACTTAGCAGCAGCAGCAGCAATCCCCTGCATGGATCACAGCTCCATCATGGCGAAGAGTCTGGTGTAACTCAATTAAGCTATGAGCTATGCTGTGCAGGGCCACTCAGGATGGACAGCTCATAGTGAAGTGTTCTGACAAAACATGGTCCACTGGAGGAGGAAATGGCAACCCACTCCAGTATTCTTGCCTGTAGAACCCCATGAACAGTATGAAAAGTCAAAAAAATATGACACCGGAAGATAAGCACCTCAGGTCAGAAGGTGTTCAATATGCTACAGGAGAGGAATAGAGGGCAGTTACTAATAGCTCCAGAAAGAATGAAGTGACTGGGCCAAAGCGGAAATGATGCTCAGCTGTGAATGTGTCTGGTGGTGAAAGTAAAGTCCGATGCTGTAAAGAACAATACTGCGTAGAAACCTGGAATGGTAGGTCCGTGAAAAAGATAAACTGGATGTGGTCAAGCAGGAGATGGCAAGAGTGAACACTGACATCTTAGGAATCAGTAAACCAAAATGAACAGGAATGGGCAAATTTTGAAATGCAGCACTTGGGTGCAGTCTCTAAAAGGACGGAATGATCTTGGCTCATTTCCAACTCAAACCATTAAGTACCACAGTAATCCAAGTCTATGCCTCAACCACTGATAGTGAAGAAGCTGAAAATGACTGGTTCTATGAAGACTGACAACACTTTCTAGAACTAACACCAAAAATGGATGTCCTTTTAATCATAGGGAGTTGGAATGCAAAGTAGGAAGTCAAGAGATACCCAGAATAACAGGCAAGTTTGTGCTTGAAGTAGGGCAAAAGCTACCAGAGTTTTGTCAAGAGAACATGCTGGTCATAGCAAACACCCTTTCCCAACAAACCAAGAGATGACTCTACACATGGACATTATCACATGGTCAATACTGAAAACAAATCAATTTTGTTCTTTGTATCAAAAGATGGAGAAGCTCTATACAGCCAACAAAAACAAGACCTGGAGTGGCTCAGATCATAAACTCCTCATTGCAAAATTCAGGCTTAAATTGAAGAAAGTAGGGAATACCACTAGGCCATTCAGGTGTGACCTCAATCAAATCCCTTATGATTATACAGTGGAGGTGATGAATAGATTCAAAGGATCAGATCTGGGAGACAGACTGTCTGAAGAACTACGGACAGAGGTGTGTTACAATGTGCAGGGGGCAGTGACCAATCCAAAAGGAAAAAAAAAATGCAAGAAGGCAAAATGGTTGCCTGAGGTGGCTTTATAAATAGCTGAGAAAAGCAGAGAAGTGAAAAGCAAGGGAGAAGGGGAAATATATACCCAACTAAATGCAAAGTCCCAGAGAATAGCAAGGAAAGATAAATAGACCTTAAATGAACAATGCAAAGCACTAGTGGAAAACAATAGAATGGGAAAGATTAGATATATCTCTAAGAAAATTGGAGATATCAAGGGAATATTTATACAAGGATTGTCACAATAAAGGACAAAAAGTTAAGGACCTAAAAGCAGCAGAAGAGAATAAAAAGGTGGCAACAATACACAGAAGAACTATACAAAAACAAGTCTTAATGAGCCAGATAACCACAATAGTGCGGTCATTCACCCAGAGCTGGTTATCCTGCAGTGTGAAGTCAAGTGGGCTTTAGGAAGCATTACTACAAACAAAGCTAATGGAGGTGATGAAATTCCACCTGAGCTATTTAAAATCCTAAAGGATGATGCTGTTAAAGTCTTGCATTCAATATGTCAACAAATTTGGAAAACTCAGGTGTGGCCAAAGGACAGGAAAAGGTCAGTTTTCATTCAAATCCTAAAGAATGACAATGCCAAAGAAAGTTCAAACTACCATACATTTGGGCTCAATTCACATGTTAGCAAGGTTATGCTCAAAATTATTCAAGCTAGGCCTCAGCCGTACCTGAATAGAGAACTTCTAGAAGTGTAAGCTAGGTTTGGAAAAGGCAGAGGAACCAAACTTCAACTTGCTAACATTTGCTGGATCATGGAGAAAGCAAGGGAATTCCAGCAAAATATGTATTTCTGCTGTGTGGATCACAATAAACTGGAAAATTCTTAAAGAGATGGGTGTACCAGACCACCTAACCTGTCTCCTGAGAAACCTGTATGCAAATAAAGCAGCAACAGTTATTAATAGAACTGGACGGAGAACAACTGACTGGTTCAAACTTGAAAGAAGAACGACAAGGCTGTATATTGTGTCCCTGCTTATTTAAGTTATATTCAGAGAACATCATGTGAAATGCCAGGCTGGATGAATCACAAACTGGAATCAAGACTGCTGGGAGAAATACAAACAACTTCATATATGTAGATATTACCACTCTAATAGCAGAAAGTCAAGAGGAACTCAAGAGCCTCTTGATGCATGGGGAAGAAGAGAATGAAAAAACTGACTTAAAACCCAACATTCAAAAAACTAAGATCATGGCACCTAGTCCCATCACTTAATGACAAGTAGAAGGGGAAAATGTAGAAGCAGTGACAGATTTTATTTTCTCGGTCTCCAAAATCAATGCAGATGGTGACAGCACCCATGAAAATAAAAGACACTTGCTCCTTGGAAGGAAAGCTATGGAAAACCTAGATAGTGTATCAAAAAGCAGAGACATCACTTTGCTGACACAGAACCATATAGTCAAAGCTATAGTTTTTCCAGTAGTCATGTACAATGTGAGAGCTGGACCATAAAAAAGGCTGAGTGCCAAAGAATTGATCCTTTCATATTGTGGAGCTAGAGAAGACTCTTGAGAGTCCCTTGGACTGCAAAAAGAACAAACCAGTCAATCCTAAAGGAAATCAATCCTGAATATTCATTGGAAGGACTGATGGTGAAGCTCCAACACTTTGACCACCTGATGCTAACATGTGACTCATTGGAAAAGACCCTGAAGCTGGGAAAGATTGAGGGCAGGCAGAGAAAGTGGGCAACAGAGGATGAGATGGTTTTATGGCATCACTGACTCAACAGAATTAGAGAAAATTCCAGGAGATAGTGAAGGACAGAGGAGTCTGGCATGTTACAGTCCATGGGGTCACAAGGAGTTGGACAGTACTTAGCAACCAAAGGACAGCAGAGTTTGAATTCTGCTCTATTCAGCAATTCAGTACCAGAATAAAGAAAGGATTGAAAAGTAACCATAAACTAGTTTACCCCATGATTTCTTTTCCAAAATCTCGATTTTCTCATGGTATCCTACATACTATAAATTAACATTTGACATCATTTGTCTGTTTCAATAATAAATTAAAACCTTTCTTATATGAAAGCAAATTTTCTGTTTTTAGCAAGTAAGAAAATGCACTCAATTTTAATTTATAAATAACATTCAAACATGCACAATGGCACATAGTTTTCCTGTCTCATCAAAAACCATTCCTTTGGAATCTAGAAGAGTCTCGATCAGTCGAGACTTTCTTCCCTTTCTGCCCTTCATCGCTGTGTATATTTGCTATGCTCTATTTCTGATAAAACCATGAATTCAAATGTGAGCACACCAGAAACACAGTGTCGCAGATTGCTAGCACAGAAACAAGGCTTCCAGATCCCCTCATCCAATTTCCTACTTGTCAGAATGAACTGTGTGCCCAACAGGATGGAGACGAGTCAGGCAGGTGCGGGGATCCTATTTATACGTGGACTGCGGTGGTGCTCAGGCTGCCAATGATGCCCATTATCAGTGGGTGTGGTGGGGCCTGAGTGGAACTAATATGTTCTTAAATCCCTGGCTTTTGCTGCCCTACTCATCTGCCTTGAGATAGAGTTATATTTTGAAGAAAGCAAAAATAGAAAAAAGCTATTTTCTTTGCCTAAAATCCCCTCATTTCTTTTACTTGTCAATGCCTACTCATCCTCATCTCATAGCTTAAATGCCCGAGGCTATTTTTCCCACCCTGGCATTAGGATCATCCTCTTAAGCACTTAGTACTAACTGGCATTCTGTCTTGTAGCACACAACTAGATTTTGGTGAAGCATTTAGTTTGTAATTAGTGTTCTTTCTTTAAAAAA
Source organism: Bison bison bison (assembly GCF_000754665.1). Classification (NCBI taxonomy): domain Eukaryota; kingdom Metazoa; phylum Chordata; class Mammalia; order Artiodactyla; family Bovidae; genus Bison; species Bison bison. Next base: position 1,764,569 of record NW_011494872.1, read on the forward strand.
AATGTACCTCCCAATACCAATAATTTAAAATCTATCTCCCAACTCAAATATAAGCTCAGCAAGAAAAAAGGACAATGTCTCTCTGGGTGACAACTGTTCATCCAGGACCTGATTCTGTGTCTTGTTCAGGGCATACATTCAACAAACCTACAATTTTTCACTAAACAGTTGCTGCAGGCTTCAGAAATAGCTTAGCCCCTGTATGCAATAAATATCAAAGCCCAAGTCTCAGAGAAAAAGTAAAAGATATGCCTTTGAAATCCAACTCTACCATTTACTTGCTAATGATTTGGGGAAGTTTATGTAAACATTCCAGCCATAATTAACCCTTAATGGGAATATAACAACAATTAATGGAGAGCTGTGGTTCAGTCACTCACTCTGTCATGCCTGACTCTATGCAACCATATGGGCTGCAGCATGCCAGTCTTCCCTGTACATCACTATCTCCTGGACCTTGCTCAAACTCATGTCCATTGAGTCAGTGATGCCATCCAACCATCGTGTCCTCTGTCATCCCCTTCTACTCCTGCCTTAAATCTTTCCCAGCATTAGGGTCTTTTCCAGTGAGTTGGTTCTTCACATCAGGTGGTCAAAGTATTGAAGTATTAGTTTCAGCATCAGTCCTTCCAATGAATATTCAGGACTGATTTCCCTTAGGATTGATTAGTTTGATTTCTTTGCCATCTAAGGGACTATCAAGGGTCTTCTCCACACCACAGGTCAAAAGCATCAGTTCTTTGGCACTCAGCCTTCTTTATGGCCCAACTCTCACATCTATACATGACTACTGGGAAAAAAAATAGTTTTGACTATACAGACCTTTGTTGGAAAAGTAATGTCTCTGCCTTTCAATATACTGTCTAGGTTTATCATGGCTTTTCTTCCAAGGAGCAAGCGTCTTTTAATTTCATGGCTACAGTCACCATCTGCAGTGATTTTGGAGCCCAAGAAAGTAAAGTCTCTCACTGTTTCCATTGTTTTCCCATCTATTTGCCATGAAGTGATGGGACCGGATGCCATGATCTTCGTTTTTTGAATGTTGAATTTTAATCCAGCTTTTTCACTCTCCTCTTTCACTTTCATCAAGAGGCTCTTTAGTTCTTCTTCACTTTCTGCCATAAGGGTGGTGTCATCTGCATATCTGAGGTTATTGCTATTACTCCCAGCAAGCTTGATTTCAGTTTGTGCTTCATTCAGTCCAGGATCTCTCATGATGTACTCCGCGTATAAGTTAAATAAGCCGGGTGACAATATACAGGCTTGATGTACTCCTTTCCCAATCTGGAACCAGTCTGTTGTTCCATGTTTGGTTCTAACTGGTGCCTCATAACCTGTATACAGTTCTCTCAGGAGGCAGGTCAGGTGGTCTGGTATTCCCATCTCTTTAGGGATTTTCCACAGTTTGTTGTGATCCACGCAGTCTAAGGCGTTAGCCTAGTCAATGAGGCAGAAGTAGATGTTTTTTCTGGAATTCTCTTGCTTTTTCTGTGATCCAACAGATGTTGGCAAATTGATCTTTGGTTCCTCTGCCTTTTCCAAATCCAGCTTGAACATCTGAAATTTCTCACTTGTTTCATGTACTCTTGAAGTCTGGCTTGGAGAATTTTGAGCATTACTTTGCTACTGTGTGAGATGAGTGCAATTGTGCCGCAGTTTGAACATTCTTGTGGCATTGTCTTTCTTTGGGATTAGAAAGAAAACTGACATTTTCTTTTTTTTTAATATTTTATTTTATTTTTTAACTTTACAATATTGTATTGGTTTTGACATTTTCAAGTCCTATAGTCACTGCTGAGTTTTCCAAATTTGCTGGCATATTCAGTGTAGCACTTTCACAGCATCATCTTTTAGGATTTGAAATAGCTCAGCTGAAATTACATCATCTCCAGTAGCTTTGTTTATAGTGATGCTTCCCACTTGACTTCACATTCCAGGATGTCTGGCTCTAGGTGAGCGATCACACCATCATGGTTATCTCAGTCATTAAGATCTCTTTTGTACAGTACTTCTGTGTATTTTTGCCACCTCTTCTTAATATCTTCTGCTTCTGTTAGGTCCATACCACTTATGTCCTTTATTGAGCCCATCTTTGCATGAAATGTTCCCGTGGTATCTCTAATTTTCTTTAAGAGATCTCTAGTCTCTCCCACTCTCTTGGTTTCCTCTATTTCTTTGCATTTATCACTTAGGAAGGCTTTCTTATCTCTCCTTGCTATTCTTTGGAACTCTGCATTCAAATAATTATCTTTCTTTTCTCCTTTGCCTTTCACTTCTCTTCTCTCTCAGGTATTTGTAAGGTCTCCTCAGATAGTCATTTTGACTTTTTGCATTTTTCCCCCCTTGGGGATGATTTTGATCACTGCCTCCTGTACAGTGTTATGAATCTCCATCCATAGTTCTTCAGGTACTCTATCAGATCTAATGCCTTGTATCTATTTGTCACTTCCACTGTATAATCATAAGGGATTTGATTTAGGTCATACCTTAATAGTCTAGTCATTTTCCTACTTTCTTCAAATTAAGTCTGAATTTTGCAATAAAGCATTCACGATCTGAGCCACAGTCAGTTCCAGGTCTTGTTTTTGCTGACTGTATAGAGCTTCTCCAACTTTGGCTGCAAAGAATATAATCAATCTGATTTTTTTATTGACCATCTGATGATGTCCATGTGTAGAGTCTTCTCTTGTGTTGTTGGAAGAGGGTGTTTGCTCTGACCAGTGCGCTCTCTTGGCAAACTCTGTTAGCCTTTGCCCTGCTTCATTTTATACTCCACGGCCAAATTTGCCTGTTACTCCAGGTATCTCTTTGCTTCCTACTTTTGCATTCCAGTCCCCTATAATGAAAAGGACATCTTTTTTTGGTGTTAGTTCTAGAAGGTCCTGTAGGTCTTCATAGAACTGTTAGCTTCAGCTTCTTTGGCATTAGTGTTTGGGGCATAGACTTGGATTACTGTGACACTGAATGGTTTGCCTTGGGATCAAACAGAGATCATTCTGTTATTTTTGGGATTGCATCCAAGTACTGCATTTTTGACTCTTTTGTTTACTATGAGGGCTACTCCATTTCTTCTAAGGGATTCTTGCCCACATTAGTAGATATAATGGTCATCTGAATTAAGTTCACCCTTTCTTGTCCATTTCCTAAACTGTTGATGTTCACTCTTGCCATCTCCTATTTGACCACTTCCAATTTACCTTGATTCACGGACTTAACATTCCAGGTTCCTATGCAATATTGTTCTTTACAGCATCAAACTTTACTTTCACTACCAGTCGCATCCACAAGTGGGCGCTGTTTCCACCTTGGCTCAGCTCTTCATTCCTTCTGGAGTTCCTTGTCCACTCCCCTCCTGCAGCATTATGAGGCACTTACTGACTTTTGAAGTTCATCAGTGTCATGCTTCTTGTCAGAAGATACGTGTCATCAGAAGTTCAGTGTCACACTTATTGGTCTTTTCATACTGTTCATGGCATTCTCCAGGCAAGAATGCTGATGTGGTTTGCCATTCCCTTCTCCAGTGGACCACATTCTGTCAGAACTCTCCCCCATGACTTGTCCATCTTGAGTGGCCCCACACGGCATGGCTCATATTTTCATTGAGTTAGACAAAGCTGTGATCCATGGGATCACTTTGGTTAGTTTTCTGTGATAGTCTTTTTCATTCTGTCTGCCCTAGATGGGTGAGGATGGGGGTATATATCTATCTGTTCTGAGGACAGAAAAGATAGCCAATAGAAGTGTAAATAGTTTTTCACTAAATCATAGAGATGTCTCACTCAATCTTAATTACATTTTCAGAGTATCTTTTCATAAAACAAGACAAAGTACCAATTTGTGACTTGGGAATGAATTTATTAATGTGAAAACTGATGATATTCAACTGTTACTGGTTTTTAAAAGTGGCAATTTCAAGTGAGTTAAACTGTTTGATGACTTTATATCCCAAGTATATATATTTTCTCTGTATTATTCTTTTTATAACGAAAGTGAATATGCTTCGATGACAGAAACACTCAACTCACCAAACATCCTTTCATGGTCCCGTTACCAACAGGAATCATCTTCAGTCCATAGGGTGTTATTAAGTCGCCTCAATTATGGCTTCAACCTACATTTTCATCCATATTTTCTAGCTCTTGTTTCCACTCTGAGTCCAGACCTCACCAGATGCTTCACTACCTAAATGCACCTAGGCTCTCCTGAGCCTGTGCCTCAGCTTATACTGGACCCACCACTTAGAATTAGTTTCCAACATTTCTATCAAAAGCACTGTCTACCCCTTAGGTTCCAGTTCAAATGTATATATAACTCCCCCTCTATGCCTTTACCTCCCCCACCTCTGCCTTGGATAATCCTTCTTGTATTAAAGCTAATTTGGAACACTTTTTTTCTTTTTTTTAATTGAGCCAAATTGTATGCTCCTTAATAGGGTGACAACAGGTCAGCCATTGTTTTGCATGCACTGCCAGTTCTCTCCAAGGGAAGATTTAGAATATCTTTGGTCAGTTGGCATCCTTTGAAGGTGTATATTGTTGAGTGGCATTAATTGATGAAAGTCACTAAATACATGTTGAGGGATGGAAGTGGGAAGATTGAACAGGACAGTCTTTTTTAGGATACTATAAACAGGTGAAGGGATTTATTTCCAGCAAGTTACACCCCTGGCATCCTTATAGATTTGCTTATAAGACACAAAATCAGAAGTGTGACCAATAGATCAGGGTGTTTTTTTTTTTTTTTTTTAGAATTACGTATCTATTTAATTCAGAGCCTTTTAATTCCAAATTCAAGGACTTTAATGTATCAAAAAGAACTGTACTTGATCATAGGGTGGCCTTTACATTCTGAATTATCTGTGTTGTGGCTTTTTAAATCCATTTGATTTAAAATCAATTTTAAATCCATTTGATTTAAAAAGCCCCATATTGTGGCAATATAAAAAATCACTTCAACTGAAAAAAAAAAAAGCTTATTACTTTTACTCTTTATTACTTATGATTCATTAATGGTGATAGCTCACCCTATGACCAAAATCTACCATCATCTAGTTTTATTGTTCATAAAATAATCCCAAAGTATTAATACATCAGTAACTCACTGAGGGTTATCTGATATGAGTAAATTTTAAGCTGTGCTATTTCCAAGCCTATATGTTGAAATGGAATATTTTCTCTTTTGAAAACTAGTTTGCATTTGGTTTCTAGTGAATCTTTATTACTAAATACTTAATCATTAGACTTCAAAGATTATTTATTACCAGGGCATTCCTTCACGCTGGATATAAGTAGCGCATGTGAACTCACAAAACACTCTTTTAGGAAATGCATTTGAGAATTTCTTTCCAATGTTTGTGAATGACTCAATGGAGGACAGGTTATTTTCCTCTCAGTCACTGAAGTTTCCCCATTTATAAAAAGTATGTAGAATTTGCCATGCAAGTTATTCTGAATACCATTTTGATAGCAAGGAATACAGACCAAGGTTTTATGAACATTAACTCCATGGTATTTACTTTTCAAATTAAAAATTATAAGTGATAAGTTAATTATGGGTTTAAAAAATGGTTTTGCCTTTTTGGATAGTGTCGTTATTATAATTATAATGGGACCATGAATGGTGAGTATTTCCTTGACAGGCTATATTAATTTATGTTTGCTTTTAATTAGATGATGCTGAAGAAACAAAAAAAAATACCCTATGAAAAGAAAAATCAAATGACTCAGTGTTATGTCAAAACAACTCTAATGGGATTACATAAATGGAAATGAAAATATATAAAAACGTTGTGACCATTAAGAGCTTGATTATTCCATATGTGGGCTTTCTGCAGCCTGTATTTTTCCATCTACCTACCTGTGTTTGGACCATCTCCCTGCCATTCTCAGTGGAATGGAAAGCAGAGCACAGCAGGAGAAATAAAATGTAATGAAGTTCAAATCCTTCCTTTTGGCTCCTTGTGAGCAGTTGGAGGAAGTGGTTGAAGGTGAGTTTTAACAGCAGGGACTGAAGTTTACAGAATATTAATGGTTTTAATTTGCCCACAGGATTTCATGAACAGGGGTATCTGAGGATTAAGCAAATGACTGATGTTATCCAAAGCATATTTCTGAATGAAAATAATTCCTATCTTCGACTAAAAAAATAAGCACCAAAGTGAAAACACCTCAGGACCAGGTGGCTTTAAACTATACACAAAAATCACTCTCTCTAATTGGCTGGAGAAGTCAGCATTCTGTTTGAACTTTTCACAGAACCTCAGTCTAAATATCAGAGTCAGGACTTGCCTTTGAATGAAAATGCTTGGAGTGTTGAGAATTCCTTTTGTAGTTTATTCAGACTTCTCTGAATTGTAAGGTTCTGTCATGGCAATGAGCAAGGAGAAGAAATATGAAGAGGAAGAAAATAAATCTGTAATTTAGATTTGTTTGAGATCCAAGTGTCAACTCCCTTTATTCAAGAGTTGAGTCATGGACAAACCACCGGTGGCCAGGGAGTGGGTGAACCATGATACATGTGCTTCTAATAAAGTCAGACTATGCCAGTTTAGAGCCTTGACTTCTTCTGAATGAAGTACATTCATGTGTGAACGTGTCAGAGCCAGTGCAGGGAAAGCATGAACTTTCCCTGGCACACTACACACTTGGGATTTGCTTCAATACAACACTAGGGCCCTCTTCTTCCCGTTGAGCTCTCCTGGCCAGTCTGTGGCATCGACAGGGGCTGTTTGTCCTAATCTGCTGCGCTCTCCATTCTGACAATCTGTTTACAAGCTATTTAAGAACATCTGCCTGATTTAAGGAGATTTTCACCCAAAGTAATCAATAAAATCATTTTTATTAGCATAGGCCTCATATCTCTTGATGAAGGTGTAAACATCAGCTTAAAAAAAACTGTGAAAGAGTAAAGTGTAGGAATTTAATCATCTTTCAGTTATAGTCAAGTCATATCAGCTTCACAAATTTTAATGTGTATTCAGCTCACTTGAGGATCTTATTAAAATGCACATTTTTCTTTAATTTTTATGTTTAAAATGTATTTTACTGACATATAGTTGATTCAGAATGTTGTATCAATTTATGCTATACGGCTAAGCTATTCATATATATATATATATATACACATTCTTTTTTATATTTTTTCTAGTATGGTTTATCACAGGATAGTGAATATAATTCCCTGTTCTATAAAGTAGGACCTTGTTTACCCATTTTGTATATAATATTTTGTTTAAAGTGTAGCTTCTGATTCACTTGTTTTGGGATGTGACTCAAGTTACTTATTTATAATTGGCTACCAAGTAAAGCTCCCTAAACTAAGGACAGGTCCGTATAGGAAAGATAAAATAACATAATCCTTAGGAGACCTCAAAATCCATGCTCGTCTCCTTCTTGGCAGGATTACATTGCAACATATCATCTTTCATTATTATAATTAAAAGTGTTTGCAATCCTATTAGATAGAATCAAGTCACTTCACTCCTTTGGGCAATCACTACATTAGTATATATAATGTATGGTATGTGTTAATTTCACATAGTAATATAGTTTGGAGAAGGAAATGGCAATCTACTCCAGTATCCTTGCCTAGAAATGCCATGGGCAGAGGAGCCTGGTGGCTACAGTCCATGGGGTTGCAAAGGGTCAGACATGACTGAGCACACCACACCACACACAATATAGTTTAATACAAAAGGATGCTCTTGGGTCTCAACTTATAGTCCTTCCCACCACTTTCAGAGGATGTGTTCCAAGACCCACAGTGGATGTCCAAAATCATTAATAGCGCTGAACTCTACGTATACTGTATTTTTTCCTATAAATACATTCCTATGATCAAGTCTGGACTTCCCAGGTGGCTCAGATGGTAAGAATCTGCCTACAATGAGGGAGACCCAGGTTTAACCCCTGGGTCAGGAAGATCCCCTGGAGAAGGGAATGGCAAGCACTCCAGTATTCTTACCTGGAGAATCCCATGGACAGAAGAGCTTGGCGGGCTACAGTCCATGGGATTGCAACAATATGACTGAGCAACTAACACACAATAATGTTTAACTTATAAATTAAGCATAGTGAGGATTAACAACAATAGCTAATAACAAAAAATATATATAACAATATATGTTAATAAAAGTTATGTGCTGCTGCTGCTAAGTCACTTCAGTCGTGTCCGACTCTGTGCGACCCCATAGATGGCAGCCCACCAGGCTCCTCTGTCCATGAGATTTTCCAGGCAAGGATACTGGAGTGGGTTGCCATTTCCTTCTCCAATGCATGAAAGTGAAAAGTGAAAGTGAAGTCGCTCAGTCGTGTCCAACCCTCAGCGACCCCATGGACTGCAGCCCACCAGGCTCCTCCGTCCACGGGATTTTCCAGGCAAAAGTACTGGAGTGGGGTGCCATTGCATTCTCTAAAAGTTATGTGCAAAAAGATACAAAACATCCTATTGTACAGTCTTCAGCCTCCCTGTGCTGATATGAGAGGATAAAATGCCTGTATGATGAGATGAAATGAGTGAATGACACAGACATTGTGACCTAGTGGTAGGTCACTGTTAACCTTTAGGTGATAAGTCAGAAGGACCATCTCTTTTGAGTGATTCTGGATTAGGGAGACTGGATCATTATCAGTGGTTGGGGATCTCAGACAGGATGACACAAGATTTCATCACACTACTGAGAATGGGTGTGCACTTAAAAATTATAAATTATTTATTTCTGGAATTTTCCAATTAATATTTAAAATCATAGTTGACCTCGGGTAACTGAGACAAAAGAAAGGGAAACTGTGGATAAGGGGGGTGGGAGGGACCACTGTATGATCTGGCACTGTTGAGTCTCAGTTTATTATCCCAAATGGCATTTTCTAACTGTTTTTCTGTTTCCTACATGTAAAATTATATTAATGTTACTTTGAAAGGAAAGATGGTATTCCAAGATTTTGCTTAGATTTATTTTAAAGCATTTAGCTAACTGTATCCAATGTAAAAGTTGAAAAGCAAGAAGGGAAAGCAATTTTAAGTATCTTCATTAAAGCAGTGCAAGCCTTATTTTCTTTTACCTTTGCTTCACATTTAGTTCAATGACAGCTACCATTAGTATCTGTCAGAGATCCCTGGTGGAGGGAAAGAATGACTCACCCTTTGTCACTGGCATGTCTCCTCTGGTTCATCTGAACTGCCTCCTGATGCTTTTTAAAGGAAGGTAAAAGTTTGACAAGTCCCACCAACAAAATCATGAGAAGGAGAACTGCTTCCAAGGAACCAGGTCACAGGGCATGTAAACAATGATGCAGAATTTTAAAAATTGTGGCAATCAGAAGCACAGGGACTTGTCTTAATGAAATTAGTCTGGATTTTGAGGCTGGGAGAGGGGGCATTCCCCAGGGTCTTGCAAACAGTGTGCTACAGAATTACAGAAAAGCTTCAATAATCGCTGTGCATTGAACCGTGTCCCTCCAATAGAGGTTAAGTCCTAACCTATGGTACCTGTCAAGGAGATTCTGTTTGGAAACAGAGTCTTTGCAAATGTAATACAGTTAAAATGAGGTCACGATGGGCTTTAAACCCCTTAAGACAGAGACACAGAGATATACAGGGAAGACAGAGGGGAAATAGCCAGGTGACGACGGAGGCAGGGCTGGAGTGATGTGCTACAAGCCAAGAAATGCTGAGGACTCACGGGCATCCCTAGAAACTGGGAAGAGGTGAAGAGACTCTTCTCTGGAGCCTTCAAAAGAAATATTACCTTCCCACACCTTGACTTCAGACTTCTGGCCTCAAAACCATGAGAGAATAAAATTCTGCCATTCTAAGCCACTCAATTTGTGGTAATTTATTATGGCAATCCAGAGAAAAAATACAACCACATCCTTTAAGAAGAGTTGGAAATTCACTATGACTAACATCAAGGAGGCAAATAATTTTTGTCTCCAAAAGTTGCTTTAATTTCATTGCAAAATGTAAACTCAGTTTAAAGAGACCATGGCTGCAATTCTACAAACATATGCTCTCTCTCTCTCAGTTGCTCAGTCGTGTCCAACTCTTTGTGACCCTTTGGTTTGTCCATGGGATTTCCCAGGCAAGAATACTGGAGTGGGTTGTCATTCCCTTCCCAGGGGATCTTCCTGGACCAGGGATTGAACTCACATCTCCTGTGTCTCCTGCATTGCAGATGGATTCTCTACCCACTGAGCCATCGAGAAAGCCATAAACATAGGCTAAAATGTAGTAGTAAAACTAGGGAAAAATTGCAAGTACCCTGACCAATCCTGACCTTGACTGCTGCCATTGGAGGAGGGTCCTGGACACTGAAGAGTGTGACAGTTACTTACACTCAGTTGATGAAAACATTTAATCTTTTATTGATCTGATACTATAATGAATCACGAAGTCTGGAGAGCACAATTCAAGCAATGAAATGATCAGAAGTGATAAAACAAATGTGAAGGACCAATAATTTCTCAATTGATCTTTCCAGGTTTAAGGAGCCACAGTGCACATGAGCAATGGACCCAGTTTTCAACATCTCTCCCACTGTAGAGTTTTAAATGGCAAAGCAATAAGACCAAATGCAGGAGAAGTGGAGACAGAAAAGCTGAGTCACTGGATTAAAAGGTCTTGATATTTTAGCAAAAACAACATAAATGTGCTCATTAAGAATAGCCCAGAAATCAGAATTTTTGTGTTGAATTTTTCTTCTTTGTATTTTAGCTCATCCTTTCCTCTCCATAAATCCATGTCCCTCCCATTTTTCAGTATCCAGTTCTTAACTGGTGATTCTCAAAAAATCTTCCCAGTCCCACTGAAGGAATGGGAGGGAACAAGTGTTCTGACCCTCTGTCTTACTGTTTTCCTAATATATATGTATGTATATTTCTAGCATGCATATATATATATAACACATATTATGATGTATTTCTAGTATATGTAATATAATATGCATATTATATATAAAGACATGTATGCCTGCTCAGTCATCTCCAGTACTTGTGACTCCATGGACAGTAGCCCGCTATATAAAGACACTTCATATATATTTCTAGTATATATAAATATATATACCATAATATATATTTCTAGTATATAAACATAAAATAGCCCTAATATATATATATTTCTAGTATATATATATATTTCTAGCATATTTTATATATACATAAAATATTCCTAATAATGGTGTGTATGTCTTAAATCTTGAGTGCACATTTATACAATTCATAGTAGAAAATTACATAACAGTCCTCGCTACCATTTCAAGACAAAACTCAACTTGTGTCGGGATAAACAAGCTACCGTTCCAGGTTTAAATACTTGCAATAATTGTTAGAGCTCATCACTGATCACAGTGGTGCCTGCCCGCCTCCTTATAGACCTCTGGTGGACCAGACTTCCCCTCTCCTTGTGAAGTGTTTGTGGCCTTGGACTTGCTTTGGCCAATGAACGTGAGCAGAGTTGGTGGTGTGTCCTGTCCAGGAGGAAGGTTTAAGCACAAGGACATAATTGCCGGCAGCTTCTCTGGGCTGGTGGTTGTGGAAGCACAGGTTGGTTGAGCATCCATTGGCCTGGGTCTCGGGGTTTAAGGGTCCACCAAGCTCCTGCAGAAGAGCACATGAGAGGGAAATAGGGGTTTGCTCTTCAGGCCACTGAGATCTGAGGCTTTGATTTTCTTTTGTTATTGCAGCAAAACCTTATTGTGAGGGCAGCAATGACAAAAATTCATACTATGTCCAATACTTTATTTTCCCTTCAGTTAGGATGTATCCATGAGGTGGGCAGGGTACACCAGAGAGAAGATTAAGGCCACAGCTCTGGTAAGAATACAAAACAGAAAGTTGCATCAAGCTCCAGTGTCTTTCCTTTATAAGCTGCTTGTAGAAGATACAAAGTGAACACAAGCATAGACCCAATAGATCCCTAATGGGATCAGGATTTTAAAAGGACATATGTTTATTGCAGCATAATATTGGTATGGTCACTACTAGAGATGTTAATAAATTGAATCTGTGAAATTGCCATTAGGCTCTGTTTTCATTTATTATAATGGAAAACGAAAATGGACCTGTATTTACAACAAATTTATTTTAAAATTCGAATTATTAAGCTGCGTGGTAATGTTAGATTAAATTCCATTAAAATTCTATTGACATAATTAAATTGAATTTTAATGACTGAAATCATGAACAATACTTAATGAAATGCATTACTTATATTAATTATAAATATTTCATTAATTAAATTTAATAACATTTGGACTCATCACCAGTCCAAATGTTAATAGAGAAAACTATAGCTTCTTTATTTGTTAATGCTTTTTTGTATATAGTTACACTTCTACTGCTACTCCAAACTTTGATCTTTAATTTTTCTAAGTATTTAATGATTGCTGCTACATGACCTGAAGTCGAGTCTACATTTTAGATCAAGGTACACCTAAAATGATTTAAATGATCAAAGGTGTTTGACGAGTCATGCAGAAGCTAGACAAGGCTGCTTTCAACATGGATAGTTTCAAGACAAAAACATTACAGGTTAGTTTTACCCCTGAAAAGTGTTTTATATCTGTTGACTGATATTTTTCTCTAAGAAGCAAGAATATTTCAGCTTTCTTTTAGTTACAGTATAAGGGACATGAACAGAAATAAGAGCCCACACTCCCAAGTCCTGAAAGACATCGGAGCAGACTTGGGGCAGATAAGACAGCTGCATCCATTGGGTACGTTATGTTCGCTTCTGTATTTGCACTTGACTAAGTCTCTCACAAAAATTCCAACTCAAGGGCATGGCCTCAAAAGACCTCCGCCGGGCTTGTTGCTGTAGTATTTAAACTCAACTCACCTGCTCATTAAGAATAGTGAATCTTCTAATAAAATCACTGAGATACTGTGTAATGATTATTGAATTGTGTATGAAAAGCATTAACTCCAGTAACAAAATATATCACTGACTAATCATGAAGATAAGTAACCAGACACTGGTTATAAGTTACCTGGCAATCTTGAGCAGATCATAGAGGACTGTGGTTATTTATATCTGATGCTGTGAGGAAAGCTGATCTCCTGGAGGACAGCTGATATAAATAGCAGTAGAGAGAAGCAGGCAAGTCACACTTGTATACATGATCAAGTAGATCAAGGAGAACTTTTGCAACCCTTTTGAGCTTTGAAAACTACTTCTAAGATTGTACTGGGATGGCACCTATTATACAAGGGAAGTTTTACTGCATTATGTTTTAAGAGAAATATTTTGGTAACCTTTGAGTTGCACAGCATTAACATTTAAATGACCTATTACAACAAAGGATACTGAAGCTATCTTCTAATGGGCCTTCCAATCACCTATGTCCCCCACCTCCCTAGGGAGATTTCACACTTACCCCCTCCACCAAATTGCTCCATGAATGTCTGACAACCTAAAATTCATCCACAAGTCATGAAGCTTCCATTGCTTCCCTGATGTATTAAGGCATCTGAGAGCCAGTGGCATGAATGGTGTGAATGGTGGGGTACGAGGGGTGTTGTGTGGGAACAGGATGGGGTGTGGGGGGTGGCAGCTGGATATAAGCAGCCCCTAAAATTTCAACCAGAAGATCTCATCCTTCAGAGTTAGTGGATAATGGAATTAGGTTTTTCTGCCTCTCCAGCAACTGCCAGATTTCCTGTCCTTTCCCGAGGACCTCTTTAGAGACTCGCTTCAGCAAACTGTATTTGCTTGGATTTGGTTTCTTCCTTGCTGATCTGTGAGTCTTCCTAAAGCTTTCTTAAATTCTCACTGCACTGCATGGGTTAAGCCAAGTCTCCTCTAGTTTCTGTGCCTTTGTAGCGTAGGAAGACCCTAATCATGTGTTGTTAGGTATGTTTTCCCTATTCTAGTACTCCCAAATTTTGCTACTCCAAGTGAGGTCTGCGGATCACCTGGGGAGCTGTTAGAAATGCAAATGCTCACCACTCCACCCCTCTGTCTTGCTACATCAGAACCTGCATTTTAACAAGATGCCCAGGTGATTAATACTTATCACACAGTTTTGAGAAATGATGCCCCATGAGACATCTGGACTCCTGCTTCCCCTCTGAGAGTCTGTTATTCATCCTCAAGCCTTTCTTACAGGCTGACTCTTAAAGGAGGTGAAAAGTTGAGGCGTGCCATATTCGGTGAAACCAGTCTTTCTGGTGACCCAGGACTATTACTGGTCCTGGTGACCCAAGACCCTTTCCTGTTAGAAAAGCCACAGCAAAGGAAACGTTGCAGGGGCTTGTGTGACACTCAAGACCTTAGCCTTGGAGATCCCTCTGGGAGGCCATTAACTGGGCAATCATATATTCAGGAGGTAGCTGAAGTCCATTGCATTCCCAATTCAAGATTCTTGAACATCCCAGCTCATTATCTCCCCTCTTAAAGAAAGGACTCCACCCAAGAGCCCATCAGAGACCTCTTCCCTAACTGATCGTGGAGCTAATGCCAGACTCACACTCTCAAGCCCTTCTGGAAGGAAGCACCCGACTGTTGCTGCTGCTACACCATTCATCACACTGCAAGCCTGGGAACCGAGCTCCTCAACTATGAACGTAATCTCTGACATCACAGCACTCCAGAGCAAGTACTGGGTCTCTCTCCCCAGAGACAGAGATGCCCAATTCTGGCATTGGTGAAGTCATACTTGGGAGAAAAGGAAATGGCTGGGCAAGGACACAGAGCTGACGGAATTCAGCAGTTAAGATCCCCAGGGTTCTATTAAAGTCCAAGGTATCAGATGGGACCGCTAGTTTGTTGACACTTATAGCGTTCAGTTCTACTTCCTAGAACTTTCCTTCCATCTGTGTAACTGTGCTCAGAAAAGCCTTCATCCACTTTTAATCCTCTACTCAGAATACCCTCCCCCTCGTGGGTTGGTAAACACGGGTACATTCCAATAATATTGTCATAAAGCTGCTCCTTGCGCTGGTCTTTCACTGAGAATCTCACATTAGCCCTTCGGCCTTGGAACAGTCCTGTTGACTCAGATGACCTTGACAGGCTGCTCTGTAGCTCCCAATACAACAGCTGCTGTGGCCAATCTGTCACTGACAACGGATGTCCAGTTACTCACTAGTAGGGAAGTTTCTCTCAAGACAAATGGGTCCTGGCAACTGCTCTGAGTCTCCTTCCTCCTCTCAAAGTGATTCAGATTTGGTCTCCCTTCATATCCCTCCCCCAATCTGCTTCTCTACAAGGCCATTCATCCACTATGATCAAGTCCTCTTATTCATTTTGCGTTTCCAGAGCCTTAAACTGGCAAATGTGTGCTCTGTTGTCTCAGTCATGTCCAACTCTGTGACCCGTGGACTATAGCTCGCCAGGCTCCTCTGTCCATGGATTCTCCAGGCAAGGATACTGGAGTGGGCTGTTGTTTCCTCCTCCAGGGGATCTTCCTGACCCAGCGATCGAACCTGCATCTCCTATGTCTCCTGCATTGCAGGTGGGTTCTTTACAGACTGAGCCACCTGGGAAGCCCAAATTGGCAAATGAGAGACACTCAGTAAATACTTGTGAACTGAAGGCAACTGGAACAGAAAAACCAGAGATGCTACTCCATCCAGGACAGAAATCGGAATATTTTGAGAAGGATATGGGATTACTGTGGGCTTCCTTTGTGGCTCAGTTGGTAAAGAATCTGCCTGCAGTGCAAGAGACCTGTGTTCGATCCCTGGGTTGGGAAGATCCCCTGGAGAAGGGAAAGGCTACCCACTCCAGTGTTCTGGCCTAGAAAATTCCACGGACTGTATAGTCCATGGGGTCACAAAGAATCATGATTGAGTGACTTTCACTTTCACTTTCCTGGGATTACCAAAATAAACAGTGGGAAAAGCTATTTATCTGATAAGTACTTCAGTGTTCTGGCGGCCCCCTTCAATCTGCTGAGACAGTGAGCTGAGAACCCAGATAAGCTGTTCACAGACACTTTGTCCCACAAAAACTGAAATCACAAACTCACTTTGTGCCCCTACATTTGGGGTAATTTGTTACACTGCAGCAGATAACAAATACAATGGCCTAAGCTTATAGTGCCATAAATATTCTTAAAATACAAGAGCTAATTTTATTTTCTTATTTTATAGATTTATGGTGTATGAAGTTGATGCTGAATGACATCAATTCCTGGGAACAGAAAACAGCAGAAGAGCTGCTGTGAGAATTAATAGCTTCTCGGGCCCGAGTTCTCGGCTCACTGAACACGCCATCTGCAGCTCTCCTCCTCTGATAGAGAAACAAATTATTTAGGGGATTTGATGTTCTTTAAATGTTGTGCTTGTAAGGGTGGCATCTATATTATCACTTCTGAGGAAGAATAGGTTTTAAAATGAAATTTAGTGGAGCGCAAAAGCTCCAGGTTGCTGCTATGAAATGAAAGGAGTTCAGAATCAATAGAGACCAGGCAGAAGAAAACCAAATGAGCATTGAGTAGAAAGGTTGTTGAAGGAAGAGGATGCAGTGAAATATAAATTTTTTTCCTTCTGTCTTACTTACTGGTCTCATGTAATACATCACAAATGGTGGCTTCTGTCCTCCACACGCAGCGTTATTGTCAGCCTTTTTCAGCAGTTAGTCCATGGAAATACCCATTGGAGAACTGATTTCTACAATTTCCCACAATTTTCATCATTCTCACAATTCTTATACTAACTTGCAGATTCTTTTTTTAAAGGGTTTTAAATAAACTTTATTTTTTAGAGCTGTTTAGGTTTACAACAAGTTGAGCACAAAAGAGATTTCCCATGTAGGCTTTGCCCTGACCCATGGACAGCATCTTCCACTGTCAGTATCCCCACCAGATGGTCCATTTATTAACAACGGATGAACCTGACTGATGAACTGATGAACACTGACTCGTCATCGTCACCCAGAGTCCACAGTTTACATCAGGGTTCACTCTTGGTGCTGCACGTTCTATGGGTCTGGACAAAGGTATAATGGGATGTGTCCACCATCATAGCCTCATACAGAGGAGCTTCACTGCCCTAAAAATCCTCTAGATTCCCACTACTCATCTCCCCTCCCCCAACCCCTGACACCATTTATCTCTTTACTGTCCCCAAAGTTTTTCATTTTCCAAAATGTCATATAGTTGGAATCGTACAGGAAGTATGTAGGTAGTCTTTTCAGATTAACTTCTTTTATTTGGTAATATGCACTGCAGTTTCCTCTGTGTCTTTTTATAGTTTGATAGCTCAATTCTTTTTAGTACTGAACAATACGCCAGTGTCTACATCTACCATCGTTTATTTATGCATTCACCTACTGAAAGACATCTTTGTTGCCCTGCTGCTGCTGCTGCTGCTGCTAAGTCGCTTCAGTTGTGTCCAACTCTGTGCGACCCCATAGACGGCAGCCCACCAGGCTCCCCCATCCCTGAGATTCTCCAGGCAAGAACACTGGAGTGGGTTGCCATTTCCTTCTCCAATGGATGAAAGTGAAAAGTGAAAGTGAAGTCACTTAGTCCTGTCCGACTCTTAGTGACCACATGGACTGCAGCCCACCAGGCTCCTCTGTCCATGGGATTTTCCAGGCAAGAGGACTGGAGTGGGGTGCCATTGCCTTCTCCGTTGTTGCCCTAATTCCTTTTAAATATATTTTTTTATGTGCTACCATGCAATTTCTTCTATTTTACTATAGAAAATAATAAATTTAATACAAATGATAATAAATAAAGTTATAAATAACAAATTATAGTAAGTTTAATACAATAGCAGAACCAAAACTAATTAATAAAGTAAGGTTTTCCAAGGGCTATGTAAATTGAAAGTCTTGTGAGTTTATTTGCATATAATTTGAGATATATTGAGAAATGCTGAATAGCTACAGTTGAGAACCTGAAATGGAATGTAATATTCTGATATATTGATAGACATTTATGAACTAAATTATTTCACACAGTAGAATATCTGGACCCTGGATGGAGTGTCTGAGAAGTGAGCCTCCAGGTAGAGGTGGGGGCTGTTTCAAGTCTGAGCGACATAGATGTCAGATGTCAATGTCCTCAATCTTCTCTCATTAACAGGTTATATTTGCCTCTTTGGCAGCAATTTTCAAACATTTTTCACTAGATTGTAAAAAATACATTTTATATTCTCCATCTCCCTCCTCTCTTCCTCCACACATATAAAACTAAGACAAGTTTCATGAAACAGTAGTTACTGATACATATTGTGGTAAAGTAAAAATACAATAAACTTGCTATTGAATGTGATTTCATTGGTATTTAAATAAGAGGAAAAGTCCCCAGTTCAATAATAGAAAAATAAACAAGCAGAAGCTATCACACTGTTTTCTATGCACCAAATCTACACCAGCCCCATCTACAAGACCCATAGGATGAAAACTCCCCTCCAGTGCCCACCTAAGCTTTCCCTCAGGACCCTGGGGGAGCTGCTCCCAAATCTGGCCAATTTAGTGGCTTGTGAAGAGAAAAAATGTCATCTGTGTTTTCTGAAAGCCTTTTGAACCCAAAGGCATAGACTATCTCTTAATCCTCTCTATGAGCCCTGTACAAACTGTGCCCTTTGGGGACTATATTTTAACTAATTACTGAGGTGCTTAAATTCTAAAGAAGAAAAAGGGAACATGAGGTTCAGTTCCTCTAGAAAACATTTTACAGTTAAAACTACAAGCCCAAAGCAGTGATTTCCAGCCCAGATTTTGCTCAACACTACATTGTCTAAAAATGATCCTAAAAGGTGAAAAATAATCAAACTATGCTCATTTTATTTACTTTCCTATTTCCCTCTCAGTATTTTCCTTCTCTGCAATACACTTGAAGAGGAAATTTTAAAAAGAATGTTACTCATGCTCTCAGGGACCAGAAGTTTCCTTGGCATCCTATCTCCCATCCTCCTTAGTAACAGAAATTCTGTTTTCTTTAGAGCAGTCCCTTGTACAGATAAGGATAGGATGAAGTAAGAGAGAGTAGGGCTTCTGAAAGGCCTTAGAAGAGGTTGACTCAGCTTGAGGTCACATACTTTTGCCCTGTTGCTTGTCCTTATGCCTGAAAAGTACATGATGGCTGCCATCTTGAACCACAAGGCAAATCTGAAGATGGAAATCACACACTATGAATAGTAGCAGACAAAAAAATAAGGCTCTTGGATCACTGATATTTATGGAATTATCACACCAGTGTTGGAGTGCCAACACCCAGCACTTATGTAGAACAGAGAAATAAGCCTCTACCTTATTTAAACTCAGTTATTTGGTATAGCTGGTAAATGCAGCCAAACCTAATTGAAACAAATTCTAAAATCCATTTCCTTTTTGCTTGTAAGTGACAATTGTTCAGTCTTCTGTGGATTTTCTAGCTTTCATTGTGCTTTGCCTGGTGGCTTTTGCTGGAGAACATGACAAAAGCTAGTTAGCCACCCAGTAGGCAATAGCTTCCCAAGTTCCCCCTCATTTCACTTAAAACTTCTACCTGCCTTCTTACAACATTATCTGTCTGTTTCTACTAATCCTTCAGGAATCTGGGTGTAAAGACATCTACCAAGCCCTTCCTTCTCAGCTTCATGTATGCAAAGCCATAAGAAGAATCTTAAAGAACTTAATGATAAAGATACTAGAACCATATGAAGAAAACCTTTTTTTTAAATGCCTCTAAAGGACATAAAAGGTAACTTGAACAATTAGAAACATATATTATGTTCTTGGATAGAAAAACTCACTCTAAAGACCTTTGTCTTCTCAAAGATAATGTGTGAATGCATTAATAACTACACCCAAAATAAGTCAATATTTTTTTTCCAGAACAGAATAAGTTCATTCTGAGGTTTATATAAAAGAACAAGAACAGCAACAAACCAAGAACATCCAGGGAAATTTGGGAAACACTGAGGAATAAGTAACTCTATCACCTAAGATACCATGAAATCTCAGTCGTCAAACCAATACGGAACCTGCATGCCTGAGTAGAGATGTAAAATTTTTAAAAAGGTTCACATATAGACACCAAAATATATAGAATTTTGGCATATGATAAAAGTAGCATTTCATATCTGTGGAGACAAGATGGATCACACAAGAGCTGGTGTGGACAACTGGCTGAACGTGAAAATGTTAGTCACTCAGTCATGTCTGACCACGGGCTCTTTGCAAGCCCAAGGGCTGTAGTCTGTCAGGCTCCTCTGTCCATGAAATTCTCCAGGCAATAGGCAAGAATACTGGAGTGGGTAGCCATTCTCTTCTCCAGTGGATCTTTGCAATGCAGGGATTGAACCCAGGTTTCCTACATTGCAGATAGATTCTTTACCATCTGAGCCATCAGAGAAGCCCAGTTTTAGACAACTGGGTAGCCCATGCAGAAAAAAGCTGGGTCTCTATCTCATGCATACACAGAACAAGTTCTAAAGGGATCAGAGGCTAAATGTTAACAAACAAAGCAATAAAATTATAAGAAGAAATGTAATTGAGAATTTTTTAAATAACTTTTGGGAAAGGCTTTTCTATCACACAAAACCTAGAAGCCACAAAAGAAAAATGGATAAATTAGACCATGTATTAAAGAAAAACAAAATTCTAAATAGTTAAAAAAAAAACAGCTATAATAAAACTCAATATATATGAGGAATATTTGTAGTTTCAATAACCAAGAAAAGGACTAATTCCTTGGTATACATGCAGCTCCTTGGTCAATATCTACTAAAGGCACTAAGAGAAAAATCCAAAAACTTATGAAACTTGATCTCAGTCTAAGAACAGTTAATGTTTTAAACAATACAAAATAGCTCTCAAATACATGAAATAAGTTCTTCATTTATAATAAAAGCAATGCAACTTCATTCTTCAGTGAGGAAATTGGCCAAACTTCCTATAAGGCTATAGCTACAGAGGCTCTCTTTGTATTACTGGTGGGAGCAATATTGTTAGAAATGTCATCAAAGGCAATGTGATAGTTTTTTTCAAAATTATAAATTCATAAACACTTTGACTCAACATTTCCACTTTCGGATTTTTTTTCCTACAAATACATTTACTCACCAATGTCTAACAGACTTATATATGATTATTCATTGCAACATTATCTATAACAGCAAAATGTCTGAAACACCCTAAGTGTTCTTTATTGGGGGACTGACTTTAAATTATGATATATTCATTAAACAGAATAAAACACAACTCTAAAAGAGAACAAGGGAGCTCTTTATACTGACATGGAAAAATATATATGATACATTAACTGGAAAAAAAAGAACATTGTGCAATACTTATACTACTATTTTCTGTTTAAAAAAGAGAAGATGATGGAAAAATATTGGGGAGTAGACTGTTCACTTTACATCTTTGTATACTATTTTAAATTTAATTTATTGAAGCTTGTATTAATTTATGCTATATAGTAAATTGACTGAATCATACATACATATACACATCATTTTTCATATTCTTTTCCATTATGGTTTATCAAAAGATATTGAATAGCATTCCCTGTGCTATACAGTATGACCTTGTTGTTCATACATCTTTGTATACTTTTTGATGTTTGGGCCATTAAAATATATTACCTAGTCAAAAACTAAATAATAAACTAGTGACTATACCAAAAAAAAGCAGACTCACAGATACAGCGAACAAACCAGAGGTTACCAGTGAGTGGGAAGAGGGAAGGGGGAGGAGCAGGATAAACACTGGGGATTAAGAGCTACAAACTATTGGGTATAAAGCAAGCTACAGGGTATGTTGTACAACATGGAGAATACAGAGAGTATTTGTTAATAACTGTAAATGATTATAACCTTTAAAGATTGTGAATCACTATACTGTAACCTGTAACTTACATAATATTATACATCAGCTGTACTTCAATTAAAATTTTTTTCATAAAATAAAGGAAAAATATGCATATTACTGAGAACTTTATATTCTGGAGACCTATGTGATGCCACATTAAAGAGGCATAAAAATGTCAAAAATAAATTGAAAGGAAACTCTTTTTTTCTTTCCTTGTCTTAAAAATCCCAATGGCTTCTGAATACATTCACCAAGACAGTAGCTGATGCAACCTCCTTCCCTGCCTGGCTAATCCCCAAAGAGCATCAACACCTCAAAAGGTCGAGGGAGCAGAGGTTTAAACGTTCTTGCCTGGTTTGGCTTTGACACAACAGACTATTCTTTATGTAGCTTCTGATCCAAGGAGGCTCAAAAGACAGGTGCAGCTGACTCAGACCAAACTTGCAACCTAAAGCCAGGCCCAGCTGAGGCAGCCCAGATCAGCCAAATTTCTTCTGGCCTAACTGTCTTGTGGGGAAGAAATAAATGCTTCCTGAATGCCCTGGGGTTTAGGTCATCAACTGCCCAGTGTTACTGTCGTGTGTGCTGTGCTTAGTCGCTCAGTCGGGTCCAACTCTCTGCGACCCCACTCATGGGATTTTCCCAGCAAGAATACTGGAATGGCTTGCCATTTCCTTCTACAGGAGATCTTCCCCACCCATGAATCAAACTTGTGTCTCCAATGTCTCCTGCATTGACCTGTGATTCTTTACCCCTGAGCAACTGGGAAAGCCCATTATCGAGGGTAGCTGCTCACTAATATCGGAGAAGGCAATGGCACCCCACTCCAGTACTCTTGCCTGGAAAATCCCATGGATGGAGGAGCCTAGAAGGCTGCAGTCCATGGGGTTGCTGAGGG